>NC_137694.1:123837548-124437548 GCF_964034855.1 Anser brachyrhynchus | reverse complement strand
AACTTTAAAAATTACGATATGAACATAAAACAACTGATTCTCAAATAGTATTGCTTGAGTATAAATCTGCACAGGTTTTATGAGGGAGATCAGCATCAGCACCCCATGTTACAGACAAATAAGGAAACCTGAACACAGAAATGGGTAGGGACTCGCCTAAAAGCACGTAGGAGGGCAGACCTAAGTTTGCTTGTAAGATTAGCACTTAATTTCTTTAGTTTTTCTGTCACTGAAAGTAAAGATACAGCATTTTCCTATCAACTAAGTGGTTTTTTTTTTTTTCCTCTGTTTCTGTGAAGCGTGTAGTGCTCCTTGTAAGCATGGCTTTACTATTTCTCAGTTATCTGGGCACTGGATTAGCAAGCGCTTGCCTTGCATATAAGAAGACATTGTGGTGCCCTGTGTCGGGCTGGCTAATCCGCTATGCTGTTTGAGCCTATTTTCTTTTTCTTGGTATAAATAAATACGAAGAATCACTTGGGATGGCACAATGACACTTTTCTGGATCATCTGTCTTAAATATGCTCCAAGGGCTGACACCTCCAGGATGTCTTCTGTTTGTTGATAGCCCTCTCAGACAAGCCAAGAAGAGAAGACTGGTTTGGATGATGCTTTTTTTTTTTTTTCTGTTCACACATTACCACTGCAAGTACACTAAAACACTGTAAATACAATGAAGAAAATAGTTTTGAAATTCTACATTCATTTTCCCCAAAGCTGCACTGTAAATTAAACACTTGGTAAAACATGCATTGCTATGTATAGTTATAATCAGTTATTTGCACCGTGGGAGGGCTGAGGAGGGAGCATGCCACTTCCCATTCGGAGGGAAACCCAGTTTGTGTCCTGCATGAAGGGAGATGAGTAAGTGCTTCTTCTTAGACAGGGATCGTCCTTCACACCGTAAGGCAGCCGTGTTCTTCTGAGGCGTTCTTGCATCAGAGTAGGAAAAATGTGTATTTTTTAAAAATAAAACTATTTCTGTAGTAAATGTTGCAGAGCTTGCAGCAATTTAATGCACAGTATGGAAAGTATCGTTACACAGCATGTGTAACAGGAGGATGTGTATCCCTTCCGAATACACAATGGCACAAGCTCTGCCTTCCTTTACAAACCTCCTTTGGGCTATGCCTGCTTTTACTGTAGTAAAGACACCAGATTAAACAGAAGTCCTAGCTACTCTGCAAGATGAGCATCACAGAGCCTTAGGAGCAGTGTGTGTGTGCCTTTTGTCGTGCCACACTGCGTGCTGTTAATAGAAGATGAATGATAGGATGCCTGTCATTTTAGGTTTATTAAATATATGTATGAATTTCATCCTGTTAAAATCTTGGACAGGCTAACTGGGAGTTAGTAGCAGAGCGTTTATTCAGCTCACTGCCAGGTGTATGATCCTAACTGAGGTGCAGATTGCAAGACTTTCAGTCCGGAGAGCAAATAAGGTTACATGCACCACTGGATGCAGAGGATAGCACATCCCAGTTCCACCAGTGCTATGAGCTCTGCAGGTAAGCACCTGGAAATACCAAAAGCTCTTCTCTCCCTCCCATGCCAAACCACATGAAGTAAAGAAAATTAAGAATGGAATAACCCCTGCTCTTCTGGGATGGAGATGAACTGGGGTTTGGGTAGTCAAAAGAATGGGAAGATCAAGAAGCAAAATGCTGGCAAAACGATAGATAAATAAAAATATTAAAAATAAAACAACCACCCTGCAGTAAGGCTTCTGGAAAGCTAACCAAAAAAAGAGCCTATAAAAAAAGACTTAAACTCTCTCAGCAGCAAAAAACTTATGCCAAGCAAAACTGCATGCTAATCTTGACAATCTACAAATAAGACTTGAAAAATAGTAATTATACATCATAAGTTCTTGGTTGGAGGAATCTGTATTGGCAAAACGAATGGCTATCATTTCAGTGAGTGAGGTTGTGAAAAAGTGCAGACTAATAAGGATAAATTAAACAAAACAATGAAGGCAAACTCTATTTCTTACTTTCCTTTGCGTTCCCAGTTAGAAATAAATGACTGTTTTGCCTCCTGGGGGATTAAAATAAGCAGGATTTCATAAACTCTCTTGCTCACTGAGTCTCTTTTCACCTCCAAATCTTACTTTCTGTGCATAAAATTATGTTGCAAACACAGAAGCTGGCTTCCCAGATCATGAACTTCTGTGCTGTTTCCCATCAATATACAGGTCTCAAGCGCAAGAAACTCCATCTTGCAGGCCTCCTTCACTCAGAGACCCCAAAATGTGATGCTAGCTACAGATCACCGTGCATTCCTGGTGGTGGAGGCCACTTGCAAGCAGCTCTCTCTTCCAAAGCCTTCCACACACAGTAAAGGAGAAGCATGCATTCCCTTTTCACTAATCTACTTTTTGTTTGCATCCCATGAAATATGTATTACTGACACACTCATCAGGTCTGTTTTTATGACTAAAACCATACAAACAGAAATTTTTTTCCTTCATTCATGACATTTTTTCCAAAAGAGCTCTGTGCAAATATTATCTTGAGGAGAAAATACTCATTTTGCCAAAAAAAAAGCCACCTAGATCACACTAGGAGATTACATGTCAGGATATTCCACTGGTAAGACTACAGTTAAGTATTCAAAGAAGAGGACAATGGAAATCTATTGCATTTGATAACAGCTACAAGCAGGCAAGTTTCCAGTCAGACCACTAACCAAGCAAACTGCATCTTTGAGTTACTGCGTCCATTTTTTGTGTCTGTGTTTTAGCAATGGGTCCCTTGCAGTGTTCTTACAGAATTTTAACTTCTGTTGCTTTAAAATATACTTTAAACCTGTCATAGCTACCATATTGTTTCTTCAATGATTATAATATACATAATATTTTAATATATTATTCTAACAAAAAGGGTCCCTGACTATTTTTATGTACACACTAAGCTCTTCCATCATCTTCCCAAGCATGACCCTAGCAGGTATGAGAAGGCCAAGGGCTCTTCCTTACCTTTTCCTAGACTGGGCCACACAGAATCCCAATGTGAGAAAGAGAGAGCTCTCCCTCCCCAGTAAATCAAACTTGGTTTGATTTAGTCTCCAAACTGGAGAGGCTTCAGCTTCTTTGCTATGCTGTCTCTCAGTACCTTTGGCGAGAAAAGCTTACCCTTCCTGCATAGCACAACTGCTTTGCTCTCTCTTCCTAAATGTCCAACATAGGGGTTCAGAAATCAGGGGAAAGCATAGCTCTGCACGTGGGGGAAAAGAAAAAAAAAAAAACACCTACAGAAGCTGATGGCAGGAGGCAGCAGCTCCACCTAACAAGCCTCACCAGTAAATCTGTCCAGACTAACTCCTTCATCTGATCCAGGTGATGTTTCTCAGGGTTTATTTGCATAGAAATGCAGTTTCAGGTTAAGGTTGTGCAACTATTCACAGATTGAGGTCAGACTTCACAACAACAAGAGAAGTAAAAGCCTCTCATTCGACTTTTCTGAAATAAAAACATTTAAAGTTCTTTCCAAAACAATAATCTATGACAAAATGTACTTCTTTCTATTTAATTCTGTTTGACTACAACATGAAGCAATCGTTCACACAGTCCTGACAGCGTGTGCTGTCTGTAATGGCAAGTAACAATAGTCTCATCTTGTCCATGCCAAAGAGTGAAAATTAATGTTTATATATACATTCATTTGAAACAAGTGTAGACATACAGATATCTACATCAGCAAGTGTTTCCAGAGACAGATGAATCAGTATCATCTACCATGGAGACAAATCCTAGGTCACGGATATTAGTTTATCCTAATGGAATCTAAATTTAAGTTAGCACTCAAATACTGCGGTAAAGACAGATATAGAGGAATTTTCAGGGATGATAAAAAAATATTTCATAGAGTCATAGAACGGCTTGGGTCGGAAGGGATCTTAAAGATCATCTAGTTCCAGCCTCTCTGCCGTGGGGTGGTTCCTTATTTCTTAGCTAGGTGTAAGAAAAGAATTTCGTTCAAGTCTCCTGTGGCAAGTTCAAGCATTTACACTTTGGAACATACTTCACATCATTCCAGATGGCTTCTGCTCCATTTATTTACTTAACTATAATTTGGTTCTTTCTAACTACGTAGTCCTCACAGCTCTTGAATGTAGGCATCTTTGTGTAGCTCCTTCTGTATCCAGCACACTAGTTTGCAGTTAATTCTGGAAACAATCCTGTGGAAGTTAGCTGATGAGAGAAAAAAAGTCTTGCTAGACTGTATTTCACAGTTTAAACTTGATGTTTAAGTCTAATAATGGGAATGCATTTGATAAAACTCAATCTCTGGGTATACTTTCATTATTTTCTGACTTTGAATTCAGCCAAACCTCTCACAGTACATTTCAACAAGGCTTCCCTTAACTTGCAATTCTACCAGCATGCCTTCACTCCACTCACTGATCTCTGTTATCGAAGAAAATGGAGACTGTTGGTGAACAAATAAGTCTGCAGAGGAAGATTCAAAAGATGGCAAAGCAGCCAGATTAGCCATGGAAAAAACTTGCAGTGAGAATCAGAGATGCCTTGTCTACCCAAGTCAAAGAGCCTTGACACAGGAACACAGATGACTTTGGGACCTACCATAATCCACTGTCAAATCAAGGACAATGGTGGAGCTCAAAATCAGCCAAAATACATTTCCTCTTTCTGTACTGAACATTCATCCACACTGAACCAACCAACCAAATTAGTAATGTAGATTTGGAACTTATTTTCATCTTTAAGAAACAAAAGTGCCTCTAAATCCTGAACATTCCATACAACCCTAAAATATTAGGGAGTTAAACCATGTTTATGCTCCACATTAACATTCTTAGACCCCCGTGGCTACAATCTACCATCCTTGAACATATTATCAGAAATGTCACCCTACCTACAATTCCACCACATCAACATCTTCTGCTTTTTCTAAAATAGTCTAGACTTAAATAAAAAATTCTTATTGCCAGGCCTAAGAGAAGTAACCCATCTTTACCATCTTCCTTGCCACCTGATACACAATTCCAGAATATATTAAAAGTTCAGACTACCTAACTTATCTGTCAGAAACATCACAACACAGTTTTTGTTAACTCCCTCTCAAGAAAAAAGAAAAAAAATGTATTAAATTCAATCAAGATTTCTCCATATCTATATATGCCAAGCATTCACAGGATCCAGACCATTGTGTATTTCATACTGTCCACTTGGACTACTACCATCTTTTATGCTGACATAAATTTACCAGGCTTAGATAACACTACCGACTGTGTAGAAAATGATTTTCTCAATGTTCTTAATGTTAGAAAGAAGGCTCATCCGAACTCACACTTCCTGTCTTAGAAAACATTACAACTGTTTGCACATTCATCTTAATTCATCCAACACAGCACAATCAGACTGTCATATTACGAAAATATAATGTTGTTTTAAATTATCATTGTTCTCTTGAAGTAAATAATTTTCCTTTAATTACTATCAACAGCTTTGGCTCACAATTGCCAGCTTAAGAACCAAATGTCATTTTGCAAACAATTATCACCACTTCAGTTAATGTCTTTACACTAATATGCATCAGTCCGGGGAAAACAAAGCACAAATCTTCACTTTACCTTCTAAATAAAATCTGGGTTAAGATACGTGATGTCTAAATACTTTTGTGTCCCAGTAATGAAACTTGTTTTTGCTTATGGACATTGCACATTTTATCAGTATTCAGAAATTAATCTCTTGTTTCTTTTCCATAGTTTTGTTGCTGCAGTTGGTCTTACTCTTAAAAATCTGCATTTGTTATTTCTCAAATTATTATCCTTTCACCCATGTCCTTCAATTTGTTCTGTTTTTAGGGTAACTAACAGAGCAAATAATTTATTAAAGATAAAAATAGTTTTGCAAAGATTTGCAAAGCTGACAGCCTAAAAATTTTGCCGAATGGAACCCAAGTAGAGACTAAAGGATTAGACCCTATCTAATCCACTGCTTTTATCAAATCATTGTATTTAATGCTGAACTAAAACCTTTGGAGAGTTTTTTTTTTTTTAGCAGCTTGCCATACTGTTTATTCATTTGGCTTTATTCTATGAATTACAATCTGGAAATCAAAGAGAAGAAAGATTTCTTGTTTGTGAGTATGGCATCATCATTAAAAGTCTTCCATCCCCCAAACGAATAAATATAATAATTTTCTTAGACTCTATGCCATATTGATACTATTTTTCTGTTAACTTGCTTGGTAAACATTACACTTCACTGAAGCTAGCATTTATTTAAAAATATTAAATTGGATTATATGCAATGAATATAATCATTTGGTGATGATAGCACACTCCATTGGGTCAGAGATGAAGAAAGTGACTGGTTTTGATAGTTGTTTCCATGTTAACTTTGTTCATGAAGCTTGCTAGTAATCTGGAGACAAACGAAGCCAGTGGCACTGTATTTATACTGTCATTTAATCAAATGATTTAGTTTATGAAATAGCCAAGAGAGATCAGCTCTCCAAATCTGACAGTATGTTGGTTATGCATCCTTTCTAAAGGCACTTTATTTTATATCTACGCTGCTATGTGTGTCTGACCTGAAAATAATAGTCACCTCTTGGGCCAAGTTTCACACAGTGGCTCTTTTTCATATTGCTGAGAGCTTGACCACTCTCAAGTAGACTGGCCACGATACTGCTCTACTTCCCAGTTAGTGCTCCCGTGGACTTGAGGTGTAATTGACGTGTACACTTATTTGTTTATTATTTTTAAACTGTCTGAACTACTGTGGGAATTGTTCTGGTCCAGGAGAGCAGTTTCTTTATGAAACTAGTTTGGCTTGTCCCTGCAGAATTAGATCCATCATGTTTAGTGGCCAAAACATCTCCCTCCATTGAGGGAACCAGGAGAGTTCTAGATTAAACTGCTGTGATTTGAATGCCATGCAGTAAAATATAGGCACGAAAGCTTTGCTGAACCAGATCCTCAAGCTTTCTTGATGACCCTACCAAAGCAATCAGCTGGTAATCAAATTAATTATCTTTAAGTGGTGTATTTCTAACCAGAAATCAAGTGATTTGACAAAAACGACTCATGGTCAATGAGGTCAATTATGACTATGAAATCTTACTTCCTTTTAAAGTGTACTGACTGCTCTATATGCAATTTCTAAAGTTTGCAGCAGTCAAATTGTCTAAAGAAAAACTATTATTTCCATTCCAAAACTCTATAAGCTGGCACATTTTGACAGATTTTACTGAATTCAAAAAGCACTGCTGGTGCATACCAGCAGAGAACCTGGCCTCTCACAGCATTTCTTTCTAAAAATTTCATTATATGCAAATGAAAGGTCTAGGTAGCACTTTTCTAAAAGCAACTGGTAAAAGGTAGGACTCGGAAAGAAGAACACATCTGCTCTCTTGGACTCCTCTGTATTCACAAAGACTACAGCGTCTTGCCAAGTTTGTAAAATGCAAAAACGTAGTGTGCAATGACAATGCTCTAACCCTTTTAGTGCATCTCCTACTACCTACTGAGCTGAATTTTACCTCCAGACAAAATTTTGGCTGCATTCCTTAGTGAGTACAGGTTGTTCTGACATTGGCAGAATATAATATTCTCCCACTTAAACAATTTGATGAATTTTTAATTTCATCAGCTTGGTTGTTCCTAGATGGGCACAGTTTATATAAATCAATTCCAGCCACCAATGTCAACATTAAAAAAGAACTCTTCTTAATTTAGATCATAATGCTGAAATTATACTTTTATCCACTTTATATTTTTGTGTAATTTGCAATTAAGAGGGTAATTTGATTATATTAATTATTAATTCTAATTATTATATGTAGAACAATTTAAGTGTCTGCCAGTAGTTTTTTCTCTTTCTAACTCAACATTTAATAAAGTGGTAAGTTTGACACTACGTAATTTGGTGAGAAATTTAGCACTGTATTTCAATGAATACAAGACGAAGCACAGTGTTTGAAAAATGTACTACATATAAGCAATGCAGCACTATTCTATATTATTATTCTTACATATGCATTTATCATATAAATATTATTGGTTTCAATAATGTCTATTTTATAAATAAATTTGGGTCTGATACTCCTTACCTTGACATTATCAGGATGACCACAGGTAGGTATATGGAATTAGGATTGTAATATGAGTACTAATTTACTAAAAATACTGCAGCACCAACCTTGGATTGGTAGGTATGTAAGAGCAGAACTGGGATTTTTATTTTTAAGTAACCCTTCCTGTTTATTTTATCAATAATATATATATAAATATATATAAACCAGATTAAGGTATGATGCAGTTGTAGAGTGAGAAGTACATAGAGGAACCAGGGGACTTTAACCCTAACTGCATATTCCATCAGTCAATGTCCTAACCCAAGGTCAGTCTACTATAAGGTATAAGGTAATAAATAAATAAATAAATAAATAAATAAGAATTCCTACATCTTCTGCAGGCATAGGAATAGGATAAAGGTGGATAGGGAAGCAGTGGGCATACAGTATAATAACTTCCAGCTGGTACATTGTCTGTCTACTGGTAGGTATGTTGAAATAAATAAATGATCAAAAATAATATAATAAAAAAATAAAAAGATCAACAAAGCCTGGATGAGTTTTTCGAAATAAAATCAGACTTTGCAGCACAAGTGATATGAAAGCAGCAAGATGATTAAAATGCAGAATCTTATTTATTATACATTAGGTAGATCAAAGCTTCGCAGTGATAACAAGGCACCGAGTGGATGTTGCCACCTGTTTGGCCTCACTTGCAATGGGAACCTGTTAGTAGAAGCTGTGTTAAAGGTTGTCACTGTGCATTAGCCTTATGAACAGCTTACATTAAAACACCAAGATTATTCTTATTTTGTTGGACAGATTTAATCATTATTCACCAGCAGAAATGTTACTTTCTTCGTAAATACAATAAAAGGAAATTTGTGTAGTTCAGGAGAGTTTCTAACCTCCCACCCCCCAAAAAAGGTTGAAGGTAAATTCTCTTATTGAGACACATCCTATACTTTTCTGAGATGGTGGCAGAAATGGCCTGAAGGGAATAAAATTAGAATGTATTTCTGCTGTGATTTTGGAGAGAGTGCTGAGCCTTGCAGCGGTATATGCTCAGAGAGGAAAAACTGTGGCAAGCAAATTATCTAGGGAAATAAAAAAATCTGGAAAACAGGGCAGGAGGCAGTTTTATTAGATTTTTGGGGGGTTGTTTCTCTGTTCCGTCGAATTTCAACAAAAGAGGAAAGCTATGACAAGCAAAGTATGTGGGTGTAAATGTGTTACAGTTATTGGGAGACTCTGGTAGAGGGAGAATTGAGGAAAGCTGAAAAACTGCAAGAGGCAACAAGACAAGGCAAGACAAGGCAGTGATGATCTGTGTCAGCGTCCTTGAAACTTGCTGCAGAACTGGCAAAACAGATGAGCAGAACTTGCAGTCTGGAGATTAGGATCTCAGAGTTTTAAATTAATATTTTTAGGGGATAAACTTATGCATAACTGAAAGAAAAATGAAGAGTGAGTAAAGATTCAGAAAAACCTGTTTTAAGTCAGCAAAAATTCAATCAGGGTTTATAAAACTGAGGGAAAAAATAAGTACTTTAAAACAACATGTACCAAAGGAGAATTGTTTGGGAGATCTCTGAGTGTTATAAATACACGCAACAAATATATCAATCAAAACTGGTGTAGGGACCAACTTAGGAGAAAGGAGACCCATTGCCTGACTCCATCCAAGCATAAGAGGACTAGTGAGAGACTGCACAGTGTGCACATACCTTAGGTGAGTTTGATAAAGGATTCACGCTGACAGGCTCCTTTCCGTTCCTTATTTCTAGAATAGTGGACAAATGCCTCAGAGCAAAGCACTGCTAAGGGTTTTGTGCTCAGTTTTCTCAAGAGAAAACTGTACAGATAGAGATTCACGTTTTGCCAGCAGCAAACGTTTATTCTACAGGACTATGGGCACCGATGTGAAAAACCATGATACATGAGGAAATGCTGAAAGCCAGATTCTGATCACTTTTACACTGCTGAAAATAAGAAGTAACTGCTGAAATCAATGAGCATATCTTTCAATCCAAGCAAGCTGCTTTTGGCACAAAGCTTAAATTTGATTTCCAAACTTCTGACAGTAAGTCTGATGGGAGCCTAAGATGACCCCACCGTAACTCAGAAGGCTCAGTAGGTTTTTCTGCTCATTTGAGGTTGCTTGAGTGCAATGAAATGTTTATTTCCTCCAAACTGGAAGCAGGAGAAGAAATGATAGCATCTGTAAGCAAACACAAACACGCAATGACCCTAGCAGTACAGTTTTCGGTACTTTTGTGCCATGGCAGAATTGAAATAGTGGAAGGGCAGAAGAATTGGTAATGTGCAGGAGAAAACACCGGTCAAATAGGAAGACAGAGCGCACTGTCTGCAATTCAGCAGTCTGCTAAGTGTTTTACATTGTTTGGTAATATTACAGCAGTATTAAAAGAATAAGCACTTCCACTAACAGGCAGCAATTAAAAGAACAAATACAGCTGAGTGCACCTACGGCCAGAAAGATAACCTCTTGGTGTTTTTTCATTTATGCCTGCAGTGACACTTTATGTCAAAATAGCTCAGTTCAAAAGGCAGAAGTCCAAATCAGTGTTTGAAAACTGTGGTGAGCTCATCCACAAGAGACCTTTGGGGTCAGATTTTTAACCTCTGCTGTTCAGGTGCCACTTCAGTAAACTGGAGTATAGGGATCAAACATGCTGCTCGACATCAGGGTCCGACTGACTAAATTGCTCTCAGTGACAGAAATCAGGAGTAAATTTCCTTCTAAAAACTGAAGTAAAATTTCAAGATGCCTTTATTCTAGCACTTGCTCTAACAGATTATAGGTGGAGAAACGAACATGTTTTAAGTTTAGTAGTTCTTGCTCTCGTTTTGCTTGTTTGCTTGTTTTCATTCCTGTGGTCACTGATGTTTCCAGCTTCCACTACAAAATACATACTCAGTTACACTCAGGAAAACAGCCACAAAACATTTATTTCCAATGTTTCTACAGGTTGAAGTTTAGTGTGATTTTGAACAAAATTAATACATGAAACATTAAATTGAGGATATTTCATTTGCTTACTTCTGCTTCCAGAGTTCACTCTTTAGAAGGGGAATCTGCAGAAAGTACAGAATATCTGAAATCCGTACTCACAGAAGAGCATCTTCTGTATTTCTAGACCAAGCTTAGAAACATCTTTAATGAAGAACAACTTCAGTAGCTTTTTCAAGGATGCACATAGGTAAAGGGAGGATACATATTTATACTTTGGGAAATGCAGTTTACCCTTTTTGTATAAGCAAGAAACTGGCAATTTCCTCTCATTTGCCACACCACTACTCAAGTGACTGTCTCTGAAAGAAAGAAGTCTGGAATGGAAAATAGTAATCAGTCACTGATCTTTCCCAGACCTAGCCTCTCTCTGCCTGTTATTATTACAATAAACAAAACCATAAAACTCTTGCACTTTAGGTAAATCTTTCTAATGATGTTACAGTTCAATGTTAGTGATGAGCTAGTAATCTAAAAGATCAGCAAAGCTGATCTAAAAAAATGTAGGTTACTTATTTGATGGTTAAAAGATTCAGTGTTGCAAGAAACTATAAATTAACGTCTTCTGATTTATATATATATATATATATAAAGCTTACTTAGAATTCTAAGCACTAGACCTTTTATTTAAGTGAAGACTGAATTCTATGTTCAGTGAACATTGTTCGGTTTTTATGATGCTCCACTTCACCACTGAATTTATCTAAGAAGATCAAATGGCAAAATTCTGCAAAATATTACAGTTCAGTAAGTATCTTCACTGCAGTAGGACATGGGAGTTTAAAAGAGAGAAAATGAACTGCTTTAGCATGCTGGATCTCCCAGAAAGCATCTGACAATCAGCAAGGAAGGAAAAAAGTAGAGTGAATCAGCAAAGGTGAAAAATTAACTTGACCTAGCAAAAAGGTCAGTGTGTAAAAGAAAGAAAATAAATAGTTGAGCAAATGAAACTATATGTAAATGGTTTAGAACCTCAGAGTATGGCAATCCACTTCTATGTTTAAGCTCTTCAAGTGCCAAATGTCATTTTTCAACCCCCCACGGACAGTTTTTAGTTACCCTGAGAGCAATTTGCTCAGGTATATACATATTCACCATTTTTAAGGGTGTTCCAGTTCTGCAGGTCTCACTAGCTGAAAGATTCATCAGTGCTACAAGGGCAGGTACTAGCAAGGCAATCACTGTGTGAAAATGTGCTCCATCAGACTGAAGCACAGGAATATCTTTCATGGAATGGGTTATACCCCCTAGCTTTTGCAATGCAGACAAGAGTGTTTACTTGTTAAAGACTGTTCTCTGCAAAAATCTGCAGAATGAATTTTAAGAAGATGAAGAAGAAAGAACGAACCTTCCTGTGCCAAATTAAAACCCAGAGACATAATGCTAGAGAACATTTAGTTACTTCTAAGCTGTGCTTGTTACTGATGAGCCAGAATGCAGCAAATTAAAACAGTAGTCCTTCTACTGACCTCACCCCGCTCATCAGCTACTTTCTTTAATGCCTTCCCCTTGCTTCACTTTTCTTACTCTCTTCTCTCTGTCTACACACAAAGTATTGGTTTCTATAGTCCACATATTGCTTCTCCTGTAGCGACTGCAGGCTTCTCCTTGAACAAGACGTATGCAAACAGAATGCCTTAGGGAGCATTTAGGAGATGTGGCGCTAAACTGTTTCTCAAAGTGCCAAATACTGCTGCAGCGTGCTACCAGACATGGCCCCAGCTGGTTACATCCCCTTAAAACTTATAGTTTTAAAAAAGTAGCCAGCATCACCTCTTCCAATAAAGGACACTGGACTACACTCATAATCTACCTTGGTCTCTCTTAGAGGGACTTTAGAGGGACCCTTTTCTTCTCTCCCCAATTCTAAACGGTGTGAGACAAGATGATATCGCAATGACGTTTCACTGGAGATAACGTCTGCACTCACATTTCAATTCCCGAGAGGGAAAAATAAAGAATATAGAAATAGCACCGTATAAACACCAGAAAAGCACAGAGCAGATGCACACTCCACTTAATGGGGCGCTGCCCGTGTTTCACCGTGTGTGCATCTTTCACGGATTCTCAGCAGAATCTGTTACTTAGTTCAGATTCTTGAGTAGAAGTGACAGACTTCATATAAAACTGCACCGTTGAGCAGCAGGCTGGCAATGAATAAATATTGCTTGGGAGGTTAGACATACACAGCTGTAGAGATCATGAAATTCAGCCTCTGTCCTGCAAAATAATTACCTCAAAAAACCGTGAAATTCTAGAACAGGGACGTCCGAATGAATATAATAATTTTACCTGAAGTACATGGGTTTCAGCCTTCACTATTTATGAATGACAAGTGAAGAAAAATCTTTTTTTGGAAACAAAAGCACAACAAAACATTTGCTGTTGCCCTGAATACTAATGATGGAAGACTGTTGCTATGGTGATGCTAATTTTAACGCTCTTGCCTGTGGACTTCATATGAACTGCCCGTTTTAACTTTTGCAAATGTCATTTACAAAATGAAAACCCATTAATGACTGGCGAGGGCACAATGTTCCACTTTAATTAGAATAATAAGGAATGCTGATGCACAAAGTACAGGTTTGTGAATTGCTACAAAGCCCACACTGTCAAAATTAATTACCACTGATGAGGATTTTGTTCTTTTTTTTTTTCAAAGGAAGCTTTAGAATAAGACAACCGTAGCTTGACTTGGAATTGAAAGCAGGCTTTCCTTTTAATATCAAGGTGGAATAAAGAAGTTTTCAAGACCGACAGTGTAGCGAAGGGTACGACTCAGCTTAGAATTGTGATTGAGCCAAGCTAAGTAAGTGAGCACTGATTTCAGTAATGGGAAAATGCAAGTGCCAATGCTGCTGGGAAAAATAAAGTACTTTTTCAGAGAACTACCTGCTCAGAAAACCAGCTATAGTTTTAGATTTGGAAAACAGAGTTTGTGTTTTTGAAGAGTGTAAAAATACAAGTTGAGGACAAGCAAATGAATAGGTGCTAGGATATGATTCTCTTTTGGGTTGGTGGGATATTGCTGCAACTTGCTAATTGCCAAGTTCTGGGCCAAGTAGACGATGTTTAGGAAATAAAAAAAAAAAAAAAGCATACACATTAGCAGTAATCCTTTTTGTCATGCACCAGGCCCTTGCAAATTATGAGCATGCATATCTCAAGAGGAGAAAAAATTTGCAACTACCATTTCTGTTTCTGGGGAAATGTCTGAGCATATAAAGTAGGTACTATGTTGATAAAGGCATTTCAGTAGGACTGACTGCAACGAGGAAAGCATACTGCAATGAAAAGCATCACAGGCAGCTGCTGAGAGTACATTATTCAGACTAATTGTTATTATTAAATATCTCCATTGTAGTACTGCCTAGAGAACCTAATTTAGAGTTGAGATCCATTGTATTGCATACTGTGTGAACAGAAAGGAAACTCGCTTTCTCTTGCGAAGAACAGAGCTGAGAAGAACTTGATTTGCCTTCATGCTAAGGCCATTTCAGCACAAGATCACTGGAAATGGGGCCGGTGTGATGAGGAATAGCTGCTAAAAGAGTTTTCTAAATTCCTATTGGTGATAAACTATGTTTTAATGAATAGTCAAACTTTCTTCCAGCAGTGTGAGGATGGCATTCACTCTCACTCTACGGGTGTGCATTAGTGCTGGTTTAAAATGGGCTGGCCAGTTCTGCCATTGACCTGCTGGCTGCCGTGAACACTACTGTCCCTGCCTACAGCTAAGCAGTCGCGATGGCTGAAATTTCTTTGATTTGCACAAAAGGAAAGCACAGGGAGAATACAGATTTTGCTGAGAATGGATAGTATTTAAGAAGCATGGAGCCAAAGTGTGTTGACAAACTGACATTGTAAACTAAGTTGGGCAGCTGCCTGCTGTAAAAAGCATCTGCCTTCTGTGCCGAGGTACAGCTAAAGTGAAGCAGCGGTAAGTAACCAAGCAGCAAAGCTCCAAAGTGTACTCTGAAGACAGGTGATGGAGAGAGTAACTGCCACAAAAAATGTCACAGTTTGTCTCGCATATTTTCTCATATAGGCAACAAAATAATCTGGGCTATTCTAATTCATTTTATGAATATTGTTAACACAGTTAACATAGCACTTTTTAATGAGTAAGTAATAGGTGAGGCTGAAGTAGATTACTGTTCATCTGTGTGACTGAGTACTAACTAAAAATCTCTCAGAAGAATATACCAGTTTTAAGCAGAAATCAGAAAACAAAAATATACTTGTTTGGTGCCAATAAAGGGAATAGAACAAAATATTTTAAGGATAAGCAACATTAAATGTGTAAGCAACCATAAAGTGCACATAGGGGACTTAAAGGATAGCTGACAGAGGCGGTAAAACATTGTGTAAAATAATGGAAATATCAACAGAAAACCTAGATTTTAAAGAAAACTGTTGTCGTTTGATCTTTTGAGCTTGGGACTTAATAATTATCCAATGGGGAATGCTATACAGAAAAGAGGGAAAAGACCAGTAATTAACAAGTTGCATGCAGAAGTCACCAGCACAACTAAATGACATACAGCTCTCTGTGAGGTGTTCTGAAAGTGAGGTGCTGGGGTTGCTGTTAGGGTATGACCAGGGACTTAAGACTAAAAACAGCACTAAGAGAAAGTAGGGCAAAGAGGGTGATGGGCTGGAGGCAGACAACCAGTGGGAGGACAGACTCTGCAAAGAGATCATTAAAAGGCAAGGGAGAGATGCAGAAAAAGTGAAGGGTAAGTTATTACAAGGCAAACCTTGAGCACAAGCCAAGAGAAGACAAGAAAGGACAGTGGGAAGATGCTTTGCTCAAAGTGGTGGAATGACCTAGAGGAGTGTGAACACTGAAAAGATTCTTGGAGCTAGGACAGGAAACTGTTAGTGACCTCATGAAGGGCTGTTTTAGTGGAGAAAAGGGTACAGAAGCTAGAAAAGAGTGGGCAGGAAGAAAAACGTGGACTGGAAATGGACACAAATTCCAGGAAAAATGAGGACAATGTTCTGGATGTTGAACAGTGTCAGAGGAGAGATTTGTTATGTCAAGGGCAGTCCTGAAGAAAAAGGCTTCCATGTAACTAAAGAAGTAGCAGATAAGCTTCAAAGAAAATACATCATTAAAAATAAAGTCCTAAACAAGACATTTTTATATTCTACTGGTGTCTAAGGGGCTGAAGACATTAAACAAATAGACTTGTTCTCTAACATCCAGCTCTTGGATGTCCTAAGTGTCATTCTTACAATTTCTTGTTTTGAAATATATTGTCTGTAAATGATCAAGAAACTTGCTATGACCTCAAAGGAAACTTGTTTCAAACAGGAATCTTCTCCTTCAAACAACTGATGATTTTAAACCTTTTTTCCCTCACTGTGACAAGTCCTTTGCCTTGAGTTTTTACTACCGCAAATTAGTACAGTATCAGTTTGACGAATATGGTTTCCTTTGTCGTGGACAGACCATATGGCCAACCTTCATTGGTAGAACATTCTTTTCCTTTTTCCTTTTTTTTTTTTTTTTGGGGGGGGGGGAGGGGGGCGGATAATTTCTAAATAGGAAAAAAATGAAATTGAAGATCATTCAGCTGGGTAGGTTGATACAAATTTAGTTTAAGAATACTTCAAGATAAAGATATCATCTACAAACAACAAAGTACAGAGCTGTCTAATGTGCTTTTCAGTCATCTCTGAAAGTACTGAATATGACTGTCACTTAGAGCCTGCTTTTCTTTTGTGTTTCACATCAAAGAAAATTACGAAAATCACGGGGTTTCTTTTTACAAAATATTTGGTAATTTTAAAAATGCTAATGCAAGCTCTCTATACCTACTGAAACTATTATTGTGGGGTTTAGGTTTTACTTTTTAAAGTGTTTAATTTCAGAAAAAATTTTTAATGAGCTTGAACTAGCATTCATACAAAAACACATTGAATATCAATTCTGTCTTGTGAAACCAAACTTTTAATATTCAATGACTACTTTTTTATAGTCAAGATTCAGCAAAACACAGCAATAAAAATAACTGAACATTACTGCTATCACTAAAAGCAGATAAATATACAGAAAAATATTTCACTTTAGAACTGAAACTTCTAATTTACTAATGAAATTTCCTCAGTAAAACTGCAGTATGGCTGGAGCTGGTGATAAAATGGAAGTATAGGATTCTTTTAAACACAAAACTAAATGAAATGCAAATTAATGACATGCACAACCATAATGAAGATGTAAGAAAACCTATAATAAGTGCAGGTTTGTTTACTTCAAAACTTTTTAAAGTTTAGCTGTTTAATCACATTTATCAAAGTCAACGCATGATTTATAGATTCCAGGGATTCTCAGTAAACATGGTAAAAAAAACCCTCTCTGATAGAAATTTTGCTTTAAACACTTTTCAAATTGTTCCTTAACTGTTTGGGCAGAGGTAGTCTCAGGAGTAACAGAATGCATATATATGCATATAATATATTATTTTAACCTTAAGATTGCTATCAAATTTGCATTTTTAAACCTTCAAGTGAAGCTTTAGTTGAGGGAAGATTCAGCTATGAGTTTGCTCCATATTGTTATTATCTCTGTGGTTATAGCTGAAACTAAATTATACACAAATTTCCTTAGGGACATTTACAGTCTTCTCTCTGGCTGTAATCTCTTTACTGCTGCTGCTGCTGCTGCTGCTAGTACTTACCAGCATTTGCAATTGCTTTATCTTTTTCTGTTTTATAAAAGATGTGTGGGTAAGGTCAGCCAACAAAGCTTCCATTGATGAAGTCCTAACACTAACTACAATTAAGCAGAATTATGTTGAAGATGAAATAGATAAAAATCACTGATCTGGGAGGACATATACAGCTTCTGATTTTCTAATGAAGGTTCACCTTTTCCGTGTTTCAGAATGCAGTTGAATCCCTTAGCTTTTTGTCACATTCTTACAACATTAAAATAACAAAAACCAGTTTTCTTATACCACTGCCTGGATGGCAGATTGGAAAATACTGGTTGGAAACAAAGCTTATTTTAGTGTTTCAGTATTTTCTTTCAATTGAAATTTAAGACCTTACTTTTTATTTGCCTTTGTCATATTTATTTATTCCACATTTTCAGGTCACTGCAGCTGAAATAGTGAGAACAATAATAAATTTGTATTACCATGTACTCTTTCACTCCCACCTCCTAGAGAAGTTTATGGGATATTTCCTGCTGTAAAGGAATCATGAACATTTCTTAGTGATGAACAAAGTATTACACCCGTGACCCAGCTAGACACGCTCTGGTGTGTGATTAAAATCTTAAAAAACCATGGTGTTACACATTTGTGTTATAGTCATGATTTTTTTATGAAATCATCTGTTCCCAAGTCAAACACAGTAGCTTTCTAGCTAGCCCTTGAAGTTATAACTTCATGCCTGTAATGTCTCTCTACCATTTTTTTTCTTATGCTTCACATAGGGCATCATAATCCTCAAGAATTAAGTTTACAACATTTTCTCCAACAGTACATCCTTGAAACAAATATGCAGTTAAATTTGTTAAAAATGAAACAAAGTCAAATACAGCTTTGTCTCTTCTACATTAGTCCTGAACAAGCGTCCTGAACAGGAAAAAAAGGAGACATGCATACTGAAATTCAAAAGGAAATCTAGGTTATTTATTGGGATAATTATTTAAAGCCACTTTTTTCAACTGTAACTTTAAAATAGTAGAAAGAAATCTAGCAGACATCTAAATTCAGAATACATGAATGTGACCAAATTATTATGGGTTTAGATACTTGGATTTTTTTACCTTTATCTACTTCATGAAACATATAAGTGAACAATAAAACTTATACCAATGACTCTTGCCCACATTTGCAGTAATTTATTGCAATCCTAAATAAGTCTGTACCCCCTCAAGGTCCCCAACCTGACACTTAGGTACAGCATTTATGCAAACAAATTTTGGCCCTTTTGTAAAAGAGACGGGAAGACACACAGACTCCATAGCCATTAGGTAGCAAAGTGTGTCCCCTACTCTCCACTCAGTAGGCTGTAGATGCCATTTGGTGATTGTGCTAGTCTGGTTACATAGTGTGCTACTTGGTAATGGCCTTCTGTTATGTTGCACCATACTCTGATTTTCTGAGCACAGTTGCAGTAGAAAGAGCACGAATGCTCGTCTCACCAAAACTACTTGTAAGAAAACAATTCATTCAGAGATGTTGTGATGCATTTTTTATGGTTCATTTTTCTTAAATTATCTAGCCATAGATTTCCTAATATAAAAATGTATCTGATGAATAATTGAAATTCAAAACAAATACGTAGCATGCAAGAGGCTGCCAAGCCTATAGATCATATTTGAAATTGTAATTTATCTCATAAAGTTCAACTTTTTAATCAGAAAATGAGAAGTATGCAAATGAATATTGATTATTTGATCATTTCTAACCTGTTGGTTAGAATCTTTACTGAAGTCTAAATCCAATCCTACTGACATTTATACAGTTCCCAGTTAATATATTTTATGTTTTCCCTTAGCATCTCTAACCCCTAAGTACAATACAATACATACAAAAATTAGTTCTCTTGACTGATGAGCTAAAGATAAGGATATCACAAAACTGATGTGCAGCACAGAACTCATTGCAGCTATTATCTCACACATACACACCCATACTCACACGCACACAAAATCACTGAAAGGGATCCTATGACGAGAAAACTGGTTCACATAATCCATTGTCGTGGTTCAATAAGTAAAGACTAAACAGGTCACTCAGGACAAGAAATGTGTCAAGACAGAGAGGAATATTCTGAAAAATAGGAGCTTATTGCAGTGTACAGGAGAACTGGCATCTCAGAAGGTCAGAGAAGGAACAAACACAAGAGAGATTCAGCAGCTTCGCTGAGTTCATTTTGAAAAAGAAGTCAAACCAGGAAAAAATCCGACCTCTTCCTGACAGGCCACAGGAGAAACAGAAGCAGCCCAGCTGGTATCTCTGAATATTGCACTCGGTTTTCGCTTGACTGTTGCATTGCCCTAGATGCCAACTCTAGAGCATTGAACAGTCTGCCAAAGCCTGTGAGTCCATAGCAAATACAGCTGGTGATGCATGATATCCATTATATTTATATTCACTACTTTTTTTTCCATCGGTATTGAAGCATATCTTAAAATGCAAAAATGTTAATGACAGTCCTGCCTTACATTCGACTGATGAGAAGATGAAGACAAAAAAGGCACAGAAGGTAAAGAGGGATCAACTTACTGCTGACTCTCTCGTTATATGGATGCTATTTTTCTCATGTGGAATGGAGCAATACTGTCTGTTTATATGCGGAGCTAGCTGCTTCAGAAGAGACACTGAACCAAGGGCAATACAGACACCTGATGTGGCAAGTGCTGCTTTGGAGAAAATGTCAGTCTTCTGAGGAAACAAAGGATTTATGAGATTTCTTGGTATAACAAGAATATGTAAAAAATATGAGATATTGTTCCCCATTTCCTTGAAGATTTTCTGGACAGTTGTCAGAAGCTGTCTTCTCTTTGTCTGTCATCTAAATTAAGTATGTAATTGATCTTTAAAAAAAGAAAAGTCTGACAGGCAAATCTTTCTATTTTTTCCCTTAATATGTCTAATCTTTTCAAGTTCAAAGCATTCCAGGGGAAATCAAACATAATTCCTATTTTTGAATTCTGCTCATTAAGCACACAATGTTTAAAACATGGGCTTGAAGTATATGACAATAAATTTCAGCTATCAGCAGTAGCTGTAAAATCTACTTTTATGGAAGATCTGGCACATACTGTATAAAATAAGCCCATATTGTATATGTGTCATTCAACTTAGTCAAAATTATATGGGCTATGTTAATTTTTTATTCTTGATGATGGGTAGCACAGTCAAGCTACATTTAATAACTGAAGTAAAATGGAATGAAGAAAAATTAAGTAAAAACTAAAATTCAAGCAAAAAACACATTCAGCTTACAACAAATGCAACATTTTCAGCTGCAACACATTTAATATTATGTAATTATATTCTATTACTCTATAAAGATATGAACTCCTTGTACAGTAACAAAAGTTTATTTTTCATCTCACTGCCTATAAAAATAGTTCATTTATTGCTGTCTTAGCCCCAGAGCTGGAAAGCAATGAGTAGCTGGATATAACGGATTTTAAATCCTGATGCTTTCCTTTTAATTAAGAAAGTAGAAAAGCCAGGTTCCATCCAAATTTCTCTTACCCAGCGCATTCCTAAACTGAGCAAACAAGCCAGAAAACTCCAATCCATGCCCAAAGAGTAACAACATTACCTGCATAAGACATTTTAAGATTTAACCTCCACAAAAATTAACCCTGATTTATTCTTCTCTGTAATGCTCAGCATTATAAACTCTCATGAAAATTCATACTGAATGCATCTGATGACAAATTGTAAGCACTTTACTATCCACTTTGGCGCAAGCACTGTAACACCAAAGGGACCGCAGTTCCTAAGTGCTGTTCAAGTGTACCAGGGAGCTCCTTGCCGCTTCCCACACCGCACCCCACCTTACAAACAGCTCTGCTGGGGGGAAAGCACTTGTTTTCTGTCCAATACTGCCCTGAACTGAAGTTGACAGCAAGATAAAAACATTGCTGAGCACTTATCATTTGTTTCAAAAGAAGTGAAACCCCATTCGGTCGGTTGGTGGATGGCCGCAAGCAGCAGCCTGGGGTGCCCTGGCTCGGCCGGAGGCAGTGCGACTGCTGGGAGGCCCCACATCTGCTTGGAGGTGGCTCCAGGCTCGAGATCTCGCACGCACTCACAGCCCGAGCTTCAGTCTTTGAGGTAAGTTTTGGAGCCGAGGCTTCGCAGTCCTGCAGTTGATAAAGGAGGACTCTGCACTTGGACAAACCTCTAGGAAATACCGGATATTTCACTGAGGTTTTTATACTAGGTGGCGTGCTAATCTCAAGGCAGAGTGAAAAGTATTTGACTTCTCCTTTCCATCACAAAAGCTACAATTTTGGAGTGGAGACTTCAGAAGTGAAAGATAGAAAAAGATCAGAGTAGTTGTGTTTTTAAGAAGTCTGAATATGACACTTTTGGTACTTGCTACAAAGGTTAACTGTTAGCCAAGTGCATGGCTTGCAAAGCTCACTCACAGTTTCACTGAGTACACATACACAAAAATATATTATTTTGTTATGGTTCTCTATGTCTCTCTCTGTTCTGTCTGACAGATATTTCCTACTTGCTTTTGCGTCTCGTACTTATCTATGTTCTGCAGAAGAAACAATTAACCCAAGTGATTTTACCAGAACAGCAACTCTTTGCCTTATTTTATCTTAGCGGAATTTAATTCAGATAGATTCACTTATCCTGTCTCTAAGTTGAAAAAAAAAAAAAAAGTAAAATAATCCTGACTTTAATCTATTTGCTTTTACAATGAAAATTATGGACTCTTAGCTTTTCTCTGTGTTGAAATTCTGCATGGTTAAACAACAATTAAAAGGGAGATTAAAAAGCAAGACAACAAAGAAGTGTGTTTATAGAACTGGCCAGCTCCAGTGTGGAGTATGGAAAAATTGCAGAATCTAACAAAAATGTGTGTCACAAGCTGATATAGTTAATGTAAGTAAAATACTCTCACAGGAAACTATAACATGGAATAGGGTAAGAAAGTGCAGATGTGTTGGCCTCAGAGTTATCTCGCTGCATAGCTAATTTATATGGATAGTCTCACATGGATCTTCTCAAGGAGTCAAATCTATGCTCCTGAGAATCCAGCTTTGTCCTCAGCAGGACAAAGTTCAGTGAACTGCTATAATCTGTGTAAGAAAATAAGCTTGGCTGGGAAATAACTTGGAAGGCTTCCTTTGTGCGAAGTACTGAGATGAAAGACTACCGTATTTTTGCAGAAGCATTTTAAATCCTTCAAAAGAATGGGCACAGCAAGAGGCTGAGCAGACAGACACTATTAACTGGAAGTCAGTTATACATAGGAAGAATAATGTCAAAGATTAGTACAAACAAAGAAGTCAACAACCACTACATTTCCACAGATCACAATGGCAGGACTATTGAATTTTGGGGTGAAAGAAAGTATGTTGCAGACTTCGGTCCAACTCCTCCTTCCTACTCCAAGGCAACAGAGGTCTACTGACGCTGTACAGTGGCCGTGTTATTTGCTGAGCAGAGTGTAAGCTGTACACAAGACAGATGCAAACAGGAGTCGGAGTATAGCTGCTTAACATCCCCTCGTGCCCCGAGAGGATGGTCACTGGAGAGGAACTGGGTTGTGCAGCATGATCAAACACTTCTGGTGTTGCACAGTACAGACTGGGCATTTTTGCTATCTGGCACTGCTTTCATTCTCTCCTCTGTGTTTGACTGGAAGATAAGAATGTGCATGTGTCTGCACATGCATACCTGGATCACAAGGTTAGCTCTGCTAAGATGTGATTTATCTCAAATTATGACGTTAAAATCTGCAGTCTTCCTACCTTCATTATCTGCCTTTTTTTTTTTTTTTTTTTTTTAGAATTTAAGAGTCTTTTTTTTTTTTTCGTTTGGTAACGTATGCAGAAGTCTTTGAGCTGTGCATTTTTTTCATTTGCTTTTCAGATTTCTGATGAACAGTAATTGCCTGTTTTTAGGAGACAAAACTTAAATTTAGAAATTTTAATGAATAACTAAAACACTGTTAAAGAGTACAGACGTGTCTCTGCCTACTTCTGCCTTCCCATTTTCCAGATTGCCCTCCAATAAGGGTAGGATCAAGACCTCAAAGAATAGGACTGATTAAACTTAAAACTATTTTTTTTAATCTTCTCCTTTTTTTTTAAGCTAATAAAACCTTTACATGCTGTACTAGACACAAGGAATATACTGAGGAAAAAAAAAGAACATAAAGAAAAGCATTTGATAAAATGTGGTTTAGAGCAATTTTACAGGTTTTAATTCACAGGAAAAAGGAAGGTTTTTTTTCCCTCAGTAGCAGCTTGTGTGCTGGGCAAGTGTTTGGTACCCAGGATGTCCACTTGTTACTTTGGAAGCCAAGATACTTCTGCTGTCCCGGAACACAAAAATTTGATTTCTCAGGTCACTGGGGAAGAGAGAGGTGAGGCTGAACTGCTGGCCTGGCTTGTCATCCCCATAAGGAGCAAACCAAAGTAAAAGGTGGAAAAATGTGGCAGCTGGTGCAAGGCCACTGTACTGCAATTTTCATGAGGCTGACAATAGGCCAAGAGACCATAAAATGGCAGACACTCAGAATAGCTGAAACAGGCTGTGCTTTGTTGATAATTATATTTGCAGCAGCAATGATGCCCACACCAATACAATTTGAAAACAAAAAATACCAGCGTGAATAATCTCAAGAAAGAATTACTGAAATAATAGCTTTAGAGGCAACTATTTGCTACAGATTAATCAACTGTATAAAAATGAAATTTTAACCAGCCAAATCAAAAGGCTTGAAGATACCTAGTAAACATCGCTGCTGAGGATTTAACATTAAGTACTGCCTGGCTTATCACAGGCTGTGTCATTGCAAATGTGAAAATGATGAGATAAAACTGTTAAGCATCAAGGGAAAACCAGATAAAATGAAAAACAATAAAATGTGTAGCACCATTATTCTACACTGATGACAGACAGAAAATTATACAAACATTAGGAGAATGCTATCTATAGCTGCTCAGTCTTCACGGAAGCTCTTTTACAGAATTAACGATTGATAGAGAAGTAATAGTTCAAAGAATAAAGAAAGAATGTGAAAGTTAAAAAGCCAAAATGATACAGAAAACAGGCAATTTAGTTCTGCACAAGTATGAAATATGAGTGATGAGAATGAATGAAAAGAAAAATGACTGAGGACAGCTGGAGAAGGGAATAGATATAACAACTCACTAAGACCCATTAAAACCTGACCAATTTGTTTTGCACCTCAAGGAAAGCAAGGTTTTCTATAAAAGTTGTAGCCAAATTTAAACTTTAATTAAAATAGTACTGCTACAACTCCTTTTACCTATTAAGATATTTTCTAAAATGAACAAAATAAAACAAATATCTTCCTTTGAAATTTTAAATGGCCTGGAACAGAAGATGGATTGGAAAGTTGACACCAGAAACCACTAAAGAATCAGCAAGATCACTACTTATCATTTTAGCATGAAGAGTCAACAGTTATCTATGGTTGCTGGATGCAAACAGCACATAAAGAGGTGGGAAGCACAGCATGAAATGTATCGTGTGACTACACTAAGAATTGCCAAGGCATCTCTCACCATAATGGCAAATCATGGCATGGGAAAGAGAAAAAAAAAAAAGTATCTTTTCCTCCAATAAACTGACTCCTGTGTGCCAAAGTCTCATATTGTTTTCCAGGATTTTTCCCCCATAGATTACACTCTCCCTTTCTCCTTGATAGGGCTTTCCAGCTTCGTTACAACTGTTTCATTATCCATAGCCAAATGCATCAGAAAAATACATTTCCAAATACATTGAGAAAATTACAAGGTAACAGCAAACCAACTTAGATCAGGTATAACTGTGCCACTGTTTTGCACTACAGACCTAGCCTTCTTCACACATAACTTTAAGGTTTGTTCTGAAGCTACTGTAGCAATTCAGTTTGTCATGAAAATTGCATCTGTAGTGCAGATGCAGCCAGCTGGCTTGAGGGACACTGGTTGAATTTCCTAAGTATACTGGGAAGATAAGGAGGTAGCATGTGAATCTACCTATTAAACACCACCTGTGATTCAGTTACATCCACTACAGTCTTTATTGCAGATACTGCATCACCTGTTTCCTCTAGAAGTTACATATAAATGGTTCAAGGCATGTATTGCAAATAATGAGAAACTCAGCAGAGAAGGAAAAATGTACTAACACTTCTTTCTTACTTGCTGCAGAGTGGGCCTGTTTAGGGCACTGCAATTAGGCGTGTGGATTTTTTTTTTTTTTCTAAGTTTTCTCTCATTTCTTTTGCATACATACCTCTTAAAACAAACTGGCTTAATGAGGGAACTAACCTCAAAAAGAACAATCTATAGAGACTAATTTGTCCCTTTTCATTCCTCAGCAACAGATTTTACCAAACATTCTCGCTAAAGGAATTCATCACATAAAGTATTTGCATTGCTAGGTTAAAAAAAAAATAGTGCATCATATTCACGACTGCAATTCTGAATTTGTTTTCCTTGTTTGTTTGTTTTGGGAAAACCTGACATACATACTCTTCAGTGTGCAATGGAACAAATTCAAAAGTAATCTGGATACCTGAAAGCTTTACTTAGTTTACAGGTAAATTATGGTGGCATAAAACCAAGCAACATACAAATCAGCGCATCCTACAATGTTTTTAAAGAACTACCATACTTCTGTGAAATTTAATGCACATTTCACTCCTTTTTTCTTCACAATTAGAGAATATAGGAGCAGCTCATGATAATCTAAGAAAATTTCAAACTACCCTCTTAAATTACAAATGTGAATAGCTAGAATGAATTGCTTTTTATACTCACTTGATATAATACGGCACTTTGTTTGGTGAGATTGCCCTCTCCCAGGGGCCTTGGACAGAAGCTGTCAACAAACAAACAAACAAATAAGTAAATAACTGCACACATACATTCATACATACAAACATACCTAGAAGAGAAACATGGAGGTCAAGTTCAAAGCAAACAGGAAAGACAACATTAATCGCTAGAATTACAATTTTACACTTGGCCACGCTGATATTGGTCTGTTTGCTCAGTTGCCCATGAAGGCAGGAAGGATTAACCTGCTGTTCTGAAATTTCTGGCCTAATCTGAGAGAAACTGAACTCATTCAGCTGCAAAGATAAATACAAAAAACTCCTTGGCTACTAAACTTCAAGAACAGATATGAAGCAGAGCACAAAACCTATCTCTGTGGTTCAATTCAACCTCTTTTATAGGGTTCCTCCTGCTAATGTGTTTGGCTGGTTTTACTTCAATTTCTTTCTCGTGTGATCAGTCCCTTCCATCTTTCTAAGACCAAGATTACACTGGTTTATGCTTTATGCTGAGTGAAGTAAAATTGACTCACTATTATATTATATCTCACTATTTTGTTTATTCTCTTGTTGACTTGTTCTAAATACAGAACAATTTCATTTTTATTTCTCCACATTACTAATTGTGCTTAATTGACTTCCAGTAACAGCAAATAATGGAGAAAGTAACACTCTGACCACAAGAAACTGTGAAGAAATGATATTACTCACTCTTGGCTATCAGTGTCAAATCTCTACATCGACTTACAATGTAATGAAAATCTTCTGTAACAAAGTTGTATATAAAACTTGTTGTAGCCAAACAATTTTAAATAATGTGTTTTTGTTATAGGCAGAGACATCTTATAGTTTAGGATGCAGTCAGAAAGCTAGTTTCTGTGTTTGTTTGTTTGTTCTTTAATTATGAGTTTTCTATCTGTCAAGAACAGTTGTACCAAAAATTTTCTTTTATAATATAGTGATTTCTTTATATGAAAAGTAATCTAGCTGGAAAAAAAATGGCTGTTTGCTTCCCCCAATGTAATCCTTCTTTTTAGTGACCCCTGCTGTTCACAAAGGAAAATAATTGTCTCCAAGACACAACAAAGGATAAGCTGCTTGATCATTTGGCTCAGTCTTCTTTCTGTCTCTCATTTGAAACAGACCTTTCAATAATACTTCAGGTACTTTAACAAATCCATACAAATATGAGCAACCAATATCCACATTTCATATAATTTCTACCAAAACTGTTAACCAGATTCACATGAGCGAATTTGCAGAATGAAACACCCTGTCCCCTGCTCACAGACTAGAATGTGGACAAGAGGACTTGACAACCATGGCTGAGATTACTGGTGGCCTTTGAAAAGCTTACCGCAGTACCTTTGATGATCCTGTTGTCACTGACTTTAACCCCCACCTAAATGCTTGTAACTAAGCTGTGTACTGCTTTCCCATTACTTAAACTTACATATAGTTCTGTGCTTCTTAAGAAAGAAAGGAGAAATTTAATTTCAAAGGTAGGAACTATGATAACAGAAAACTCTTGAAGTGCACCAGAAATGCAGAATGAATTATAATGGTAGCTCCCATGGAAGAAGAGCATGATAATGCTGTTGAAGTGTGTGTCATAACCCACACATACAAAATTACAGAACTGTATTTTCAAACACAAATATTCAAATATATCAGTTACAGATGATGAAATATTCCTTCTTGGGACAGGGACTGATGTCTCGTTCCATGTCTGCACACTGCAGAGCTGAACAGCTGTGAAGGTGCAGCTTGCCACTCATCGAGCAGCAGCTCTTTCGGGGAGTACTAACTGCAAGATGCTCACAACTTCAGTTTCGTATAGCCTCAAATGATGGAAAGATGCAATCTGTTACATAATCTATATATGACTGCAAAAAGTATCAAAAATGGAATATCATATCATGTATTGATGTTAACTACATTAAAACAAGGAAACATCCCCTCCTTTTAACCCTAGTTTTACATTATGCTTCATATGCAATTCTTAACCATAATTCTTATTTATTCTGTCTACTGGTGAGAACACAGACTGCTGTTAAGTGTAGTTTTGGTGACTGATCTGATACTCTCCACAGTCTAGAAGGGGGTACGAAACCAAAGGCAAGGAGTTAGACACAAGGTACGATTTAATTTTACATTATCAATGCCTTGGTGATTTCTTTGTATGCTTTTATTCAGTAATATGACACAGTGAGTTAATATGCGGCACATCGAATATCTTTAAAAGGCATACTCAGTGGCAATTATAAAGTCTCTGACCCCATGGGATTGTGTTATCTGAGGACTAAGTTGAATCGGATTATACTAAGTTATAATTTTTGAAAATAAAATACCCTTCAGTATTTACTAAAAAGTGACCTTCTTCCCTATCTCTCTCCAAAACAGTCATTAATATTCCTAGTGGGAACACCACCAAGCTACAGTTCTGCCACTCTAAGATTTGTTTTCAGTTAAATATCTACAGGACAGATTGTCACATATTTTTGGAAGGTGCATTTTTTCTGTTGTTTCTGTATTAATCTGCATAAGAGTTTTGCAGTCATAACTTATTATCACAGAATCTTATATAAAATAATTTTCTCAATACATTAAAATAGGAACAAATACTTTGCTTTCATGAGAACTAAGAGCTTTAGGAATAACAAACAATTCTCTGATGTTCTGCATAATTGGATTTAGTGTTACTTCAAGAGATTGCTGTGAAGCTGTCTATAATACACTTTTGCTTTCCTGGATGATTCTAGTCTTGCCTAAATTTGAGTTGACAAAATACGTGTACTTTTTACAGCTATGCTAAGACAATAATCATTTCATTTTTGGCAGAAGCCCAGAAGCTGAGAGCAGCTGTTTCTTATCTCTGGTTACCAGTATGGGTTTACTGTCCATTACAAAGCTAGTGCAGGTAATGGACACGTGTCTTTAATTCCTTGGTAAGACCATTTCAGTTGTCCAGCTAAATACACTTAGCAAATGTTATTCTGTATGACACTGTAGTATCCTAGTGTGCTGCAGCACTCAAGAAACAGACCTTTCCTTATTGCCAAGTGTAATTCAAAAGTGTTTTATTGTTCTAACTTGCACAGTGCAAGAACCCATTATCATACACCCAGCTACTTGCAATGCCATCTACTTCAATTAAATACTACAACAAAATATAGGGCATTTTGAGAGTGAATTTAGATTTCTGTACTCTTTCTTTTTATTGCTACACACTTTAATGGTTACCTAATTTGAGAGTTTATTTTTTTCTGTTGGTGTGCTAATTTCTAAGACTTGCTTTGCCTATTGTTCAACTTAAGTAAACATGGATCTTGGTGGTACGCCTACATCCTTATTTGTTTTCAGAATGTATAATGAAACCGTAGCATAATGGCTCTATGGACTTCAGCAGTGTTTTAATCTGTGCAGGGATATGAATGAAATATTAACTAGTATGATAGCATAGTTTTATCTGAGTTGATATTATGAAACTAATCTGATAAATATTTCACTTTAGCACTGCAAATATAATGAAAAATACATGTATGTTTACTAATATTAAAGTATTCCTTCAGCTATTCAAAGACTTGATTTAGTATATCCAGTTAAAAATTACTCTCAGCGATCCTTATTTAAAAAGTCAGCACACACCTCTCATCACCTTCCAATGGCACAAGTTTACATTTTCAGTTTTAAATGCAGAGAAAATCTTCTGAGTCTCAGTTAACACTTGGGGAGCATTGGCCAACAGTTTCAGGATAGAAATTGTAAAGTCCAACCACCTAGTACCCATATTCCATGCACTGTTATGTATATCTTATCAATTATTTTTTCTTAGAAATTGATTGTATTTATTATATCTGCATTTCATCTCCATGATAGTTAAAGTGGACCTCATCTATTTGTTCACAACCAAGACCTGTACTACCTGCTTGGTGGCCACTGCATTTGTAGCACAGCAAGGTGCTTTTATGTTCATATTTTAATAATGCTGCTTCAGCCTAGGAGCTCTATCTGCATGACTGCTATTGTCCTACTTGGGATTATCATCATTATTATCTTCATGCAACCACAGGGCTAGGAATTTATTTAATTCTTCACATAAAATGTGTTTTCATACCAATTATTTTCACTGCAGCGAGGTACGAAATTGGTGACTTCAGATAAAGGGAGGCAGGAACAACAAAATAATGAGATGGTCTCTGGGTCTGGGAAGCATCTGACTTCCTAAGGATCAGGTACCTTATCCTTTCAAAGAAGATGCATCAAGTATTACCAATTATTTTCAAATGAGACCATTATAGATGATAAACTATTGTGCTCCACAGACTTTAAAGAGCTTCTGCTTCTCTTCCTGAGAGAATATGCTAAATCAATGTTTTCCCATAATCAGTTCATGATATTTGCTGGCAGGATGCCATCTCCAATCGGTATGCCTGTGTGACAGTGGCACAATAGAAGGCTTTGCATAATTTTTGAGTTCTTCAAGATCCTTTGCAACAAATGTCGGTATATATCTGTAAAATATGACTTTTTCCAGATTTATAGAGAATTGATTTCTAAATTATGTGCATTTATTATTGTACCAAGTGAGACCAAAGAACAGATTGTGTTGTGTAGCAACAACTGTGTAGTGTAGCAGTCTGCTGTTGCACCATGTAGCCGAGAAACTGAAATCAGAATATACTGACTAAGCAATTTAGAAGTTACAAGGCAGAAACATCAATCAAAACCCTCCTTTCCTAAGAACTACACAGCATGAGGTCTATTCTGCTTCAAGTCCTAGCTTGCCACGCTGCACATGTGGATGATTCTCAGGCATTTCAGAGACAGGGAACTACTTCTCAGATTGGAGTCTGCAATTCCCCAGCAAACATCCCCTGCTTCCCTGCAGAGCTAGAAGTACTGTCTATTGCTACAACATACATGCAGGCTTTTAAGGAAAATACCATCTTCAGAACACCTCTAATCAATCTGAAGAAGGAATTATCAGTCATGAAAGCACTCAGCATGTGGTCAGGAACAGTATTAACTCCTTTTACAAGAATTATAAAAGAGGACTTGCCATTCTGCATTTTCTGCTGGAATCCTTATGGCCAACTTAAGATTTCTTACCTGCAACCTAGGGTCAACATTACATGATATGACCTAAATAATGCATACTTGAAATCATGAACAGTGTTCCCAGTAGTTTCAAAACGCCACTTGTGGCACAAAATGTAAAATCCACCTAATACTTATTTTTCTTAAATGTCACGCTACTATAAAATAGCAAAAATACAAGCATCTACTTGATAAAGAATCTACGTAATAAAAAATTCTGCATGAAATACAGCCAAGCGATATAGTCTGCATCAATCCACATATTCATACAAATACTTCATATTGTTAACGGTGTCTGTTGCACTTTTATGCTGTTAAAACTAAAATCTCTAAAACTTATTCATCAAATGAGGTCATAAAGTGACCTCATCAAATTGGTAATGAGTTTTCTGGAAATGGAGTAAGATGAATGCAAAAATAAATCTGCTAAATACCCATGTCTCATATAGAATATATAAAAGTTTTCTTTCTTTTTTTTTTTTTTTCCCTTCTTTAAGGACACCTTATTTTGTTCTTTTAAAAAAAGTTTCAGAACTGTAACAGAACAAGGTCTGGTGGAAGTGGGCTTGTAGTTTAATTTTAGTCTAAAGGAGGTCTCAGTTCTGAGTGGATAAATTGCAAGTTGCACACCTGTAGGGGAGAAAGTGGCCGTATGGATTGCTGAAAGGGTAATAACGTTAAGATCAAAAGTTTTTAATTAAGGCAATGAAACCAGGTGAGCCCATGAGAGTGCAGGAAAGAATTTATCTCCTTAACTTTTTTCAGCTGGGCACAGCGACAAAGGTACCAGCAAGGCTACTAAGTACCCAAAACCTAGGCTGATATTCTTCCCAGGGATTGCCAGAAAACTGGAATTGGGAGTGTAAGACCCTAATTAGTAATGAACATGCAGATGAGCATTCACGATAAGAAAGTTAACCCCTCAAGTACTTGACTGTCTAAATGTTGAGGACCCAGGTGACGTCCTGCCCTTTACACACATAAGGTTTATGTCTAAGGACTGCAGGTCAGCATCTTTCATAAAGGACTGCTGGGTCTTGCTTTCCAACTTCAGACAGGCCTTTAATAAACTTTTTATTATACCCATGTAACTCACCGATTTTCTTAAAATTTTGAGTTCTATAGTTTTGTTCTGGCTCTCCAGGAATATAAGATATACCATGGAAAATATAAGATATACCATGGGTCATATAAGATCACAGAATCACAGAATGTTAGGGATTGGAAGGGACCTTTAAAGGTCATCTAGTCCAATCCCCCTGCTGGAGCAGGAACACCTAGGTCATGTCACACAGGAACGCATCCAGGCTGGTTTTGAATGTCTCCAGAAAAGGAGACTCCACAACCTCTCTGGGCAGCCTAAGATATACCATGGGAAATGATAAGAAATGGCCAATACTCAATTTCTCAGCAGAAGCACATGCAGTCACTTTGCATTTAGATAAAATAAAGAAAAAAAAAAAAAGGCAGTCAGTCTCCTCCAACTGTCTTGACCACATTTAAATGCTATAATAAAATCCTCGTGCTTCCAGAGAGTTCTCAGATTTAGGCTGGTTCTTTTGAGACTACTTATCCTCTATCTTTTTATTATTCCTTGGTAATATTTGCTATTCAAAACATTCACTGTGATTTCTAAAAATATTAAATCATATATCCCACAGACATGGATGAATGGACATGGTCTTTGATGTCTGCATGTCAAAAGTGATATCTGGAAGACAATATAAGATAATGTATGCAATGAGAAATAAAAGAGAAAGATACTGCGGTTTGCACTGGAAAATGATCTCTCAGCTGAATGGGTAAAGTGTCTAAAGAGTCCTGTAGCCCTGTCGTTTTTAGAGCCTGATGTCTTAATTAGCAGGACTTGCCCTTTTAAAGACATGTCTGCCTGTGCAAGAGAGCTTCACTACCCTCTGTTTTGCATAGTAATCTAAGCACTCACCCTGCAAGTGGGAGGTGAGTACCTGACTTCTCTCCCAGCTTGAAGGAATTCAGGCCCACATCTCTGATTTCTCAGGAGAGTGGCGTAAATAACAGAAAGAAGGGAAAAAGAGATCTGAACCCTAGCAGCTTTGAGCTTATCCAGAGAAGCAGAGACCTAGGTTATATAGCCCACTCCTATGGTCACATCTTTTACTTTTAAGCAACAATTGCCTACCACAAAAAACAGCAGCTGCGCAAGCACTTTGATCACTAGCTTGTAATGTGAACTGCTGGCTCCAGCTTTCCCAACCTTTCTGTTTCTGAATGAAAGGTGTTATGGCTGCTGTACATCACATTAAAGTCAGTGCTGTTGTGGCTCGGTAGACTGAAACCTAAAGCCATAGTTAGTTGCCTCCAATTAAAACAAAGTTCCTGGCACAGGGTATTTCGGTGTGCAGATTTAAAAATCTGGCACTGGTGCATCCAGGCGGCAGAAGCTTGTAGCCTGGGACATAAAAGTCACAAAATGTTAGCTAGATGTAAAGTAGTCTTTCAGACTTGCAAATCTAAATTTCTGTTTCTTTTATTTCCAGTTTCTCTGCCGTGACAAAAGTCCGTGTTCTCTGAGTGGTTAGTGCTTGGAAAGGACAAGCAGAACCTGGCATCTGCTGGTCGAGCTTGTAGGTAGCTACCAGTTATATCAGAGCACTGCTTCATGGCATCACTTCATTGACATGCTACATATGCTAACAGATGATCTCACACTTGACAGTAAATTACAAGGCTTGTATAGGCTTTTAAAAGATGTAATACCTTCTGTTTTTTAGTGCTCACAAATGATTCACATGAATGAGCTACTACGTTAAAAAAACAGAATTGATGGCTGGCTGGTTAGCACAGAAAATGATATTAAAAACAATCTGACATCAATCTTACCTCTCATTTACTGCATCTCAAAAAAAAGAAATACTGTTTTGACAGTATAGGTGGGTCCTCCAACAACAGACAATGAATCCTATTCTTTGTGAGAGGCAGTATCACAGATACAAATAAAGGAGTAGTCAAAAAAGTAAAATTATTCCAGAAGAGTCATTAAAACTCTGGAGCTGGCATTATGTTGAAATTTGCACTTAAAGTGGGATTGCAGGTATCCTTTTTCACACCTCGGTTACCGTATATAGCTTCCAAATTAAGCACCACCATGCATGAAGGAATCACAGACATTTAAATGACTTTGCTAAATATTTACCAGTTTCTCTTTAATAGAAAAGAGAGTTTTTTGCTATTTTATTCACATCCTGATTTATATCATTCTAATTAAACAGCAAAAACTTCAAAAACAACAAACGCTGTGAATTCATGATATAATGTCTTGCACTTGTAATACATTTACCAGCTATAACAACTATTCCCGCTAATGGTGAGAGGGTCAGTCCTTGGCCAGGTGGCTGGGAATAAATGGAGGAGGAGCTGGGACTCTGTGGAGACCGGCAGAGTGTGACAAGAGCTTGGGGAAGCATGACGGAGTGATCAGAATACCAAGGGCTGGGGTGAGAGAGCCCAGCAAAAAAATGCAGAAGGCTGGAGAGGGGCAGGCCCACCTGCCAGCAGAGAGGTATGGGCCAGTTTTGGTGAGAGTCCTTCAAAACTAAGGGCAGCCCAAAGTCCTGGTAGAGAAACACAAGTGGACACTGGCTCTTTTATCGTTATTTTTTTAACTCACAACCAAGAGATGTCTGAATTATCCTCTGTTGTGGTATAGATTAATACTGTCACCTGCTCAATTACAAGATGAAAGAGTGGAAAGAGAAGGTTGAACTGCAAGAAAGGACAATGGAGAAAAATCGTTCCTAAATTAAAATTCACAAAGGAGATTTTTTTTTTCTTTTTCACACCTTATTTCTCTAACTCATGCCATCCTTCCCATCTCTTAGAAACAGCTATAAGAATACCTCTTGAAACAGGTTGTAAGTGCTTAGAAACAGAGACTACCACTTGATTTCTTGCCTGCACAGGACATGATAAATATGAGATCCTGCACCACTCTCCTTTTAAAAGAATAATTTTTATTACATAAACACAGTTGGGAGCTGAAGATCATCACTCACACTTAAAGATGTGCAAGTATGTATGGTAGAGGGCAAGTTGATGCTCAGTTTGAGAGGATGAACTGATTATCACTGGGATATAAATTAGACATGAAATAGACAATGAATCACTTATTTTCCATACTTATTACAGTTTTCATTGGTCTTATGTGTAACTCAGCTCCTTATATAAAAACATTTTGTGCATTGAGGATATAAAATAAATCCAGCAAGCAGAATTATCATGTTTCATCTTTTCACAGCTAGACTGATCCCACTTGGACTCTGCTTGCCATCACTGCACTGATAGATCATTTACAAGCTGTTAATTCACCTCCATTCGACCTGCCCCATTCTGGTCTACAATCCGTATGTTGGGATTGTTCATCCCTAAAAGTACAGATACAGAAATAAGGCCAAGGCCAGATGGCAAAGTCTCAAGCAATCCCTCTCTTGAAAAGCTCTCTCCAATAGATCTGATTCCATCAGCACGGGGACAGAGAAGAGGCAGTACCTGAAAAGCAAGTAACAGCATACTTCCCTCGGGAGTGTGAATAGTACATGATACTGAGGAACTCGATGCTTTGGGGATTTGATTCTTAGGAAACATGAGGCTGATCACTGGTGGTTTTCAGTGACTGAATACATACTTGAGAAGGATTTGATAGATATTTTCAGCACTTCAAAACCCTAACTTCTGCAGGTACATCTGAGAATATGCATTTGGACACATATTTGTGCAAACATCTAAGCCAGCAAGAGAGGACCAGCAAACAAATACACAGAAAGCATATGCCCATTTTCTTCTCAGAGATTGGGCTATTTCCAAGGCCAGCATGCTTTTCCCTGGCTCCATTTCCTAAAGTGATCCTCAAAAGATGAGAAGTGACCAGAATGATTTCTACTCTGCTGACTCTGGCTAGAGCACAGAAGTAGTGTGTCTCAGTGCTCTGCTGATGGTAGGTGGGCTAAAAGAGGTGGCTATAAAACTGAGAAACTTTTAGATTCATCTGTGTTATCAGCAAAGTAGTAACTGTCACGCGAGTTGCACAGTACAGTTCAGGACACTCTTGCATATTGCAACATAGTCTTGGTTAACGTACACTTAACATTTTTCTCTCTGTGAGAAGTACTCTTTCCCTAGGAATAAACTGTATGCCAAATAAGAAAAACGGGTATCTCTTTATGTATTACATTCATGTCATACACCCATAACTCTCATACATTCCATTCTGGCAAATCTGACTTGCAGTTATTTATACTGGGTAGATAACTTATTCCCAGTGATTAAGAGCTAATAAAAAGAAATTTTGAAAAAGTATGAGAAATTACAGAAATCAGTCTTCTTTCTTCACAGACCCAACATTTGATAAAATTAGATGCAAGGTTGAACTACTGTGAGCCTGTGTTGTGCTTATATGGCACAACATAGACTCTCTTGCAGTTCACTCCTTTGAGGTGTCCCTGCCTCTGTTTTTTCCTCATTGTCTTTTTCTTTGGCTGGGGGAAAAATGCTTAACCAATTAAAATTACAGTGCACTATCAGCTGAAGAAAAGTTTGTCTTCTACCCCACTCTGAATGTAGCTGTACAATAACATCTATCTCTGATGTCTGGGTAGCTTGTCCCTCTGCATGGAGGAGACCATTATCCTGTGACTGTGTTCTGTTCTGCTGATATAATCTCTTAAATAAAGTTTTACTGTTTACTTTCCTTAATTGAAGTACAATAGAGAAGACACGGCCTTTAAGAAGCTTCATTTTAGTCACTGCCTTGGAGCTTTGAAGGTGTTTCAAGTTGTCTTTCAGTGTACTTCAAAACACCCTTGATGAAAGAGAGTGTGTGGAGGTGGAGTGGGAATGTTACTGGCAAAGTTAGTGGCAATTATATTTTATGCAGAGTTGTAAAATGTTTACTTAACTGCCATCCTTCTGCCAACTTTCTCACTATGGTTTTGATCCTCTCACTACTCTGCTAAAGTGATCAAATCCTGCAAAGTCTATAGACAAAATATTTCTCTTGCACATCTTATTTTATCCCTTTTTGGTGTAGAATACTTCTGATCTCAAACAGATAAAGCAAATTAATTTATTGTTATTATTTTTTAATCCTTTCTGGGTTACAATCATCAGGAACTCTTACATTTTTCAGCATCATTTTATTTCACTAATCCTAAAAGGGAATCTTCAAACAGTGAAGAACAGCTTGGCACTGACAGACGTATAGGCAAACAGAATTGATACCGGCAGACATTTTCCTTTTACCCTGGACTATGTGAACTTATTTAGCAATCTTTGGCTCTCAGAAATGGGATGGGATGGGATGGGAAAAAAACACATTTTAATATAGTCTATAATAGAAATTCAGAGCAACTATAGCTGGCACATGGCTACAAAAATTATCTATTAGCTGTGTGTGCAAGCTGAGCAAGAAAAATTGGGAAGGTACTCACTGGTAAGAAAATGCTGGGAAGTAGGGCCAAAATCCCTGTGAGCTTCATGCAGTTGCCTGATACGCTCATCAACAGCCACCTGTGAACAGAGAAGAATGACTTTCTCCTAAACAAGTAACAAGCAGCAATTATAGTCAGATATCTTTTTTTTTTTTTTTTTTACAGAACATTCTGTTTAAAATTAAGAAAGCTCCTGTAACAATCTGTAATCCTCAGGGATTAACTGAGATTTAATGTGTCTTTCTCAGAAGAAGGTCAAAAAAGGTTTTTACTTTTTCCTCCCCCCCCAGTTTTAACCAATGCTAGAACAAGTTAAAAATGAACAGGTTGATAAAGAAAGGTATAATAAATTGGCCTGACTTAAATGCACCTGAAAAGAATAGGACAATTGCTTGCCAATATTAAAGCCAGAAACATTTGTCTATGCTAATACTTTTACTGGAGCTACTGCAAAAGTACTTTTTGAGAGATTATATGTTATATATCAGCATAAGAAAACTAATCTATTTTAGTGTGGACATGATTACTATATTTTAGAATAATGCCTAACTGAGGGTAGTCAAAGTGCATCTGCACTCATACATTTATCTGTTTTTAGTTAGGTGAATTCCTATCCCCTTGGCCCCTTCTTCCCTGAAAGATGTCCTTAGAAGAACATATTATTCTTAGTGCTCTTTTGGGTTGTTGCACTGCATAGAAATCTAGATGCTAATTGTAAGATTGGTTTCATCTTTACCCTTGAAAATTCCAGTACAGTTATGCATCAAGCCAGCAGCCAAGGGCAGGCAGTTGCTGTAAGATTCCATATTGTATCAATGATATCTACCATCAGCTTTACAAACTTTATGCTAAAAGGACACCATCAGTTAAGTTAGGCCTAAATCTAGGATCAGGTAAAGCAAGGAAAAATAACTGATAGGGATTGGATTCACCTAAATATTGCCTGCAAGAAAAAGTGTTGTATCAACACGGGCAAAGCAGAAGGTGAAGGTGATTGGTCTGTTTTTACTGTCTTGATTGTGAGATACAATACCAAGAAACAAAGAATATGCATAAGTAAAAAGCAATCCACATTTTAAAACTTCCAGGGATTTTTTGGTTGGTGGAGGCAGGAACAATTCTATAATAACTACGTGTGATTCAGCTAGAAGGAAAAAACAAGGAAGGAATTGATATGAATGTGTTTGTTTACCAAATAAACCCCAGACCCCAAAATCCTTCTTTCAGGAGATACAATAGAAATTTAACAGCAGGACATTATTATTATTTTTTTTCCTCAAGCCGTTTTTCAGAGGCATTCCCTGCTGCTTTCTCCATTGCTACCACCTTTCCTCCTCTGGCTTCATATACACAGAAACAATCAATTAGATTTTTTTTTTTGTCAGTCCTTGCTTCATATTACTAGAATATTACAGTGTTCTGTTCTTACAGGCCTCTGTTCTTATTTCTACTGTTTTCTTAAATGTGGAATTGCTCACAGAGGAACATTTATACCAGTAGGTTTAGGGTGAACACAGGCAGGCTAAGTCCTATGACCTGTTCTTTTTCTGCTTAATATTCCTGATTGCTTACCTAGAGAAAACTACATCTAGAAAGAGGCTGAACTCTGGAAAACTTCTGAAATTCTGGGCAGAAGAAATCTAAGTAAAGGACAATTCAGACCTAAGGTGAATTGCATGGGGAGATGTTCTGTAAAGTAGTGCTTCATCACTTAGTTCTGACTGGTACCATTATGGACAGTAGCTGACTTTGGGCTTGAGTTTGCATTTAATTCACAGTATAGATAAAAGATGGAGAAGTCTGCACATGGATAGACAATGATAGGACTGCTTCTGGTCATCAAATTCATTAGCTTAGCTACTGAAGCATAAACTAATGTGAAATTATGTTTAATCCAGAAATGATCTTTCAATGAAAACTAGGAAGATAATCTTTAATATACATAAAAGAAACACATACAAGCAAAAAAAATGCAGAAAAAACGTAAATGAGATTATATATTTCTTTAGAGTCCTATTAAAACAAAACAAAACAAAAACCTCATAACAGGCCTATTTTGTTATTAGGTCATTGTTGGTTAGTAAAGAAATGTGAGACTTCTCCTCGATATTAGCACTTACTTTTCAATAAGTCAAGTAGGATGGAAAAAGTACTTTCTGACATGCAGAATCTCTAAAGAGAATGAGAGCTCTACAAATAGCCAGCAGGGAGCGGTTTCCTGTATGAGAATGACATCCAGTTTGCAGTCAGCATAGACTATGGGAATAATTTGGTGTTTGTGACCACTGCCAACTCACAGTCCATACAATTTCTTCAAGTGTGCAAAACTGAGAATGACAATTACTACAAAATATCCAGGTGAGTTTTGAGTTGCTCAAAAGTATTAAACTGAGAATTTTAGCCACATATGCACATCCAGAAAAACAAAATACCCTAAACACTCCAGGGTAAACTTTCAAGCTGAACAACATTGGACGTAAGCCTGGAAATATCTCTGTCTCAGAGGTATATTTTGTCAATTCAAAGCTGAACTAAACATTGGGAAATCCAGAATATTCTCCAGGAACAATCACTTCAGAATTCAAAAAGTTATTCCATTTGTCTACCAGGAAGTACCAATTATTGATGTACTGACATATTGTATACAACCTTTTAGGTGCCAAAATATGGACTCTCTGTTGATGCTAGAGTAAAGAATATTACTGTAGTTAGTCTCCATGACTTTTACTAATACTAAGATGTAAATGCCAAAATAACAGAATTTGAAGCCACAATAACTGAAGACCGGTCCAATAAAAGCAAAGTTGGACTTGGCTTTGTGGCTTATACCCTAGCTACCAGGAGAAGCAGAACTATATATTCCAGTTATAGAATCATAGAATGGTTTGGGTCTTCATAGCTTGTTCTTGATTCTTGAAAAAATATTCTCACTTCTCCTTTCATTTTTAAAAACAAGCAATTGGTAATTCCTGGATTTTAAATTTTGTCTTAAATTTCTTCAGAATAAAGTAAAATAAGTTCCTCCAAATATCTAGTAGCCTATGCTATGCACTGAACCAAGTGCAATTTTACTTAGAAAAAAATGTGAAAAACTGTAGCTGTGCATGAAAACAGCAACATTTTCAAACCAATTGAAGCATTTATTTTTCTTACTTTATATGCAAGAAAACATACGTAATTTTAGTGAAGTTTTGCAAGAAAAAAATCACCACATTTCTCAATAACCAAAGAAAACAAGATCTCTTCTGACTTCAGTAGTCTTTTCCCACTAGTATCAGCTTAGTCAGATAATCGTGCAAAAACCCCACTGTTTTAAAGGCACTGTTACCAGTTTATAACAATGGGGGTATGGATCAGACTAGCCTATCTTTTAGATCAAACTCTCTATAGTATTTCTCCACAGGTAATGTTACTGAAAAATCAATAACTGGATTTCTAAAAGGTCAGCTATTGCATATGAGAAAATGTTTTTAACTGACCAAAATCTTCTGTTTATATCCAATTTTGTCTTTAAAACAAGCATCAGGATGTTCTGTGATCAGGATACTTGAAATGTTGCTTTTTTCATTGAAAATGCTTGCTTGAAGAGACAAATTTCCATTATTTATTTAATCTATTGTTTTGCATTGCATTTATCTTCTTTCGATCATAACAAATGAAGGAGCCACAGCAGTGCAGTAAACATTATACATGAAGCTGAAGATTGTAATATAAACAGTCCCACACTATTTTAAGTGATATTGACATAGAACGTAAAAAGCTTCTGATAAACAAACAAATAAAATATGTTATTTAAAGTTCCTCTCCATTAAGAAAGGAGAATTTTAAAACATTTGATGAAACACATTCTGTTTCTCATCACTTGAATGCAGCCATGTGAACTGAATGTATAATAAGGTTCAGATAAACAAATGATGATGATAACATACACAGAGCTGTATCTTGCATTTGCTAGGAATAGTTTCTAGGTACTTTATGTAATGTAGGGATCTAACCTTGAAAGCACTTGTAACAGCTCTATTGAAATAAGAATTTGGATTTGTTGGATTTGACTTGAGACAACTACTATAGTCTCGCATTTTTGTTAATTTTGCTCGGTTTTAACTGAGCATTTTTATTTAATCCAAAGTATTATTTTGTGTTCATGTCCAGACTACAAAACAGGTCTAGATCAAGAAATAAAATTAAGTGTTTTGATTCTCAATATTTTCCACGTACTCAAAAAGTACCTGTCACTCAGTATTAATGCTAGATATCTGTTAAACACTACTTAAAAATCTTTTTCCTGAGACATTCAAGTAATGTCTCTTGAAGTGCTTCTTGTGAGATCTAGCATACAAATAAATCTAAATGCAACTGCATTTGGCTTTTCTAGCCCTACCAGTGTGAATGACAACTGTGTGAATGCACACTCTTGCACAAAAAGCCACAGACAAATGCCTACAGTTCTGCTTAGATGACACTTTATCAAAAGCATCTTTGCTGTTCTATAGCACAGTACAGTTCGACTGCTGCTGTGTTTACTAGTGAACCAGCTAAAAAGGTGCATTACACACTCTTCTGTCCCTGCTTGAAAGCGTTACCATCATGCAAAGGATAGTTCTTGTAAAAAGATTTAATAATTTTCTCCATGTTCCAATATTTACACTACCACCACATGTTTGTAATACATATATATGTATATTCTCAGAATATTTGATGAGCAAGGAAATAAAGTATATTACAAAAATGGGGATTAAATGTGCATCCTTTAGCCTCTTGCAGTTTGATCTAGCTGCCGTAACTGAAAGAACTGGTGATTTTCTCCTAAAAGGCTAGGTAAGTGCTTCAGAAGAAACAGTATGCAGAACCCATTCTGTTGATAGAGTGGTTATTTGCATTCATTTGAAAAACAACAACTCTACACGTAACACCAGTGACTATGTGAAAAGTCAATATGCAGTTTAAAACATGAAAGTAGTAAATGAGAAGTCTATATGATTGTACTTCATATGTCTATGTATGTTGTATCTACAATACTGTTGGGACTCACCCTTACTTATTTCTAGGTGAATGTCTCTAGAAATACCTTAATTTGCAAAACAAAGTAAGGTAATAAATGTATTTTTTTTTTCTTTCCATGTTTTCTCTGCACACTTAGTTACATCTGCACCTCCCAAGCTGACTTACATTCTTGCTAGGAAGAAAGATCTTTTTGTCTTTGGTGCTCCTAGAAAAGAACAGCAGCCTCTACAGTCCCTATTTCTAAGTGAAATCATGCTGTCATAGTGTCTTCACTTCATAGTGTCATGTGCTATTTTGTTGAGGGATTACTAGTATCATAAGAAAAAAATATTTTCAATTCTCCCTCTTCCTGATTCATCATTGTTAGGTCTACTGTCACATTAGCTAAGTGCTGGAAACCCAACATAAAATGCAGAAAAAATACTGCCCCCCCCCACCTTTTTTTTTTTCTTAAAGAAAAGGAAACTTTTTTTGTCAACAGATTTTCCTGAAGGTTCTCAGTTCTGAATAAAACATATACCAAACATAAACAAATATTAGAATGGCTCTTAAATCCACCAAGAACACAGCTTCAAATAGGGGAGGGGGAATGGGTTTAAGTTTATTTTGTCAAATTACTTCACTTTCTATCAATGATAGCAGAGTGGGGAAGTCAGGTAGGTCTCACCTATCCCACTCAATGAAGTTAGACATTTATCTTTGAGCTTAACTTCTTTAAATCATCATTAATTTGAAACAGAGTATAGCATAAACTCTTCTGAGGTCAGAATGATATCCTTTTAGTAAGGACATCTAAGGGTACAGGCAGTATAATATATAGACACTAATTACACAATTAGGCTGCCCGAAATGATGGCACTTCATATGAAGGCGTGCAAGTAGAAATTTTTACTGCTTATTAACAAATAAAAAAGTAAAGTAGAACTGAGATCAGTGGTTAAAAAAATGCAAAATATACAGAATGAAGACAAAAAAAAAGATTTCTGAATATGCTTGGGATTCTGAGGAGAAATGTCAGAGAAAGAAGGAAGAGAAGTGAAGTTGGCCATCTAAACAGGTATATTTAGTGCAGCAGCAAAATGACACAATCTCCTTTTTAAAAATTTGCTTCACCAAATGCTGTTCTCATGAAAAGAGAAGAGCCATTTCCTATATTTAATAAGTATGCATACATACAGTACTTATTAAAATAACACTCCTTTAATTCCCCCACCATATTCATAGCATTTCTACAGCCTCCTGACCTTGACTCCAATCAGATCCAATCTGCCTGTATATCAAAGGAAACTGGCATCTACAGGACGCTCTTTAATGTTACGCAGCAATTCTCCTCTCAATAGCTGAAAAACTTCTTTCTTTCCTCTCACTGACTCAGAGCTGCCAAACCAGTACAAGGCTGTTCTTTACAAATCAATAAACAGGAAGATTTGATCTACTGTACTTCCAATAGCTGCTGAATTCAGCCACTCGCTGCTCCTCATATATTAGTAGATAAGGATGGATTTAAGCACGCTTTGTGCTATTACTGAAGAACAGCCAGGGGAAAGGCACTTGATAGTCATCGTTCTTGGGTGATGAACTTCGGGCTTAAGCTTTGATCTTGACTGAGTCTAAAGCACAGGAATAGACACCTAGTTTCTCGGTGAAAAGTTTGGTAATCTAAAACATTTTGAATGTAAAAATTAACATGGACGTACTTTCCAGGTGAAAGGGAAAAAAAAAGATAAATATAATGTATAATCCACGTGAATTTACAGTTGTTGCAAAGACTACATTTCAATGCCAAGATCTGTGGGTCATGGTAGGACTGTATGCTTGCTTGAAATCTGAGTGACTTTTTTCCCTTCAGAAAAAAAAAATAAAAATCCTGAAATCTAGTATGATACATGTATTATACTTTGACTGCCTTTTTTTTTTTTTTTTAATCCTCAGATGAAACAAGGGAACAAAATGTAATAAAAATTCAGGAAGTACCTTAAACCCTTAAGGGCACAAAGGCTTAGAAAAGAGGAAAAACAAAGGGAAAAGGAAAAAAAAAAGCACAATCCCCTTGACTTAATATGTCTACTGTGAATAATCAGCCACTGCTTCTTAGGCTTCTTTTTTATAATCCTGAATCAGTGAACTTCAGACTTTGTGTACATCTATGCCTAAGGAAAGGAAGTTAGGTCTTATGGTTTAAATAACAAATGCATTTAAATTTATAGAAAATAAAACACTTGTAAACCCTGCGAAATCTTAAGAACAAACATCTTTAGGAAACAGTACTTCTCTTAAAAAGCATTACTTGTCTCGAATAAAAGATATTCTGTCAGGGAGGCCTAGCATTTCACATCATCACACTGCTCCTGTAAAAGCCATCCCATGCTGGTGGAAGTTCCACAGGCGGATTGGCCTTCACATTACTGTATGTTCCTCCTTTCTATTCATGCACTTTTGCTATGTGTACTACATAAAACATTTTGTGAAACTGCTGCGAGCTGAGGATGATCTCAGCCTTTGAAAATTACAAGAAACTGCTGTGCAGTCCTCCACTCTTGAGCACTTTATTAATAAAGTTTTACAATTCTTGACTTTTGTCAAGAATTTGCCAATTCTTGACAATTCAGCCACATTATCTTTTATCATTGCCTTTGCATGTAATTTAATCAGTCACCTGAGCTATTTTCTGCCAAATTCCTTGCAAAATTTTACAGTATGCAAAGAAAGTCATTTTACACATGACGCTATTTTGCAACTATTTTTTCACAGAACAGCACTGCACCACTTACAACCTTCAATTCGCAATTTATATTAGCTTCAGACATATAAACACCCATTGAAATCCCTCACTAGATTCCACTCCAAGTGGGATTTTCTAACCACATCTCTGTATATACACAGAGACAGTGTCTCTATATTCCTTCTGGGTTACCTGTTCCTGCTTCCGTCTTCTGCATAGTCCCTTTTTATGTTTGAGTTTGGCCAGAAGCTCCTTGTTCATCCATGCAGGCCTCCTGGCAAAATGCTTGACTTCCTGCTCTTCAGGATGGACCACTCTTGAGCTTGGAGAAAGTGATCCCTGAATATCAACTGATTTTCTTGGACCCCTCTTCCCTCCATGGGACTCTTCCAAGCAGATCCCTGAAGAGACCAAAGACTGCTTCCCTGAAGTCCAAAGATCTATCTTGCTTTTTGCCCTCCTCCCTCCTCTCAGGATCCTGAACTCAACCATCTCAAGGTCACTGCCTTTCACCTTCAACTTCCCAATAAGTCCTTCCTTCTTTGTGGGCACGAGGTCCAGCAAAGCACTTATCAGTTATGTTAGGAAGGTGTCATTAATGCTGCTCTCCAGGAACTTAATGGATTGCTGATGTTCTGCTGTGTTGTTCCTCCAGCAGATATCAAGGTGGTCTCCCTGGGGGCCCTCGCCTGTCAGCATGAGGCTATTTCTTGCTGTTTGTAGAAGGCCTCATCCACTTTCTCCTCCTGGTCAGGAGGACGGGTAGTTGCAGGACCCACTGCAATGCCATCCATACAGGCCTGCCCTTTAATCCTTACCCATAAGATCTCAGCTGGCTCATCATCCATACCCAGGCATAGCAACATGCATTCCAGCTGTCTTCTCACATAAAGGTCAATTCCACCTCTCTTTTTTCTCCCAGCTTGTTCTTCCTACAAAGCCCTATCCCACCACTGCAGCACTTCAGTCCAGGGTACCATCCCACCAAGCCTCCATAATCCCAATAAGATCACAGCCAAGCACACAAATCTCTAACTCATCATGTTTATTCCCCATACTGCATACACTACTCTGAAGTGTACATGCACTTCAGAGAGGCATGCCAGCATCTTGATTTCCCAGATGGTCTGATTTTTTTCCCATAAGTGCCTTGAAAGCAATTCCTGGCTTTCAGGCCTATGCTTAGGATGACCCGGGCTTAAGCCCTGTTTTGTGTTCCCTTTCATTCACATCACCAGAGGACCTTTCCTCATCAGCCCTGTCCATCACTCTCTCACAAGGCTACTGGTAACTCTCTCCTGTATTGTTCCTAGTTTAAAGCTCTTTATATATCTTCTCTACAACACCACAAAATATACTCCTCATAACTCTGACTATGCAGACTTACAGGATTCAGTGATTTCTGTCCTGCCTTCAGCATGAAGCTGAAACTCTACGTAGTCAATTCAGTATTGTAAGCTGGGGAAAGCAGTAAGAAAAATGCATATGCTACACTGAGCCTCTGGAGGGTTATTGATCTTAAAATGAATCTAACTTTGATGTAGTTTGACATTTTCAAAGTCAATGGGAACCAGGCACCTGCCACTAGGGAGAGAATGTGTTCTGTAGTAAGTAAAACCATCTGGTATGGACCCCAGAATGGCACAGGTTCTTTGTAAGACCAAATCTTACTTTTGAAACCAAGGTACCTGTGCAGTATATGCATTGAAATCTCTACACATAAAATTACTTACATATATATATATATATATATATATAAAGCAGTCTTTCTATCCTTCAGCATTACTCAGCATCTGTAAGAGTTTTAGGAGGTATACTGTGATCACCTTTAGGCACCATAACCAAGAGAGATGTGAATCAATTGGAGAGAGACGAGGGAAATGAACAAGAATGATGGTGACATACAGAGAAGCGTTGAGTGAGCAATTGCAGTTAAACTGATGAGCAGAAGTCTTAGTAAATCAGGAAATAGGGACAAGTCCTCCAGCAAATCAATGAATTCTCCATAATAATCTGTTCTCCATGTCCATGGTGGATAGACAAGATCTTATGACCTTAAATTTAATCAATAAAGTTTCTTATGATCTATCAGAAAAAAGAAATCTAGCAGTAACGATACTGAGAACTGAAAAGTGTGCCTCATTATCTTCTTTCTCTTTGGATGTCCTTGGGAACAGGTCAGACAATATCTGCTAGGAATGACTTGGGTACAGCTGATTCTGTCCTGAGCACAATTTTGTTACTAAGTTTTAAGTTATTCAAGGGAGTTCTCAGAATCTGAAATGATAGTCCTCTATTTTCCTATTACGAAAAGAGTGATTTCTGCTATGTTAGTCCTACTAGATCTGATTTAATTGTGCTAAAAAATCCCTCCATGTACATTCCATGTTATTTGTGTTAATTGTAAGCAGTGTATATAGGAAGATACATGCTTTTCGTATTCTGTTGGGAAAAAGAGAAAATTAGGATAAACCTACTTTTCAAATCTCAGAAGGAATAGAAGAGAACTTCCTTCAAGCGCAATCATCACTTTTTCATCTCTTATGCAACCTGCTCTTGTAGCAAATTTAAAGGAAATTTCAGGTCCCCAAAACAGAAATTCAGATTTGGGATTTGGGGGAAGGCATGAAGTCTAACAGAGCATTCCTAAAGCTGAAGATATGAACTGTTTCACACACAAAGTTCATAATGTCATCATGTTTCCAGAATTTCAAAAAGCCATTGGCATATTACACTAAGAAGAATCTCCCACATTCTCTGCAAATCTAAAACAAAGGCAATGGAAACACAGTTGATCTGACAGAAACTCAGTTCCACCCTTTTTCACTCTCACTTCCTCTTAATCCCCAGTTATTCTCATCAATTCTACATACATATCAAGAGGGTTTCAGCAACTTAAAAAAACAAACAAAAAAGAAACACAAGACATCGTGAAATACAACACTTTAAAATATCAACAGTAAAATAAGGCGATTCTGTGCTTTCTGTGACTGCACAAACTTGTTTTTTCCCCTCTCCCATTTCTAGCTCAAATGAGTTTCAAAAGGTGCATTCTTCTCTGTTCAGTCACATTTGTATTAAGTAGTATCTTATTCCACAGGAAGTCTTTCTGATTTCACTGACACTATTCATGGGAAAAGTTACTGTTTCATATGAGCAAATGTATCTGGATTGGGACAGGAAACAATAGAAAAGATCAGCTCCAGTGAGAATTTATTATAAAAGATGTGCTGGGGATTGAATTTTCTGTTGAATGCTTACAGAAAAGCAACTTGCAGCAAGGCAGTCCAGGGTGTTGATCTCCAGAACCTGCCTTGAGGTCATTAACATCTCCCATCACTTAAGAAAAAAGTGGTACATTTAGATTTCAGTGCATCCCATTTTAACACATTTACATTCTTGAGGTGTCTCTTAAAACCATATACAGGAATCTTAGAGGCAGAGGAATGTTTTGCAGCACTGTACTGATGCTGCCCTCACCCTTCCCCTGCATTTTTCTCACTGAGTTTCTGTTGTGTGACTATTCTGTTATCCTTAATCTAGATAGATACTCTAGAAAAATCTAATAGGAAAAACCTGAAACATTAATTACTACACTGTTGTTGCTGAAACATTAGTCATTCGGGGCTCTGTCTACCTACTGTTCCTTCCCTAACAGTGTTGCTTGATAGATCTGTTTCTTTTAAAGATCTTCTCTTCACATTTGGGACATGCATGCATCAGGTATACCACAGTTAGGTCTCCTTACTAGGAGCAGCTGTAGAGACATAAAAATGAGACCTTGCTGTGACCTTTTTTAGTTCTTTTCCTTCTGTGCTAAAGTACTGTTATTTCTGTTCATTATTATGTTTTGGAAATAGCATTCCTTACTGTTTTGTTTACAAATATTTATAAACAACTGAAAATCCGTTCTTTTTATACTTCATCCTGTGAATGCTCTTGTTAATGTTTTGCAATTCATCCCTGAGCACTCCTGTCTCTTAACAAGATTTTAATGTGCTTTTTTTGCTTTTACTTTTTTCTCTCATTAAACAACAACAAAAAAGTCATGTTGCACTGAAAATGCCATTTGTTTCTGAAAGGTCAGGTAATACACACAATTTTTGTGCCAAGGGGAATGTATCTTTGGTGACTTAGGGAACTGTAAGTAGAATGTCATGCAAGAGATGTTTTATTTTATAGCTGTCCCGGAACATATGTCTGTAGTTTCCAGTATCAGTTGAGCATCACCTGTAAGGATTATTCTTTTATGGTTTTAGTTACATTTTCTCACTTTCATTGGTCTTTTATCATATTAGTTTTATTGCTCCTTTTCCCCAGATTTGTGAATCTCCTGTGTCCTTACTAGCATTTGTTGTGGGAGTAACTGCTCAACACTGCAAGTAAGAAATCCACAGCTCAGACCTACGTGTCATCCTGTATACTTCTAAAAGAAGGAGAGATGCCGCTCAGCATTGTCTGCACTCAGCACTACTCTTAGCTGATTTTAACTTCAAAGTTTTTTTCTTTGACCATCTTCAACTCCCTTCCACTAGCAGTGCCCTCTGACAGCTCTGGGATTATCATTCCATCAGTGTTCAAGAGACTTCAATTTTCAGTCCTATCTTTTTCACTCCTCTCTCTTTCTTGTCTACTTAATTTGTTGTTGAGCATCATCATTCTCTTTTATTGTTTCAACTCACACTTTAAAACCCATGTCACTACTCCAAACACAGTGAAAATACATTTTTTTTTCATACATATATAATAAAACTCTCAATATTATAGTAATGTTTATAAATAAGAGATGAAGAATTACTTTGACTGAGTACGCTCCTTCACAGGTACTACCAAGCCAAAAGGTATACAGGGAAAGACAGACATAGGGAATACATGAAGAAAGAGGAATATAAGAAAATACTTGAAAATGTGGAAGACAAGACAAAAATGTTTTTTACCGGGGGACACTATAGGATGATAACAATTAATAAAGGATTCTATGTGCAGCAGCAGTAGTATTAATCTTGTATTAATCTCTTCTCTTTCATATTTTCTGTTCTCGTTTCTTTTCCTCTTTGAGAATTATGAGTTACACCCATACTGACAAATCTATTCACTCTAAATAATCCTCACTCCTCAAACCTCCCCAGATGGATTACCTGTTTGGTTTCCTTCTTAGCTGCACAGACTGAAACCAGTAAAATGATGTCTATGGGGATTGTTTAATTACAATGTGATCTATTCACATTATTGGATTGTTTCATCTATATTCTTACATCTGGCAAGCTCAAGAATGCAATATTCTGTTTCAAGCTGTATTAAAACTACTTGTACAATCAAGTGCCAACACAGCATGAAAAGAAAAGCTTCGTTTCATGAGATTACTGAATGGATGGATTAAACAAACTTTTATTTATTGTTCTTGTCCAATGAACCTTTTGAAGATGGCCTCTCAGTCTCAATGACTTCTGCAGAATGATGCATATCCCAGCAGCTGCTCAGGCTTGGGAGCATCCATATGATCAGTGCTTAATGCTCCCTGTTATCTGACACCTCATTGTATACAACTACAGCTCCTGGTTTTGCACAAAAGCCTCTTTTTCTCCCTAGGTAAGACATGCATATAGCACGCTGAAAGATAACAAAATGACTCTGGGCAAATAACAGTTCAAATGGAAACAATTGCTGATAGATTGATACTACACTGATTGAAGATAACAGCAGAACTCCTATAATAGTGTAATATGACTTGTGAGAAGAGCTGTCTGCCCCTTGCAGCTGGTCAAAATCTGTATATTTAAGCTTTCTAAGCTGTAAGTTAAATTCAAGTGACGCGAAAGCAAAACCTATGTTATATATGGCCCACACTGCTCAGCCACAATGATGCAGACCACTATCCAGTGTAAATTGGAAGATACATTCTCCTATTTCCACACTTGAATCTATTTGAGAATAAACGGTGCTTACTATATGTATATGTGTGCGTGTGTAATATACACACATACACACCACATATTTTCTGAGAATGTAGGATGGTATATGGTAAAGGTTGAAAGTTATGCTGGCATGAAAGATCACTGCATATGGATGCCTTCAAGAAGATCATCACTTCACACGTACAAAAAAAGCATTTCCATATAGTGCACTCAGTAAGTGCCATAAATTTTATTCAAGTAATTCCAGTAATATGACATACAGCTAACTTCTTTGAAATCTGTTCCTATTAGCCCTCTTTTTGCCAGGCCGAATACCTTATTTACCACCGTCAGCCTGTGGAGGTCCCAGAGGAATCTGAAAACACTCCTAAAAAGCTTTGCCTGCTTCCCTGGCTCTATCCTCTCTACAGGTGCAGACCCTGCTGTGAGCAGAGGAGGGTTCTGCCTTCCCAGTGGAACAGGGCCCTGACCCGCATCCTGCAGGAAGAAGTGAAACCAAAGAGGTGGCATTTGGGGTTTCCAGGAAAAGTGTAACTGGTCTGCACCGAGCGTTGATGTTTCACGGACTTCAAACACATTAGTGCAAACCTTAAACCATTTTTGCATTTGCCTAAAAAATGAATGCAACAAGCTCTGGGGCATAAATGTCATGGTAGAGTACTTAAAATGCATTTATCATTTATCTGCACAGCCTCAAATATGAAAAATACATAGCCTTCAACCAGATAATAAGTCACATTCTAAAAACCACTTTGGTTGTTTATTACCAAATGCCATAGAAAACTCTCTCAAATTTACCACCCTATTTCCACAGCTATCTGCATTTTAACATTTTTTTTCCTTTCCTTCCCCTCCCCATTCCCCCCCCCCCCCAGTAAATCATTTAACTCCATTTAGCCTTGCCTTATTACTCACTTGTTTGTAGAAGCAGGCATTTGGGAAATCTAAGAATAGAAGAGATCTTGGAGAACTAAGACTAAGGAACATGGAGATCCTGAGGTGAAGTGCAGCTGGAGGGGAGTGCAATGCAAGCAAAGTGTTTGTGAAACAAGAAGTAATAATAGGAAAAATGCAAAGACAACATTTCCAACACAATCTGAAGCCAGCCTCGAACTTGTAGTATCTTTACAATGGCACCATATAATACACCGACATAGTTTAATTGGCAATTACAAAACTTTAATTTTCTAAGTTAGAAACCCTTTCTGAATATCTAACATACAAGCTATAGTTATCACAGTGACAAGTTGTCAGTTGGCCTTCCAGTTAGACAAATAAAGGAAACAAATGAGCATTCTCTTAAAAAAAAAAATATCTATTTGTGAAAGACTTAATTACAAACGACTTGTTCTAGAAAGGATTCCACAAGACAAAAAAAGTAAATTAATTCTTATAACTCAAATCTTGAGTGATTTCTATGGCAGATCCTAATTATTTCCATAAAATGATTTTAAAATTCTGTTAGAGTGTACCTTAAAACCATGTATACAGTTTTAGCAATAAGGATGGACTTGATTTTACTTTCAGTAAAACCTTCAATTAAGTTGCTATTTGCTTTAATCTTACAAGGTCAGATGCCGTATTTTCATATAAAACTGCATTAATGTTTCTGAGACTTAAATTTGTTCTCAGGGATTATTAGAAGTAAAAAACTCCACCAGTACATGACAGTAGAAGAGGTCACTTGCCCATTATGGAAGGCTTTTGTAGGATCATCTAACTGCAAAATCAATCAGTTCACATTAAAATGAGGTGAGCAACCCCACTGTCCAAAGAACAAACAGGGTTAAGACGTCAGGATGGCTGCAATTTCTAAAGGAATCTTAAGGCAGAAGTAAGCTTCTGTAAGCTTTGACAAATTATTTCAAATGAAAGAAATCAGATCACTTGTAAAATGCAAAATCAAATTTGTTCAATACACAGTAATATACTGCTGCAATGAACTTATACATTTGAAAGGGACATGCAAAGGAATTACGTAGCATTGAGTCTTGTGTAACTAAAACAAGAAATTAGTAGCTCATGAGCAGAATTTTACCAATGGAAGACACAAGTATTTAACTACTGTTTTCTGAGTGTGTGTGTGTGTGTCCATATATATATATATATATATATATATTTTTAAACTTAATGAAAATCTCCAGGAACAAAAATAATTTAACTATGAAACCTTTCTGTTACACCTTTCTGTACACCTTTCTGTAACACCTACTGTGTTAGCTTTTCTTTGCCCTTTTTGAATGAATAGTATCAGTCCTTAGTTTTAATACTCTGCACATTAAACTTTTTTTTTTTCCTGTTATAATAAACCTACAGGGAATGTGACTGAGAGTTTTGTAGTCCAGCTCAATTTCTTGCTTTATTTTTTCTGTTTTTTTTACTCTCAAGTAGTTACAGACATTTTCAAAATCTATTTAAATTTGTCTCTTTTTAAAAAAGTTAAACCACACTGCTTAAGGTTTTTCATTTTCCCTTCTCTTTCTCTCATTAGAACTTACTCTCTCTGCTTTCTGCAGATCCTACTATATCTTTTCTACCCTGGTAGGTCTTTTCACAACTTCCATAGGCTTCCCACAGTGTCATGAGAAAACAAAACAAATAAATAAATAATTCCCGCTCTTAGCCAACCAACCCTAAGTCAGAAGGCATTATTTAGACAGTCTATTCAGTCACTAGCTCCACCATGCAGTAAGATTCCTCTGAACAAACAAGTGCTTTGATTACACGCTGCTGGAATAGCAATGCTGGCCTACAGTTATGTGTCAGCAACTGCTTTCTGGCTGCAGAAGCCAGATTCCACTCTGATGATCAGTAATTGCCTTTGCCCAGCTAATTTCTATTGTTTCAGGTTGCCAACAGAGGCAGACAGGAGGCTATAAGGTAGGTACAAATCCCAAACCGAACTTTCAAAAGAACTGTTTGAGAAACCAACAGAAAAGTTGTTGAACAGGGTATATTGGGACTGAAAAAAAAGTGTTAGAAACCCATATGGGCAAAATTCCCTAGTCTACATCTATTTTGGAAAAAACATTTGCAATGAAATGGGGTTGCATTTGATTTTGAATTATACATTCTTGTAGAGTACTCCATGGCATTTCCCTAAGGACACACATTCTATCAGTGCTTCAGTTACCCATACCATTGCACTGTCTTGTTATTTTGCACTTGTCTCATACAAGACAAAAAAATCATGATGGTCAGGGATGAAAGAGAAATAAAGGCCCCAAATAAGCAAACAAACAAACAACCTCCCTTACCCCCCAAAAAACAAAACAAAGCAATACAACAACCAAAAAAAAAACCACCACCAAAAAACAAACAAACAAAACAAAACAACAAACAAACTACAAAACAGCTGAGAAATCAGGAATAGAGATCCTGGTCATAAGACAAGAAATCAATTGGCAGGATCAAGTATCTGAAGGATACAGAATTTAGTAAAGGAAAAATACAACTTGTACTTAAAGTGTGCTAATTTCATTATGTTTCAGATCCTTTTGAAAGATAAATTTGCAAAGCAGAGTACATAATACTTAAGAAAGAGACATATACTTCCTGCCATGAGACTTACAATGCCAGCAAGAAGATCCTTCACTCTCTCATTCTGCTCCCTCTCCTCACCACCATCATTTTTTATTTTATTTTATCCTTTTTTCTGAACACTCAGGTTCCTGTCATTTGCTTCATATTACCACATCCTTCCTATCTTGAGTTGGTCTTCAGAGTTTAAGCATTCTTCTGTTTTTTCTTACCCTGCCTTCTGTGTTTTCCTTCTTTCTTCCCTGTGTATTTAAAATATGTACTGCCTGCTGTCATATCGAGCCACCTTCTTCCCCCATGCTCTTTAAAGTGTGGTCAAAAGTAAAGCTGAAATAAATTACTACAACCCCTGTTACAGTAGCAATTTACAGGTTAGGCTTTTTTTTTCTTCCCACTCATGTTCACTTCTTATGGAGAGTAGGATGTTTCATTTCTGACCAATATGTATCTGAACTCCAAATATTGTTCTACAACAAAGGCATTTCGTGGTTTTGTTTCATGAATTCCACATAATTCAGTATTATGGTCACAGTTCCTACCCATCAAATTTATACTGCAGAACAGTTTGACTTTTTTTTTTTTCCTGCTGTTTGGAAAATAAAAATCATGGCAACTTGTGATTTTTAATGGTATCCTAAAACACTTTCCACTAAAAGAGGTAAGACTTTCAACATCTGTACAGATGCAACTGCTCAAATTAAAATAATTTTGATACATTTCTTTCCCAGGCACCCATCTATATGTCCATTATGATAGCCTAGCACTGCAAGAATAAATTATATACCTGCTTATCAGCTCTCCAAATTATTTTCCTATTTTCCATGTTTCAGAAAATCTGTTTTGATATGTGTGTATAAACACACACCTCAAAGAGTGTGTATACAATAACTTCTTTCCTTCTTAAATCATCCCAGAACTTAAATTATTCCCACTATGGTTGGAGAACTTTATAAAAAAATATGGCCTTCTTAAATGCAGAACAGTACATAAAAAGTACAGGACATTGGTGAGCAAGAGAAAAATGAAACTTTAGCTGTATTTGCTTCAGCAAGACTACCAGAAACCACAGATTATTCTTGTGAAGCCATTTTCTGACTAGCAAAGTTCTGAACTGTCTGAAGATCTCTGAGGGCCTTCTTGGAAAATATTTGATGAAATATCTTTTTTCTTTTTCACAAGCAACCGCATGAGATTTTATACACTGAACAAAGAAGAACTAATACACCCCAATACCAACATTTTCTTCTGTCTTAAATCCAGTATATGCTCAGCAGCATTGATTACATACTCTTTTAGTACACAGTCATGACTAGGTTGTCTAAAGCTACAGATTTGAGGTATATCCAGAGAGCTATAATCACTCATTTGTGTCTGCGTTACTGTTCAAGATAGAATCAATAACACTAGAAATGTGAAGAGAGCCTTCAAATTTAAGTTAGACTGTCAAAGGATGCAATTTTAATGTAGTTTTTTTTTTTTTACCTTGCTTTTAAAGTCTTAAAATGAAACCTTGGACTAGTTCAAACATTGTTCCTCTGAGAAAATGCACTACGAATTTCAACTCCTACATCAGCAAAAGCATTTTGCTTGCCAGTTCCGTCACTGTTATGAGCACTTGAAATTGTTTAGCAACAGAAGTGATATTTTCTTATTAATTGGGAAACGATTCCCCAGCTGCTATACTGGCAGCTAACAATTCTTCTCTAATATATTCATATTTGCTATAGTATCTATATTCAAAGTATTCTTACCTTAATAGTTAAGAATTCTACTATTTACATCTATAAATGAAGATTGAATTATCTATTTACAGATTTCCTTGCGCTGTTAGGAACACTAGAAGTCCTATTGTGAAAACTGTATTTCATACACTATGAACTTCCTCAGGATACCAAGACATATCTCACCCTAAGATCGTATTAGGTCTGGCTGTTGGCCAGACTATGATCTTGGAAGTAAAGAATGAGGGAAGAAATACTCTGTTAAATCAGTGAGAATTAGAAAGATTGAATGGAATAGCAATAAACACAAGGAAACAGAGAAAAGAAAATCCTGTTGATCGAACAACCTTTTGTAAAGCAGAATGAGACCATATAGTTCTGTAATACACAAGGCACGTTACTGATTAATCTGACCTGAATATTATTATTTCAAAGGCAAAACAAAATAAACATCACAATTAATTGTAACTGAGTACTTGCGTCATACCTGGTAGAAAGGCAAAGCTCTTTTACATTAGTGGTTCTACATAGCTATAGGATAAAATGCAGGTTTGAGGTTTCTCTAGAATCCTGACTTTTTTGAGTTCAACAGAATGTTAACAATGAATCTTAATAAATGTCCAGACTTGGGCATCTTGCTCTGTGTTCAAGAAAAGGAGATATGGTTGAAACTGATCTGGACATGTGGGGCATTAAGCAAAAAACTTCCAGAAGAGCTTAAAGATAAACTTTATGAAAATAATTAATAATATGTAAGTATGAAATTGCTTATGATAAATATTATTGATGGTATAGGAGAAATACGGTCCTTTCCAATATTACTGTAGGAGACACTATTATCAACTAGAGACGTTCGATACCGAACAGGTAATATAAGATATTTGAACTCTTTGTTAGAGAAAACAGACTTTAAAATGGGTGCATATTATTTTCAGAAGGAGTACAATCAAAACCAATTTCTGGATTTGTAATTTTATAGCTCTAACAGGCTGCAGACATTACATCAGCTATCAGAGACACTGAAACTACAGCAACCGTTCCAGCAGCAGCACCACCCATCTAATAATTTGGCCAAGTAGGTTGAGATCATGATGATGCTGTTCAGTACTTCAGACTTTCTTTTTAACAAGTTATTTTGGTTCATTTAGTAGTACTTCCTACTGTTGAGAAAAATGGCTTTTGATTTCATAAACCTAACATCCTGCTTAACTTTTTGGTTTACATATTACACTATATCCTCATGAAAAATTACTTTTACTGTTTATTTCTCTGAACACATTTAAGAATGCATAGCAATCAATTTCACTTCAAGCAACCTGCTATACCACAAAAAAAAAAATAAAAAAATTCAATGGCAGAAAATAAAAAAGTACTGAAAGACTATCCACCTTTTACTCAAAAATTCATCAGTTAGCCAAGTATTTCCATCAGTTAATTGAGTGAATGCAATCAGCCAATGCTGCTGACATAAAAAGAGGATCTGAGATGTTGACCATCTTAGAGGTAAGTGTTCTTGTTGAAGTCTGCTAAATGATTCTTTTGATGTTTGGAAAAGAAGATATACTAAAAGTTGGACTAATAGTTAAAATTTCACTCCGGTGCTTCCAAGAAAGCTTGTTTTTTACTCCTAAGTAGTGACTATTTTATTTCACATATGTTATCTTCTTTGACTAAGTCAAATATTTATATTATGCATGTTAAATACTTATACACCACTTCTGTATTTTTAGTAGCAAAGCTGAGCAGAAAATGTGGTTTCATTTCCTGGGACACAAAACTAAAATCTTACAAAATAACCAAACAAGAAAGCAACATTATTAAAAGAAAGAAAGAAAAAAAACAAACAACCAAACACCTGCTTAGTTGTTCTCTCCCAATAACATTTCAGTTCTTACAAACTTAAATTTAAGTACAAAATTCATGACAAGACAGTGTTGGTCATAATGACAAAGTTGCTTTTTCCTAAAATTGAACAGGAGAGAACTGGAAGTTCTATATATACATATAGTTATCCATATGGAAAAGTTGAAGCTGTGGGACAAAGACCATAATACGCATGTATGCACTGAAAAGTAAGCCTTTTGCAAGTGCCAGCAAGTATATATAGATATATACTTAAAAGAACTTGTGGAATGGTAGTTCCAAAATTAATGCAAACCATAAGAACAAGGGTTGAAACAATCAGGTGCTACTTCTTATAGTTTCTCTGTCAGTATGGAATAGATTAAGATAAATAGGCACCTCAAGGAAGGAAAGCAAATGAGGCTGTTTGTTCTATCTCAAATTTATAACCTGACTAATATGACACTGGAAGGACTTGAAGTCCTTGTACTTTTTGTTCTATTTTGTTGTACAAATCCCAGTATTCTGTAGATAAAGTGCACTGCAGACAAAAAGATGAAGGAACTCTAATGAATGATGCTCAGATGAAAAGAATCAATGGAAAATATCCAGCTGTGCTAAAAAGGCTTCAAATTACCATTTATGCAACTGATGCATGCAAAAGGTGTTGGGAAGGAAAAGAAAATTATTATGAGCCGTCTCTTTGGCAAAGTGTCAACGTAATTCACTTTTCAGTCGTAAGGGAAATGTAGGGCAGTGGAAATGATTTCAATCAGAGGAAAGCATATACTACTGGAAATTCTGAGTGCTTTCACTGGAAGATTGTGATCATCAGTATATGTTCAGAAATGGAATGCAAATTTGGATTAATTATAATTATATAGAAATGATTAGTATAGCTTACACATCACATATTTCTTCTTCAGGTAGACACAGCCCCACAGTGAATAGGGATGCTTAACCTTTCCTCATAGTGTCGGGTCATGGGAGAAGGTGGATACACAATACAAGATTTCATTTAAATAGCTGCACACCCTGCTCAAATTATGTGTAGCGCTCCAGCCTCTCTTTGTCTCCTCACATCTCTCACAGCAGAGCAGGGAGCCAGAGAGGAGCTACATGCTGTGCTGGAAATGTGCAGGTGCCTCTGAAAATCTACAAAAGGATTAAAGTGTCTTGGGCTCCTGCCCGCCTCTCTGGACTTGCTCCTCTACAACACACCTTCTTACTTGATCAGTTTCCCTGGGCCTCACAACTAACCTCAACACAACTGCACCCTGCAAAGCCTTGTGAGTGGTTGTTCTGTAGTGGTACAAGCTAGCGTTGACATGACATAGTAAGAGGGACAAAAGTTCATGTGCGATAAAAACAAACAATCCCCATCACATTCAAGAAGAGAAAAATACTTCATTAGTCATCATCTTCAGGTTGAGTTTTCAGGTATCTAATCTTGTTATAAAATCTGGAAAACTGAATAAATGTTTGGGATAGAAAAGCACCTTTCTACTACTTGAAAAAGGTTGATAGAAATTTAGCAAAAGCTTAAATACTTTTTTTTTTCCATCTGTTATTTAAAATCCTCAAACAGGAGGAGTTATAAATTGTAAGGACTATCCCAATACATTTTCAATTAAATAACTAAATTAATGTAGAGACATTTAATTAAAGTTGCACTAGTTTTTACAGATGCAGTTAATTAAGCTGCTATCTAAAATTAAATCTCTCCCAAAACCCTTTTTCATTTCTGCTGCTCATCTGATACAGAAATAATTAAAATTCTAGGAGTTCACCTATGCATCCGAATATTGCAAATTAAAAAAAAAAAAAAAAAAAAAAAGGAAAGAAAGACAAAACCAGAACCTGCTGAATTAGTTTGGGAGACTGCTGCTTCAATGGGATTTACACAATCCTCTGGGTGGGAAGACAGCATGTGCAAAAACCTCAGAAACAAATCCAGGTTCCCAAATCTGCACAGACTTATTCATTCAGTATTACAGGCCAGGAACTTCTGAAGATTTTTCACAAGTGAAGGATAATGAATTGACATGATCAGGAAACAAGGAGATAAATCTTGCTGACTTGCATGTGCCTTCCACTGAAGTAAACAGGACCAGCACAGGCAAGACAAGCAGTACTTGCACTTGTGGAGCAAATGTGGGCATGCTATCAGGGAAGTAAATTCATTTTCCATGACTGGAATACCTCTGATCTTCATTTTGGTGGCCCAAAAGATCTCCCTCCCTTCCTTGTCCTTTTAGGGACTTCCTTCTGTCTTTGTCAGGTCCAGGCTTTAGTGGTCAGTTAAATACAGTTTAAATACAGTCCTATGAGAGTGACTCAAAATCACTACTTTTTTTTTTTTACATAACAAATAAATGTTCGACTGTTTAGGTACTGGCTGATCCAGAGACAGACGTGCAGATAGCTGGGAGGTCTATTATTGCGTTGTTTAGGATCAGAGAGCAGTTTTCGAAGAATTACTTCTTGTGGGGGAAAAGAAAAAAAAGAAATACTAATTGACATACAGTTCAAGACTAATATTTACTGTAAAAGACACAGTTCTCTATTTAAACCTTCATGAACTGCAGCAGAACAAGTGATGACTAAGTCAATGGGGCATTCAGGACTGAAACTTGGAGTTGGTCACTTCAACAGTTCACTCTGTAAGCTGGAGCAACCATGAGCACTGTAGAACAGCACTCAGACAATATCAAGATTATTAGTACATGGACATATCTTCTGTTATAGGTCCCTCAGGAGTTCTGAGAGTATAGAATAAATAAAATTGTCCTCTGAGGTTAAAGACAAAAATGAAATGCACAAAAATGTAGCAATATTTTCTCAACACGCATTTATTTTCTTCTCTGTCAATAAAACTATGGAGAATATAATAATCAAACAGTTTTTTCATGTACTTCATGCACAAAGTCCTCTTCTGGGAAAGGCATGGATGGGAATACCATGTCTAATGTCAAAAAACTAAGGGTTCAGAAATAAAACAAAGTTGTCTTAATGATCTAGACACCGGACAGAAATCTGAACAGCTTAATTTAAAAAGGAAGATAATTCAGGATCTGGATATAATATATAATGCTAAGATGGCTCAGGCATCGCATATGTCTGGACAAATAAATAAATCGTGTGCAACTCTGTTTAAAATATGAATTCATATAGGTTTACACGCATACAGACTTCCACAGTGTTTAAATCTGCCATCTGAAGTACAAAGTAGAATTGCTCTATCATTTCATGTAGCATAAAAAGAAGGAAAAGAAAAATCAACAAGCCTCCAGAGTATGATATTAACATGCTAACATTTAAAAAGCCTTTGAACTCCCTTTTGAAGACCCTTCTGTCCTTGGATGGGGAATATTAACTTTTATTTTTTTATTTTTGTATACAAAAAATGAATGCATTTCTTTTCTTCCATTGTAAAACCTGGAGAATGTATGCAAACAACAAATGTAGTAAAAATCTGTAGAAGCTTGCAGATTGATGAACCCCTTAAATTTACCTTTCTGCAGGCACTTGTATCACCCTCTCCTACCCTGAGCTTGCAACACAACAGGACTCCAGCAAATTGCGATAATCGCCTCTAACCCTAATCACCATTTTAATCAAAAGAGGTGGGGCAGCCTGGAATTCATACAGCAAGGTTAGCACCAAAACTGTCATTCTATTTGCTAAATACGCAGAGTACGCTGCTAAAAGGTTGAAACGGTTCAAACTTTTATTATCTTCACAAGATTACTTTCCAGCATTAATATTTGACAAGTAAAAGAAAAGAAAATCATGAAACTGCTCTGAAGAGTCTTAGAATTCTGCTTAAAGTATGGCTGTATCTGTCACTAACTCTGATCTTAAGCAACCCCCAGGGAAACCAAAAAGTTGTGATTCATAAAACTGCCATGACTAAAAGCCTACCTCACCTGTACCTTATATTCCACTTTTCCGCTTTCCATCCCTTTCACATTATAACTTTTCTGGTTTTGTACTTTTTGTTTAATGACTTTCTTCCTAGCCTGTTGTTTAAAAAGTAGTGTTATGATTGTAGATAGTACGACAGACAAGGAGAAGCTTGCATGAGGAGAAAGAAAGCTTCAAGGAGAAAGAGCAATGAGAGAAACCAAAAAGAGCATCAAGGAGATTGGAGGAATTGGAAGATTAAAGGGAAAAGCTGCAGACAACTCTGATTTTGAGCTAGAAGGGATTCAGCAGCTGTCATTAAAAACCTGAAGCTCTGCTTGAGATGTATTAATCAGACTATTTCAATGTTTTCAGCACAACTTAGAGGTCCCTATGTTTACTTCAGATTATAGCAATGTGATAGCCTACTCAGGAAACAATATTTGCATCAGCTAACAAATATTTTGTTTTTTAAAGAGGTATGACTGCCTTGTATTTCTTCCTCTCTTCATTTCCAGAAAGGGACTCTGCATTTTGCTTGTTCTACTCACCTTCTCACTAGTAACACACAAGTATCAAAATACTCTTTGTGCCAAAGGAAGTCAGAAAAAGCTGTCTTTTTCTTTTTTCATTTTCCTTTCCTTTCCTTTCCTTTCCTTTGGACTGTTTATGCTTACAGCTCCTTAATATTGCAGACATATCCTAGCATGAATATCTCAGCAGGGCATGTAAAGATAATAGAGAAGATAGTATCTGTATTTACAAAGTACTGGACAGTTGTAACCATTCTAGCTAAAACGGTAAGCGAAGAACATCATGAGGCTACAGACAACTGCAAGAAGGCATGGTTCTAGGATTTTGTACACAGTATTCTAGTACTGGTATAAAAAAGATATTTTCTAAAAAGCAAACACTTCTTTTGGTAAATAATATTGCTTAGACACTCCTTATTTTCCACCTGAGTCACACATTTACTTTTAAAGTTATTTCACATTCTAAAATATGTTAAAGACAAAAATGTGTGAGAGAGAATGATTCATGTCTCCTACATACCTGATATTACCTGATATTCTTGTAACACCCTTTTTGTTATCATTTCTTGTATATAAAAACTTGTTGTATCAGTCTAATCAACAGGTAATTACATTAGATTTTGGACAGAAGGGAGAAAGGCAAAAGTGAGGAGACAAGAGCACATTCATACTACCATTTGTTTTCCAACAGAAAGCAAAACACTCCCAAAGATTTCTCATTTCACACTGAGAAAAGAAGAAAGGTCTCCTATCTTGCCTTCCTCTCCAGGTACGCAAATGACATTTTTGTTCTGATGTGACTATTGTAAGAATAAAAATCCCTCAGCAATGAGCATGTTTTTTTTTTTTATAATGCTCTAAGCTCAACAAACCTTCGTAGAAAATAGAATACTCTTAATTATGAATAAATTAACTAAATTAGTAACATGAGATGGATATGCAATTAAGGGACTGTTAATTGAAACTGGAAACACAGCTGTATACAGCTCAGATGAATCACACCAGTAATGACGCAGATGTTTATAAAATGTGATTATGTTTAGCAGGAGCATACTATTGAAACTCCCCAGCCTATTCTTATATTGTGTCGCTGAAATGGTTTTTAAACCCACGAACACCAGGAATCAGGATCTCAGGGATGGCAAATTAGGCTCCCTGGATATGTGAATTAGTGTTGTCTGAATGTCAGCAATTTAATTCTCCAGCTTTCAAAGAATGTAGACATGGAGCCAAAAACAAACATCTGTTAGTTATATGCTCATTCAAAAAGAAAAATATCTCTGGCAAGCTAGAGCTTGTCTGAATATGAGAGAGACAGTAAAATACAGTATCTCTAAGCAGTGACACTGCTGTGTGAATATACTGATCATGTAAATAATATAGCCTGGGAGCTCATGAAATCTACTTTGCTCACAACTGTGAATGCAACTTTTCAGAACTATTTCTCCAAAGAGATAGAAGGATCAGGAACAAATGATATTTCCTATCTAAAGGTTTAAGAATTGATTAGCCTTCTGAAAACAGCAGATCAGTTTTTTTTATTCTATCAGCTTTTACATCTTTTTCTAGGATGCTCTTCAATAAACACAATAAATACAATAAGGGGTTTTTTTTCTGGCATCAAAAGGCACAAATTTTGCTCCTGGGGTGTACAAGTATATCTGAGATATGCAAGCTCAACAGGAATAAGAGCACAGTTGTGAAGGATGGCAGAGCAGCCAAAGCCAATGGCCAACCATGGCTTAGCTCCCACATGCTGTTCTGAAGTCTGCCTCACACCTCTTCCTTCCCATAGCAGTGCTACCACTGAATACCAAAATGCTATATTATAGCATGCAAATGGTATGCTTGAGTCTGTGATTTATTTTCTGGTTCAAGTTCACAGACTAACAGTAGTAAACTTTAAAGCATCCATATTTTCCTTAAATATAACCATGCTTTCAGTAAACATGAATAATGTACTATCGTAGTTTCTGTCCAAAAATCTTTCCATGTACTGTTGAACAACTCACATCAGCAAAGCACGATTAGTTTTGATTCAAGGGTTTTGGCCTGTATAATAATAATTATAAACACAAATGTATGTGAAATAGAATTTGTTTTCCTGGCTCCCTTCTTTAGGGAAGAGGACAGACCCTTACGCTATGCAAACTACCAGAACTACTGTCAAATAGAAAGACTACTATGACTTGCATCAAATCAACACTACTTTATTCCAATTTAACTAAACTTCATAAGGTTCACAGAAGGAGAAACTTTTCTGATCCATAAATGGACACTTATTTAAAATGTGTACATTCATGCACAAGGTAGTTAAGATAATTTCAAAAAATGTGTTGAGTGTCATTGGTAACGCTAAAATTATCACTAAGTCCTGACTCCATTAGACACCACAGGCTTATCCCATCAGTTGTGGGAATGACTGAACACAGTGTTGAAGAGAAAAGTGGTCATGATAAAATTGGATTTGTCTCTGTCTTTCAGAAACTGTATTTGCTAGGAGCTGACCTCCTATTCACTGATGAAGAAAAAGGATTAGGTCTTGACTTTTTCAAAGAAGAAACCTGCATGGTTTCTGCAAAAGACCAGTCTGGCATGTCAGTAATCCAAATGTCATTCACAACTGAATGAAGTTATGAAGGCTTTATGAGAAAAATGTAAACCCTTTCTCTTTAAAGGTAAACCGAGCCAGCCAAATTCCGGGGTATATTGCAGACAGCTATGACAACTGATGTGCAAACCGAATTCAGTTATCTTAGCTCTTCGGCTGGCAAAAGTACAGACAAAGTCAATTCAGGATTTGAAATGTGATGTTCTGAGATAAGCAACTGGAATGCTGGGATATACAAGAAACACAAAGCTATTTTATGGAAGACACATTCTTCTATTCTGAGTACCCAAAAAATCACTGCACTGCTGAAGCAGTGCTGTAATATCAGCTATATGTCAGATAAGTAGGACAGAACTCAGTGTTTGTACAGATGAAAAAAAAATCATAAATGAGCGTAGTGGAGGGGAAAGGACACAACACACTTGAGACCAATATAAGGAATCAGATGGGAGGAAGTGACAACATCCAACTACATCCAATATACTATCTGCAAATGTAGACTTAGGTTTAATGTCCTAGCTTGATTAATACTAATTCCTCATGCTATTATTATTATTTTTTTTTAAACAAACTGAGCTATGGCAAAGAACCAACTTCAAACATGTAAGAAAATAGAAGAAAAAGGTTAATTGTGTCTCGAAGCTATGCACTTGAGAATTCCCAAACAAAATGCCATACACCAAAGAATTAATTTCCACAGCATATAATTTGTATGTTGCTATGATTCTCCAGGTACAAAGTACTGTGAATAAAAATGAAATTGTAAGTTTCAAGTCAAAAACCACAATTTATATTATGTTTGTTCTTCAACTAAGGGGTGCATTTCTAAGAGTCATTACAACATCAGCGGTTTATAAAGTAACAGCAAGAACAAGGATCAAATGGGTTAGATGAGCCACTGGAAGCAATGATCATCTCAAAATAACTCCTTTTACCTGTGTTTTCTCAGATGGATCCAATTTCAGAAGTATTTTACAGAAAACATTTGCACACAAAGCACATATGTGGAATTCAGCTATTTTAAGTCTAAAATGCTTTCTCCTATACTGTTAACGTACTAATACAAGACTTTCAGACTACTCAGAATTTTCCATGTAAGGTCAAGACACTCAGCTTTACTCAAGGTGTGGTGAAAACTCCAGTGGCAATTTTAGAGGGCTCGTGTGAAAATATTCTGAAAATGACATGCATACTCATCTACAAAGGCTGGTTTTAAAGACATTTCATAACTTAATGCTAGTGACATTTTTTAGTATTTTAACCACCATTGTTAATAGCACTTTCTAAACTGGCAGAAATATCTTAACTTAAAGTCTTACCAAAGCAAAAAGATTTAGAAAATATTGCACGTACTGTATAGCCTAAAGTCTGTAAAGGCTCTCTGTAACCTGAAAGTAGGCAGCCTGACGTAAAAATACCTGCAGTAATATAATGCATAATTGATATGTCAAGACACAAAATGAATCAATGGAGGAAAAAAAATAAGGCTAACATGAACCTTTTGAACTGGAAATTTGCATATTATTTCTCTACCTTAGGCTTTTAATCATTTTAAATGAAGTTTTATCTAAAAAAATCCAAGCATTTCACAGAAAAGGATCAGCAAAAATGGGGACAAAGAGGAATACTTTTTGCCAGGTTTACATTCTCCATCTCTAAAAACCTTTAACAGTACTTTGGCACCAGGACTTAGAATCTAAGAGGTTTTATACTGCTTCCAATCACATTTAGAGAGGGCATTTACAGGGCAGCTCTTAAACTGTGAATGCTCTATCTGCAATAACCATGTTCCTTCCTAGATCTGCTTTAACCTCACTTCAAACCAAAGCAGGGCTGAATGGACAGATATCTGTGTTAGCAGAGCACATCCCCTCTGGGCTACAGAGCCCAACTAGAGACTGCTACAACTCATCATCCCTCTGGTGTCAAGAGATAGCTGACAATGAATCCTACCCTACCTGACCCTATGCAGTCCTGTCCAACTTTATTTTATTTGAAAATCTATTCCACAAATTATGAGTTCTGACAGCTGTTAATGTTTTGGCAAGGAAAAGGAACTGTGATATGGAAGTCAGGATTGACGAACAACTTATAATTGCAAGGTTCATTTTGTTTTTGTCCTTGTTTGTTTCTAATGTTCTGACTGCTGGTAGCTTTGTGCACTTCCCAGTTTTCACCCTGATCAAGCTCACACACTCTTACCTTAAACAACAACTAATTTTCATATTGAGAAGTCTAAACATAGCTGATTGGAATCAGGTCACACACCTAAAAAGGTGTTGAAAAAAAAATCAGGCCATATTCTCTCGATGTTGACAAAATATGAAGCAATCTGTGCAATTTCTGCATCTAAGTCAAAAACTCCTAACTCCCATGATCTACACACCTTTGCAGAACTGAAACGGAGAACTTTAATTCCCCTAGTGTAGTGTCTACTTTCCTTGTCAAAGGGACTTCTACAGAAAAAAAATAATAAAATATTTTTTGAGATGTTTGGGTATTATGGATCAAGAATATGAATATTCCCATCTTCAGTACTGTTTCAAGGGTGACTAATAAATAAGTAAAGAGCAGCATACTGCATTTACCTAAAACTACTTGACCAAAAAGCAACAAAGCTAGTGGATGCTGGTTTTCGGTGAATATATTTTCTACAGTATCATAACCTCAGTTTTCCCCACTATCCTAAATATAGTGTCATATGACTCATATAGACGTGTGCTGCCAAACAGAATCTATAACTGCTGACAGGTGGAAGTAAACTGCATAAGTCTCATTTTGTTAGGAAACAAGACTAATGGATATCAAATACTATGCCCATTCTCTTCCTATCATTTATCTAACAACCAGATAAATCAGAATATATGCAAAGGCTCTACAACAGGTTAGTAAATTTAGGTTGCGCATGTAAGATGTATTTTCTTGCATTTCCTATATTTTCAGTGTTTGTCTTGTAATTATAAACAATGATTTTTTTTTTTAAATCACATAAACATATATAAGAAACAACACATCAAAAGAAATGTCTACATGCATATTGAAATGGAAATATAAAATAGGATAAATTACTGTTCTTCTTCATGGTTCTTAAAAACAAAAAAAAAAACTTTTGCGCTTGAAAGAGGACAAAATTCTAAAGTAAAGGAAATAAAAAGAATAACAAAACTCTAAAATGAATGTATTTTTTATAACAAAACCAAAAACATTTACAGTTTCATCAGACTGAAATTCAACACACAGAACATTATAATTTTAACATGGTTTAACTTTTTGTGTGTGTGTTAGCATGGCCATTGATGATAACCATGTCTGCTTATACTTACTGACGCACATTCTTTCACTGACTGCTCTAAACATGCCACAAAGAACAATGACAGTGTCCTCCTATTTCATTAAGGAAGCTTTCCAATTTTTGACACACACGTCATTAAAGAAATTGATTCCCTAACCAGATTGCTGGCCTTTCTCCACTCGCCTGCACAAATAAATAAATAGGATCTCTCAAGAATGAATCAACTGTAAAATGAATCTATATGCATATTTTTGCAGACAAACATTGGGCAAAACTGAGACTCAGGCCACTAGAAATGAAGAAAAATACATGGCTATATGACTTCTGAAGCCAAGTGGCATAGTCAGTTAAATAAATAAGATACCATTCACGAACCATGACAGCTGTGAGTTTGGCGGAAGTCCCATTTCTCATGGAATATACAAAAATTTTTTACTGAAAAGTCTGATGGGAAAACTCAACTTCCAAAAAGGAACAAAATCTCCCTCTTCTCAGAAGGGGGAACCTGAAACTACTACAATAAGATTGAAAAGAACTATGAATTTAGCGACACATTAATTAGTCTAATTATAGATGAGCCAGAATTTTGGCCCCAGATCTTTAGAAAAGTTGTCTCTTGCTCTCATCAACTACTTACAGATGACATAAGTCAAAACATAGTTAAAAAGAAAAAAGTAGAAATAAATTAACTATTAAAATTAATAAAATGACAGAATGAGAAGAGGAACTGCCAAGGTAATAGAAAGATAATAATGCTGGAATATAAAAATTGGAATCCCTTTTAAAAGGCACATTCATAGGTGACTTCATCTCCTTTAGAGGAAGAAACATCTATCTTGTTACAGTTGCATTAGCTGCCACTTTATCCACTTTTAACATAGCCTCAGTTTACACTCACTGTTTAATTTGGAGATAAGTAACTTTACTTGTAATGCAAGATTTGCAGAATCTTAAGGAAGATTTCCCATTTAAGTATATGACTACATCTTTCATGTATAAGATTCACACACAGTAACTAGCAATTTGGACAACTGAACTGTAAAGAACCGGAAGAGGTTTTTATTTTTCTTTGGAAAAAAATGATAAAAGAATACCCTTCATCATATTCAAATCTTAATTAAGTTATTTAGACCTGAAAAACACTTTTTGAAACCATTACCATGCTATGTATACATAAATAGAGAAAGGATCTGAGAATCTGGTAAAGTTGTCTCAACCAACTGTGAAAGTCCTGAATAAACATTTCATTTTCCTCCACACTTCTGCAATATATTAAGGTAAATATAATGACACAACTTCAAAATGTGAAGCAGTGATGCAGAAAAAATTAAAGCCAGTACTTAAAGACTGCTTTAAGTACTGGCTTTTACTTTTATTTTAATTACTTTTTTTTTTAATTTAATTGTATTTACTTACATTTAATCATAACACTACTTCCCTGCTGTGGGAGCTACACCAGCATATACCAGTGCATGCATAAATACACACTCTCATACACCCTGTTCCTAAAATTCCAAGCTAAGATACAATGCATTTTGGAGAAGGTATATATTTTTAAGTCTTTCACACGATAAAGTAAATAAATGTGAAACTTAAGTGATAGATATGTAAACAAAATTTCCAAAGAAGCTGGAAACTTTTCCATATTTAATTTATAGTTTGTTCACCTTAATTTCATAATAAATCTTAATATTTTTTCTGCTTTAGAGATCAACTTATAAAATCCCCTTCTGAACAGCTTTAATAGCAGTACCAAATCTTGCTCATCACTGAATGCATGTAATGCCTTGTAATTTTATATTTGATTGTGAGGATGTTACTTTAAAGGCTCCACTGCAGAATCATTAATCTGCCCATGCAGAAAATATTTAAAACCACTGCTCCTGCAAATTATTTAAACTATAGTAAAAGGAACGAAGGAGCTAAGGTAAACTGTGTTGTATGAATCTTCCACATACACCACAAAAATGTCAGTAACACATGGATAAGTCAGTTAAAAGAAATGATCACATGATATATTTGGCAGCAAGAATTTCTAAATATTAATAATAAAGAGTAAATAAACTTTTAAGTATTTTAACTGTATAAAAACTTTAACTGCATGAAAAACTGGGTTAACTGATTTCTACTTCTTGATGAAAACATTCAGAAGTATATGAAAACACAGCGTTAGCTTTACCTCCTGTTTTCTCATAGGAACAGAGTTATTGAAAGTGCTTTTCCAGTACCAACCTGTTTCCTCTTTCATTCCTTTAGTAACCCTTTAGTACCGTTCCCCATGGTGAAAACAACATAGAAGAAAAAAAAATGCTTCAGCGCAGCATAAAGAAAACAGCTATGGGAAACCTACCTGTAGCACCTTCCACCTTGTGTTCAGGTCTTCCACACAGCTGAGATTGTATGGGGAGAGCTGAATATCAGGGGGAGTGAACCGGTGAGCCAGCTCATTGACTTGATGCACCTTCTCTTTAAGCGGCACAATTTCAGCTCGATAAACCTGTGCAAATTAATTATCATAAATAAAGATAAGAAATAACTTCAAAAACTATTGGCTCTGCTACCAGCTGATTAGCAAGATAAAGGTGTTCCAGAAGGGGTGCACTGGTCATGAGACAGGTAACAGTCTTCTCATATAACAGCATGGGCTGTAGGGCTCAAGTGTAAGGCCTAGCGTTTAAGAAGGTGATAGAAATTTGGAGCCTGCACTGCAATTTTTGGCTGGTTAAACCAAATCCCTGAGCGGAACACCCATTGGACTGTTCACCGTAGTGCAAGCTTCTCTCTATCTCATTGTTTACATGTGCAAAACGTGTTCCTCAGGGTAGACAGGAGTGACAAATGCTCTTTAATGCAAGAAAACAGGGGAAGACTGTGGTTCCCAAATACACTGAATTAAAGAAAGAAAGAAAGAAAAAAAAAAGCAATGCTTAAATTGCTTTCACGGTCTTACCTGGGGTATCTTGTGCATTACAAATAAAAAGTTTGGATAAAGAGAGGAAGGAAGGGAGGAAGGGAGGGAGGAAGGGAGGGAGGAAGGAAGGAAGGGACGGAGGGAGGGACGAAGGGAAGGAAAAACAACAACAAAGCAGAACCTTCTTTCTGTGACTCCCAGACTAGCTTTCATGACTCATATTTCAGAAAAATAATGCGTCTTGTGAGATGACCATTAGAACTATGCATAAGAACAGTCTGGTTAATAATTTCAGAAATGTATGTGAAAACCAAAAGCTGCTAGTTGCTGTCTCTTGATTTTAAAATCAACAACCTGATGATGATGCTACCATGATGCATTTGAATAAATTCAGATAAATTCAGGGCACCATGACTCCACTGAAGAGACGCTGCTCTATGCAGATTTTCCACTGTTCCATATCTATCTTTTCTAAGGAGACATTTATGAATCTTTAACATGACAAATTGTGTCAAAATGTACCAATGAGCCATTTCTAAGGGGAAAATTCTGTCATTTTCAGGACCACTTTTTCTTGCCCTATAATGTCTGCTCACAAAGGCAGGATAATTTATTTGCTGTATTAGTCTTGCTTTCCAGCTCCTTTCTCTCAGCATTTTTAATACAGAACACATATGGTCTGCATCTCATTTTGGGTAATCAGAAAACCTGAAATGATTTCCTAATAATCATTTCACCAACATGTGATGCAAACATCAAAAATCCTCACCAAGTATCTCTGTAAACCTTAAAAGTAAATAGTATTAAGACACTCACAGACATTAGGATGTCTGTGTACATGAACTGTACTAAAGGCAAACAACATTGAAAAATTGTTCCTCAAATTTCTCTCAAAAACAGATTTGTGTCCACTAATTATGCTAAATTGCCCTACAACATAAGGAGTTAGACTGACTTCAATGGCATTCATGTATAGTGAATAACTAATGATAAATCCATAAAATGCACAAACAGAAGTGATGGGCATTTTGTAAAGGTTAATGCAGAGAATGACACAAATGCCATGATGTGACAGAAGAGGCACAGATCGCGTTCATGCCATACAATTAACTTCTCCATCTCACCAGTTTCATACCATTGGGACACAACTGATGTTACTGGGAAGAATACAGATTTATAGTGTCATGAGGAGAGCAAGACCAGAGGTAAAAAGAAAAGGAAAAAATCTAGCATGTTTGATTTTATCCCACAAAGTTATATATTTGCTTAATCTGATCATTTAAGCCAGTAATTGAGTTCAGAAGAACAAAAACATGCTTTAAATATAGGCATTTATTCAAAGACTGAAGATATGTATACCACAGGGTGAACATTTAGCTTGCAAATAATTATTTCACTTTTTTTTTTTTTAATTTTTTTTTTCCTGTGACTTGTCTGATTTAGTGGCCCAGGGTCTTTGGCCACAACTCTGTCGTTTATGACTGGGATGGTCACATGGGTTCTGCCAGTGTTACCTGTTTTCCAAGATGAGTGAACATCTTTTAGCTAGTGATACCAATGCCCACATTGTATATAAATTTAAAATACTGTTAGAAAAAATGGAGAGCATCTATTGCAAAGATCAGTTCCTGCACTGCAATGTACTCTAAAGCAGCTCCTGCATTAAGCCAACTTAATTTGCTATTAATTTCTATGGCCATAGGATCAAGCTTGGATTGAAAAATTCATTGCCCAGGCAAAGCCTGTAGGTTTAAGCTTATACACTGCTTGTTTTTAAGCATGCACTGAAGTATCTTGCTGATTTCAGACCAATTATTTCAATCTGTAATGTTGACTTGAAAATACTGGTCTCACTTAAGATTGACACAAATGATTCTGTAAATCACACAATCATTATACCTAAATTAAGGTGAAATAAAAGATCGGTCATGATTTGTCAACGTTTTAGTGAGCATACCTTATTTTACAGAGAGAAAGCTTAGGAACGGAAACAAGTCATGAGACAAAAAATGAAATCAAAGAAATATATGGAAGTAAATATGAAAACATATCTCCCCCCATACTTTGGGCATTATTTCCTTATTGTTTTTTTCTTTAGGAATACTGACTTTTGCAGTTATGCTAATTTTCCAACATACAAAATATAATAGCTTTTTCAATATCTCTAAATTTGATAGTCTGTTTTCTATTATTACTAAGCCTGGGTTTTTACTAGCATTTGTGTTAGTTATACTGATCAAAATGTAAGAAACACCAAAAACAAGAGAATTCTAATTAATGCGTGGCTATCTAATTAATGCCAATAATCTTAGAATTAAAAACTGAAGACAGAAAATAAAAAAATATCCTTAGAAAGACTTGTCATATGATATTGTATGATTAAAAACATCAGCCACTACAATACTATGGTAACCAACAGTTTATCACAAATAGTCTACCAGTCAACATACATGATTCTGGAGCTAGGTTTTTGTTTTTGTTTGAGTGAAATTTTGTATGATTTTTTTTTTTTCACACCAAGTATTCAAACAATTTTAAGAAATAGTAATCATTTATGTTGTACAATAATTTTCATCTACAGAAGCAGAAATTTGGAATTTCTACTTAACTATGATTTTCATCAGTATGATTAAAATCTTTTACAGTAATGTTTATGTTTTTAATAATCAGTTTGTATAGTGTAAGACTGTTTCATTTTTCCATTACTTTTTCCTTCTACATAAAAAATACCAAACCTATCATAGGTTTATAGAAAAAAAAAAAAAAGTTAACTATAGTGTTGGTAATTTAAAAACAAATGTACATGGTGAGTAGTATTCCACTACCACAACTAGAGATCTGTTTGAACCAATTAAATGGCTCAGGATGTAAATGACTTCTCAGTGTGAACAGCAATAGGAGAAACAGCCTCAAATTATGACTGTCCTTACGCAAGAAAGAATTTCAATGCTATGTGATACTATAGGTGGTAGACTGGATTTTAAATGATCCATACAGTCCTGTTAGAAAATATTTTAAAATGCTTTGGAAAATTAGCAAGGACTCTAGAAGACATACCACAGAAACCATAGCCAGCCAAATAATAGGAGTCTAGAGCATAACAGCAGCCATAAGCAGTCAGATGAAAAGCTCATCTCACCCCTCCTGTCTCTGAGAGCAACCAATACATTTGCTTGGGGAAGAAGGAAAGCCTGGGAAACCTTGAGTATCCCCGCTCCTTGCTGTACTCTTCCAGCTCAGCAATTTGGGGCTCAGAGATCCTGGAGACAGAATTTGTCTCTCTTTGTCAATTAGATCTTGAAGGATTCTTCTTGCATGAAATTATCTACTTGATTTTTGAACTAACATAGGCTTTTACCATCCAAAATGGCCTATAAACTCAATGTTTAGGTTGAAGAACCACCTCTTATGTTTTTTTTTTCTTTTTTTAAGATATCACTTGAGATCTTCTCCCATTTTTAGTTCATGAGAGACAATGATCAATCTTTCTTAGTGGACTTTCTTTGTGCTATTCCAGACTTTATAAAACCTTTATCATATTTACTCCTTCCAGGTTTAGATTCAAAGATTGACATATCCAACTAAATGTGTATATAAAGAAGATACTTAGATCTGAGCTAGTCACCATATAGTGCCTTTATATTCAATCACTGATCAAAACAGAAGCTGAATATAATGTATTTTTTTTTTTACTATAGAATGGCATGAATCACATTCTGAATTACAGAGATTAAACTGAGAAGATTTGCATTCACTAGAGTGGGAACCTAGACGACTAGATCATACACAGACACCTACCTGGCAGATGTGAAATTACACAAAATAAATCACGTTCCTACTTCATTTATTCTGTCCTTGTGCAGGAGCTTTCCGTACTTTTGATCTGCTATATTTTTGAAATTGGTGGACCAGAACACTGCCTACAATATATAAGGTCTTATACCATGGTATAATATTTTCTGCTTTACCAAGTATTTCTAACATTTGATTTGGCATTCTGAATAGTGCTGAGTATTGAAGTGCTGGAAGTGCTGAGTGGTTTCAGAGAACCAGGGCTTACAACTCCAAGATTTCTCTCATGAGTGTTAAAGGAATGTTTAAAAGGGCTAATTGAGAGCTCATTACTGTGCATATAAAGTTGGGATTAGTTTTCTAAATGCATTGTTTAACAATTATCAACACTGACTTTCATCTGCTACCACTTTATTTCCATCCAGTACTGTGAGGTCCTTCTATAGGTGTTTGCAATTCATCCCCACCTGAAGGGCTTTAAATAGGTTTGTATCATCAACAAGATATGTCACTGCATTATTCATTCTCCTTTTCAGTTCATTTATGTGCATACTAGACAGGGTAGACCTTCTTGAACGCAGTGTCCCTCATTAGGAAAACTGAACGTTGACCTCTGCTTTTTATTTTCTGCCTTTTACAGGAAATAAATAACTAGATAAGTGGTTATTTATCCTTATCAAGTCTTTCTCTCTTTTCCCACAGTAACCTACATTTTTAGGAACAACATTTTTGAAATCATTTTGGAATCCCCAAAAGCCAATACCCCGTTGTCGACATGCTCACTATTTTCTTGAAGGCACACTAAGAGATGTATGGCTTACCTACTTTTACAAAAGCTACATTGTCTCTTCTACAGTACACTTTTTTCTCTCAAATTTCTTGTTCTGTAGGTCCACAGTCCTGATTAGATGCACTATAGATGCACTATAGAAACTATTGCAATATTTGCCACCTCCCAGTCCTCATAATATACTAATTTTAAGCAAGAAAATACTGTTACTAGTAATAGCTGTTTTATTCTTTAATTTCATTAAAACTCTTGACTGAATAATTACCTAGTTCTGGTGACATGGTAGTCTTAATCTTATTATTTTGTTCTATGGATGCTTTTTAAAAATATCTTTCTTTACACTTTTCTTTAGTCACCCCAGCTTTCTAGGTCTTCTGAAAGTCCTTCTATTTAGAGAAGATGGATTTGTTTTCAGATTCCATCGTAGTGTCTCCATGCTGTCTTCAAATTTTACTCTTTTTGGATTTTTTTAAGTAGAGTTCTTCATTTGTGTATAGTTCTCCTTCTGAAAACTGAATTTCATTGTGGTGAATAGTTTTATTATTTTTGTTTTCATTTTGTTTTTATTTTGTTTTATCCCTGCAAAAATGTTGACCTTTAGTTCATAATAATCCCTATTACGACAGCAATGTTTTGAACCTGTATTGCTTAGTACCACGCCAAATATTTCTTGTCCCATTTGTGGCCACCCTAAGAGGTTACTCCATGAAGCAGTGTTTTTTTTTTTTTTTTTTTTTTTTAATCTAAAAATGTAATCTTAAAAGCATGCTCTGACAAGGCACTTACTGTAATTTCCCTTCTTGAAATGTCTCCCTTACCAATTATCTTCTTAGTGTTCCCTAACACTCCATATTTTCTATTTGGGGATGGAATTTCAAATTCCAAAGGATTTTAGGCTAGTTTGATAAAATTCATCCATCTTTGTGATTTGATTCCTAACCTTCATTAAATATAGCATTAGGCCACCACTGTCAGAAACTTACTCTTTCTTTACTGTGCAATTTGTAACTTGGATGCTACAGTGTCTACTACTTATTTATTTCCATCAGTTTTCTGATATGTGCATATTACATTTATGTTTGAAACCAAGTATTTTCATTCCCCCATCTTATCTCTTCAGCTGTGGTATTTTTAACCCCAGATGATCACATTGAATGATATGCTTTCCATGCTCATCTATCTCTTGAAGTGTTTCACAGACCCTTTTAGAACTCAAGTGCCAGTAGATTGGTTTCTACTTATTTCAGAATATGCAGACTAACCACTCTCTCCTACTCCCTCACCCTCCACCCCCACAATAATTTGTAGGTCCTTTTCCATTAAAGTTGCTAGTGCTTTGGGTATCCTGTTGAAAAAATAAATAAATAAAAATAATTGTAAAAGCCAACACAGCCCTCAACTCTTTTTAGAATACCAACTCTATGAGCAAAGATTTGTTTAAACATGGTTACTTTTTTGTTGTTGTTACTGTCCTTCTATGCATGTCCTACTTCACATGCCGTCTTGTTTTGTTTTTGTTTTTCCTTGCTTTTGTTTATTGGTCCCTAACATATAGAAAAGCACCAACTTCCTCTTTGGAAGGCTGCCCAGTGATCAGAAGGGAGCTAAAGATACAAAAGGCTAAGTCTTGATACTTAAAGACCTCACCAAATGGAGATGCCTTTTGTCATGGCCATGAAAAGGACATGTTTTTGTTTAGGATTCATAAATCAGTTTCTTTAAATCTGTAAGGAAATTCATGACTCATTTGAGTAAATAAACAGTGAATTAACTTATTTCAATAACAATAGATATATTATATACTTTGCTAGCCTCAGGGAGTTTCCATCACAAAATTTATAAGTGAAAATTCAGGAAGGAATATTGACTATACAATGCACAATTTCTGTTTCTTGACCCCTCTTCTCCCCCAGCCACATGTGCAACAGCTGATAACAAGGCAAACATACAATTCATGAATCCAAGCAAAATTAAATCAAGAGGCTGTAACTTCTGTCCCACTCAAGTTAATGGAATAGCGTGACTAAATTCCCCTATGCCACTTGGAAAACATTACCTGAAGAGGAAGTGTATTCTCAGAACAAGACTTGTTCCTTATGCAAAGAGAAAAAAATCAAAGTAAAATACAGGCTGGCTTTTATTTATTGTTTGCTAACGTGAATTGTCAGTGCTTCAATAAATTTGCTTCTTCTCTTACCAAGCTGATTTTTACTGACCCCACCATCTACCATATATGTTTAAACGTAGTCCAGCACAGAGAACCTCAATACCTTGTCAGAACAGACAGCAACAATGCAGCTGTACTGTGAGCAAGAACTTATTGTTGCTTGGCATTCATATCGATAAAAGGAACACAATAGCATGTACATAGTAAGTCATATTCTCATGTACATCTCAGTAGTACTGAGACTGAGTTTAGCTGTATTTGTATTAAAAATTATATTAAACAGAAACTATCTAATAATTACCATCTAATAAATAACATCTAATAATTTCTAATCATTACACAATTGTTCAATCATGAAGTTAATAATAAGTAATTGAGATTTTCAATAATGATTTTCAAATCCAATCACTATTCTTACCATCTCCTAGTTATCTGAAACATTTTTTGCAATGAAAAATAGCTTGGGAGCAGGGTTTGTTTTTTTTTTTGTGTGTGTGTCTGAGTGTGTGTGTGTGTGTGTGTGTGTGTTACTTTTGTCTTTTGTATGGCCTTAAGAAAACTTAAAATTATGTTCACAAGTTTAGGAAAATCTCTGTAAGACCATGAGTAAACAATTATGTTACAATTATAACGAAACATTGCTTTCCGACTATCTTGTCCTCATCCTATACACATTACTAAAGATCAAATGTTCTTAACATTTCCCATACACATGTATGGAGGGATCATGAATCTCATCAAATATATAATGATGCCCATCTCTTGCTGAAAAGAAAAATTGAAGGAAACAAAGTTCATTTTACCAAAGCATTCATTTTTACCAAAGCACCTAATACTTCAAATGTTCAACTCTAGCTTCTGGAAGTGAGTCTCTGCCTTTTCTTTTTGGTATGGATGAGACAGGAATAGATGCCTGCCTAAGATGTTAAAGGCACTTTGGTTTAATCTCCACCTTTTCTTCTCAGATTTTATGGCCTGGCAATTACAGCAATTACAGGCTTGATTTGAACACTTTACAGGTTTGCTCTGAGTACTACGTGGGAAATTGATCTCAAATCTAATTTCTCCCAAAGATGGTATAAACAAGACTTCAGAAGATAATAACCTCTTTCACAGAGCTTGAGGTGGGACTGAATGACCTGTCTTCTTTCCTGCCCTTCTTGAAGAAGGGACTGACATTTCACAGAATCACAGAATCGTCTAGGTTGGAAGAGACCTCCAAGATCATCTAGTCCAACCTCTGTCCTAACACTAAGACCTCCACTAAACCATATCACTAAGGGCTACATCTAAACGTCTTTTAAAGACCTCCAGGGATGGCGACTCAACCACCTCCCTGGGCAGTCCATTCCAATGCCTAACAACCCTTTCAGTAAAGAAGTCCTTCCTAATATCCAACCTAAACCTCCCCTGGCACAACTTTAGCCCATTCCCCCTCGTCCTGTCACCAGGCATGTGGGAGAATAGACACAACCCCCACCTCTCTACAGCCTCCTTTAAGGTACCTGTAGAGAGCGATGAGGTCTCCCCTGAGCCTCCTCTTCTCCAGGCTGAACAAGCCCAGCTCCCTCAGCCGCTCCTCATAAGACTTGTTCTCCAGACCCCTCACCAGCTTCGTTGCCCTTCTCTGGACTCTCTTGAGCACCTCCATGTCCTTCTTGTAGCGAGGGGCCCAAAACTGAACACAGTACTCGAGGTGCGGCCTCACCAGAGCCGAGTACAGGGGGACAATCACCTCCCTAGACCTGGTGGCCACACTGCTTCTTATACAGGCCAGGATGCTGTTGGCCTTCTTGGCCACCTGAACACACTGCTGGCTCATATTCAGCCAACTGTCAACCAGTATTCCCAGGTCCTTCTCTGCCAGGCAGCTTTCCAACCACTCATCTCCCAGCCTGTAGCGCTGCTTGGGGTTGTTGTGCCCCAGGTGCAGGACCCGGCACTTGGCCTTGTTGAACTTCATACAGTTGACCTCAGCCCATCGGTCCAGCCTATCCAGATCCTCCTGCAGAGCCTTCCTGCCCTCGAGCAGATCGACACACGCACCTAACTTGGTGTCATCTGCAAACTTTCTGAGGGTGCACTCGATCCCCTCATCCAGGTCATCGATAAAGATATTACAGAGGACTGGCCCCAGCACTGAGCCATGGGGGACTCCACTAGTAACCGGCCTCCAACTGGATTTGGCTCCATTCACCACAACTCTTTGGGCCCGGCTATGAAGCCAGTTTTTAACCCAACAAAGCGTACACCAGTCCAAGCCATGAGCAGCCAGTTTCTTGAGGAGAATGTTGTGGGAAACGGTGTCAAAAGCCTTACTGAAGTCAGGGTAGATCACATCCACAGCCTTCCCCTCATCCACCAAGTGCGTCACTTGGTCATAGAAGGAGATCAGGTTCGTCAAGCAGGACCTACCTTTCATAAACCCATGCTGACTGGGCCTGATCGCCTGGTTGCCCTGCAAGTGCCGCGTGATGACACTCAAGATAATCTGCTCCATGAGCTTTCCTGGCACTGAGGTCAAACTAACAGGCCTATAGTTCCCCTGGTCTACCCTCCGGCCCTTCTTGTAGATGGGCATCACGTTTGCTAGCCGCCAGTTGACTGGGACCTCCCCTGATAGCCAGGACTGCCGATAAATGATGGAAAGCGGCTTGGCCAGCTCCTCTGCCAGTTCACGCAGTACCCTCAGGTGGATCCCATCCGGCCCCATCGACTTGCGTACATCCAAGTGCTGTAGCAGGTCACCAATCCTTTCCTCATGGATAGCGAGGGCCACATCCTGTTCCCCATCCCCTTCCACCAGCTCAGGGTACCAGGTATCCAGAGAACAACTGGTCTTGCCGCTAAAGACTGAGGCAAAGAAGGCATTGAGCACCTCAGCCTTTTCCTCATCTTTTGTAACTAAGTTTCCCCCCACATCCAGTAAAGGATGGAGATTCTACTTAGTCCTCCTTTTTGTGTTGATGTATTTGTAAAAACGTTTTTTGTTTTCTTTAACGGCAGTAGCCAGATTGAGCTCCAGATGAGCTTTGGCCTTTCTAATTTTGTCCCTGCACAGCCTCGCAACATCCTTATAGTCCTCTTGAGTAGCCCGCCCTCTTTTCCAAAGATTATAAACCCTCCTTTTTCTCCTAAGCTCGAGCCACAACTCTCTGCTCAGCCAGGCTGGTCTAGTTCCGCGTCGGCTCGTCTTTGGGCACGTGGGGACAGACCGCTCCTGAGCCATTAAGATTTCCTTCTTGAAGAGTGCCCAGCCTTCCTGGACTCCTTTGTCCTTCAGTCATTTGCTCTCCTTCAGTCTCAGGAATCTTTCCCAGTCACTTGACCTTTTTAAGATAATTGAGAGTTGCAGTGGCATCTGCCAGCTCACCCAGCATTTGTGGGTTCATCCCATCAGGGTGCATGGACCTATGTACATCCAGAATTTTGAGCAAGAGAAGTCCACCCTCTTATATATTCCACTTACATGTTCTGACACTTATTAATATGAAGCACTTCTCAAGAAAAGGCCAATGTTACCTACAGAGTCTGTTTTCCCAGATCTGTGAGACACACACAGCCGTGGCCTCATGCCAGCCTGGCATTTTTTTTCAGTTCCTTCACATGGAAGAGTCTCCCATTAGGACAGATCTGTGCTAAACCTCAATTCTCATAAGCAGTGAGAAAGACAGAAAAGGATATCTGGAAATGTGATGAACGTGAGATGGCTTACAGAGAAAAGCCCTCCTGCGTCAAGTGAACTTGTGGTGTATTGGGTTTTTATACCAGCAGCAGCTGCAGCTAAATCAGAGCAGCATCCACTTGCACAGTGAGGTGAGGTCTTCCTATACCTCAGCCTCAGCAGGTTCCCAGCACTGACATTTCTCTACCTCAGCTCCCTCAGCGTTCAAGCAGAGGAATATTCATAGACCAGAATACACCTTCAGATTTGTATCTAAAACTATCAAAGGTAGAACAAATTGTCATATTCTACCTAGGACAGTCGAACAGTCCCCATTTTTTTCATTAAAAAATAATAAACTTCCTTTCTGATAGGTTTAGTGTATACTGATTCAAATTTCAGTGAAACCTGAGATTGTCAGCTGCTAGTCCAATATGCTACACTTAGCTTCCTTTTAAACTCACACTGTATTTTTATTTGATTCTAGTGCTCCTGGGGACAGGCAGTGTTGAAACAAAATGGATTTTAGCTGATTTGATTTTCTATTCTGTATATTGTTATAAACTGAGAAATGACCAAGCAAAAATGCACCAGAGTAGAATATAAATCCTTTTCAGGGATAAAAATAGTTCAAATAAAAGACATAAAGGAAGAAAGAAATAAAATGCCTTTTATTCCTATCCCATTCTGAATTCTGTATCTCTGAATCTGATAAAATATTAAATTTTTCAGAAGGTATTTCATTCCTACAATTTTGAAAATGAAATGTGTATTTACTAAAAAGTAAGGATATTAAAAGTGGAATATAATAAATAAATAAGGAACAAATGCCATGAATTATTTTTCTGATTTATCAAAGGAGAGAAGCCAGAGGAGGTTCAGACTGATATCAGGAAAAATTTCTTTACCATGAGGGTGGTCAAACACTGGAACAGGCTTCCTAGTGAGGTGGTGGATACCCTACCCTGTGCCTGTCAATGCTGAAAAGGTATTTGGATAATGCCCTCAATAATGTAGTTTAACTTCCGGTTAGCCCTGAAGTGGTCAGGCAGTTGGGCTTGATGATCTTTGAAGGTCCCTTTCAACTGAACTATTCTAGTCTATTCCACTCTATTTGGAGCAATTTAATAACTAGAAGGAAAGAAGGAAGGAAAGGAAGGAAAGGAAGGAAAGGAAGGAAAGGAAGGAAAGGAAGGAAAGGAAGGAAAGGAAGGAAAGGAAGGAAAGGAAGGAAAGGAAGGAAAGGAAGGAAAGGAAGGAAAGGAAGGAAAGGAAGGAAAGGAAGGAAAGGAAGGAAAGGAAGGAAAGGAAGGAAAGGAAGGAAAGGAAGGAAAGGAAGGAAAGAGACAGGCAGACATTAGGATGTCAACAAATAGAAGCACATTAATAGGTGGAAATATCCTGAAAAACATATCACTTTGTTATGATCAGGGCTGCTATGAACTTTTGCAGTTTTATGATCCCTGAATAAAGACAATCCATGCTATTGCATTGTAATGTGTTCTGAAATTTTGTTCTCCTGCATGGAGGAGAAGTACATGACCACATTTAGCTTGTAATCCACTCCGTTAGAACTATAGCCATGACATGGCAAAGGCTATCCTTGCTAAATTGTCCATAAACAGTTCTGCACCATTTTTTCACATAATCAAAGTCAGTCACTCAGTTATTTTGTGACCAAGAAGCTAATATGGCAATTATGAGATGGAGTGCCTAGGAACCAACTTGAAGCTTTTCAAATTGTAATCTAAAAGTCTGATACACACTGCTTGGAAAACATAGAAAATATAAAGGGATTTTTATAAGGGAAATTTTTCATATAGTATGGTTTCATTCAGCACTATTAAAGCTAAAAGCACTTGAAAAGATATATATGTTCAGGTCCTTGAGTTTCACACAAGCCTACTTTTAAACCATTAGTCTTTACTAGTTAACTAGTAAACAATGTATATTAAACATACACAAACATAAAAGGTTGAGTAACATATGTTATAAAAAACTCTTTCAGGCAACAGAGACTCACACAAATTCTCCTTGCCCTAACAAAAAAGTAAACTAAAAAAAACCTACTATAAAGTAAATCCCTATTGTGTTTGTAAGGCAGCGTGTTATTTTAAAGGTAAATGTAGTATTTCACAGACAAAAAAGAAGGAAGCAGCTTAAAACAAGTTACAATAGCTGCATCATGATATTACAAACCACCTCAAGCTTCCAAACATCAGCAGGCAGAACTTGTATTTCAAAATCTAGGATGAAAAATATAGATTCCTAGCATGGCCATTCAACAGCTAGCTTAAATGCTACTAAGACAGATTGTATTCTGACATGCAACTAACATTAAAAGAATTCAGACCAGAAGCTTCAAAAACTCTTCCTCTCTTTTTTAATAAAAAAACATACACAGATTAGGAATTTTTACTACTTTTAGAAAGGGAGACTTTTTTTTTTTTCTTCACAGAACTTCATACCAGAAGGAGTTATTATATTTCATCCAATCTTTAACCTCCAGAATAGTGTAGATCAGAAAGACTGTTGAGTCCTTTCCTAAACTACTATTTTCCAGTTCTTTCATTAATATTATAACTCTCCTCTTTACCACTACTATATGATGGGTGGGGTGAAACTTCAAGACAAAATCTCCAAGACAAGGTGGAAATTCCTGGGCTTCTTCCTTCTAATGGGAACATCCTCAAAAACACCAGAAAAGGGAACACATTTCTAAAGGCAGACTTTAGTAGAACACAACCTAGAACAATTTACTTTTTATGCTAATGCAGGAAGAAAGAATGCTTAAATAAAATACTAATAATGAGACAATTAAATAAAACTTAAAAAATGTAACAGGTTTAGGGTTTTAAAGTAGCACCTTCCCAGGCATTCAGGTTGAAACCCTTTTGGGTGGGAGGCTGCCCTGCCACATCTGGAGGGAGAGCAGGCTGCAGCTCTTGGAAACGAGTAGCTGTGGCTCCAGCTGAAAATGATGAAAATTGTCATTCTTAATCTTCCAGACAATTTAACTGTACTAAAATAAAACAATTTGCAGGTAAAAGCCTAAGAGAATAGAAATAATTTGAGTGGCATTGCTGTCTGGACAAATTAGTTTCACTGATTCAATTGCCCTATTTGTAAATTGGGGATAATACTACTTCTACTGCAGTTTCAGAAAGAAGCTGAGAAGATTAACTCATACTACCTGGAACATGAGAAGCACTGTAGAAGCACTAACTAGCAATTACCAGGTTTTATTATGGGTTAACCTTGAACAAAAAGACAAAATTCTATTAGGCTTTAAATAATAGGTATTAAAATGAGAAAACTATAGTACAATGTGTCACTGATAAGAATCCCAGGCAATCTAACATTCATTGTATTCCCTACTTCAAGCAGTCCCTAAATCACTACTGTGTACCAGTATACGAGCTTGATAAATTGATTTTATTTTGTGCATTGATTTGCCGATATCATAGTAAAAATATCATTACAGAATCTGCATACTTGATAGATATAACAGCAGAATACATTCCCTGAGTCCATAATTGTGACAGGAATAGGAGAGCCAATGCTTCTAAGCAAAGATTTTATTAAAAACAATACTGCCAGACCTCTTAATGGAGAAAAAAAAACAAAAACGCGGCCTCACAGAAAGCAGACAGCATTAAAATTCACTTCTAGCGTTCCTCCTTTTCCCTCCTCATGCATCTTAATGAACATACAAGTCTCAGGTTATACATACACTTCTGATATGTCCTTTTCTGTACTTGGAAATGTTTCAAGAGCAGATAATACATAGAAGACCAGTGTGACACAGGATTTCTGGTATACTTGCTCCTTGGAGATACCTTTCCTCCTTTTATCTACCCACTTGCCTGAGCCACACTCACTTAGAAAAGCTTAAATAAAATGGTACTACACTAAAAGAAAAAAAATGTTACTGGTATTGTATTTCAGGGTGGTGTGGTGGTGGTGGTAAATATTTACATTTCCAAGTAAAAAAAAAAAAAAAAAAGAAAAAAAAATTGAACAGAATCACAAGAGTTCAAGAACATCTCTGATGTAATGTCAAGTCCAGGAGTATTAATACTTGGTCATCAGTTAAGTGTCTGTATGTGCTGGATTTACATGGAAGACTGGATAAAACAAAAAGCTCTGTTAAATGCTAGAGTACCAGCATAGAGTAGGTATAACACTTTGGTTTTTAAACATCGGTGTTTAATTCTGCTTCTAAAAGCCCAAGTCCCATTCTTATTCTGATAAACAGCAATCTCTTAAAAATGTTCTGGTCTGACCTCAATTCTGAACTTCAGAGGCATAAAAAGACAGACAAGTCTTTATACATGTATTAGTCACTTCTCTCAGCAGGCTATCAGAAACTGAGATCAGAGATTACCAATACTTAAAAAGTCAAATTCTGCCTGCAGATGTTCACTTTGAGCTCCCACTGAAATCAGCAGGATAAGTTCAGAAAAGGAAAAATTTGGCTCTAAATGAAAACTGTTGATCTAATAATAGCACATTCTACCAAAGTGGGTTGGAGGTAGAAAAAAAAATCAATTTTTTTACTGGTCACCTATTTTCTTCTTTAGAATTCAGGATTTTTTCTACACCTAAGGAAAAAGTTAACTATTATTTATCCCAATGGCCCTTAATCAAAGAGAAATAGTCAATCCGTTCTACTAATAACTGCATTAATTAATACACTTATGCACATTAATCTTCAGGTACATATTTTATTCAAAACACTACTTCTTTAGGTTTTGTTATACTTCTTTCTCATACAAGAATGTTAACATTTAAAATAGAAAAATAATATTAAGATACCTATTATAATCTAATGCAAGAAAAAGTAATTTAAAAAGATGATGTTTTTCAATGGAATGCAACAGATGGAACTATCATTAAGAAAAACAATGAAGTTAATTATGCAATAAATTAGACAAGGTAAGTGTATTGATTATTAGTGTAGAGAACTCTGGACGACCATTTTCAACTATTACATACACAAACACACATGCACATATACATAGACAAAAACACTAGATGTTTGATCTGAAGAAGATAAAAAAAATCTATATGAATACTAATAAGACTCAAATTATGTGTAGGCCACTGTAGGGGAGATTACAGCTCATCTTTTATCAACCAAAAGATACAAGCACTTCTCACAAATACTCAAAAATGATGCAAACAAAAATGTGCTTAACAAATATTAAATTATTCATTTTGAATGCATTGTAATGCTGCCACTAAGCTTCTCTGTCAGGTTGCTTCTTCTCATTCTCCTTTCAGCTGAACATCAGTCTAACTTTTATCTTTCACAATTAGCAGACTTGTTTTCAAAGAATCTTTATCCAGAATAGTCTCTGACTTCAACTCTAGCTAGACTGCATAAGGTGCAAATATATATATGTGAAGAATGAAATTGCTCTAGTGAAACCTGTTGCAGCTGGAGCCCAGGTACTGGTTCCTTCCCAAAATGTTCCCATCATTCCAGAGTTCCAGAGACCATGTCTTACACTTGTGATTATCAAGAAAGTTAAAGAATACTCACTTTTTGGTTGTTCCTTGTTAGCAGAACAGCATTAACGTTTCTGTATCTTAATGATTCTATTGTATTCCGGTAAATAGTATAGTCAAGGACAGTTTAAAGTTTACAAGGCTACTCTTAAGATTACAATTCTCTGCCTACCCATCACTTTATTACTGTTCTTATGTGAAAAATGGAAATTAAACATTAAAATAGATAGTGTGATATGGTCAAAAATTATATTAATTTCTATAAAACTTTCACTATATTTAAAGTGGTAACACCTAAATCAGAAGAGATCACAAATGTATAGCTTATTTATTGCAAAAGGAATCAGCAGAGGGAATAATGGTTTGCTTTATGTATTTAAAATGAACTTAGTTATGGGCTATTGCCTTAGTTATCACCATAACAAACTCTGCAGTCTTTTGTGACTGATTTCCAAGCAAAGTAAGACAGATGAGGCTTTTAGATTAAATTCGTATCAGTTGCAAATACATGACTATTACATATTAAATAACTGCTTGTGATTACATTTCTTTTCATGTGAGAAAATAAATTCATAAGCTGTTAAAACAAAAGACCACAGAACAGAACTGATTAACTTTCATCTACTACAAACTAAGAACCATAGCAGAACTAACCTAAACTGGTACAACAATGTGATGAAGCACTCCACAGTTTTTAACCCAATTTCATATGTAAAACAAACCTTGGAAAATTAAATTTGCCTCTACGAGTGCCAACCAACCAAACCTACTAAATTCTCTATTGTATAGAACTGTATTTAAAAAGATAAAAACAACATACTAGGCTGTACAACCAATTAGGTGATGTATTTAGCTGAAGAGTCGTTGGTATTTACAACCTCCTGAAAGTTAATCTATTAAAAATGCAACAAATTCCAACTATCATTTTCATCATAGCAAATTCAATAAATTTTAAATTAACAAAAATATTCCTCAATATAAAATATGGACATCTGCAGGATGACAAAGATTTCCAATGAATTTAAATAAGATTTAACTGAGATTTCAATTTATTTTAAAATAAAGTTTATTACATCCTGTTACGGTCATTGATGTTTTATTTTATATTAGTATTAAAACAGTAGCTGAAGAGTTTTTGGTATTTTATAAAATTTGTTTTTATTGACTGCATTTAAAGCTAAAACCATAAAGTCCTCTAAAATGCCATTAGGTCTCTCCTCCTTTTACAGTATCATACTTAGATAAAATCTCGAATCTACAAATATTTCACAATTACAAAATTTGCTTGTAGAGAGGATCCCAATTGTCTCAGGGACAATTTGGGAGTGGGAGGAAAGCTAGCAAATGAAATAGGGAACCGTTATTCTGTAGGAGTTAGTTTTTAAAAATCATGGAGTCCAGCACAGAATATATTAAGAGAATTAAAGGAAGTAAGACAATGTAATTCCGAATGACTTTGTTGTCAGACTTTTGTCAGACTTTGGTGTCAGGCAGCTGGAGTTCAAATTAAATTGAAAAAAAGTGTATGCATTTCAAAGTAGTCTAAGGAGACATCAGAGATAATCATTGTGTGATTCTATCACAGAATGATGTATGTATGAAATGGAAAACTTGAGAAGCATTTGTAGCAGTTGTTACTTCAGTTTAGCCTGAAGGAAACATTAATACTTCCATCTCCTACATGGAAGGCAACTATAGTTTTCTACTTAGCTGTCATCCAAAGGATTCTGTCATCTTTTAGTTGGACAAAATTTAATAATACTTAAGCAAATCTTAGTTCATACTCTAATACTCTGTGTATGGAATGCTTTGGAATTTGGGGGTCTTTAAACTTAAGAATAATAAGGAGTTGAGCTATAGAGGGGAGTAACGCTTGTATGTTGTCAAAATACATCCTTGACCATGAGTATTGAAACTGCTGAAACAATATTTTAGGGCCACTTACTTCCGTAGGCTTTTCTGCAGCAAATTTTGCTAAATGGAAATAGAAATTTGTCTGTAAGCATGGTGAAAACAGTGGTGCACATTTTTTTTAAAAAAAGTGATACACACAGTAAAAATTTGAAACAAGGAAGGGGTTGTGCTCTGGATTTGTTCAAAATACCAGACAAGTTAATATATATATATATGGTGTCTACTATTAAAGAAGAGAAATTAAAAAGACCTCAAAATGCACTGTTATATGCAATAATGTCATTTTAGACTGGACTTCATGAGCTCTGCTGGCTCACTTAATTTTACCTGAACATAAAATTAACAGGAACACAGGCATCATATTACAGTCTGACCGCAATTTACCGTAATATGGATCTAGTATTGGTATTGATATCTAGATGTTTGAAAATTCTGGTTATTAAATGTAACTTCCAGATAATTTTTTCTTGCATAGTTTCTATGTAACCATTTAAACCTAGTCTCTTCATGTCCAGTATACATCTCTTTTGCTAGGAGGAGATAAATGTGGACTATTGCTGTTTTTAAGTGTCACTCATTATTTTTTCTGTATGTGAGCCCTAATAATTCCTTCCAAAAATATTATTTCTTCAGGAAGGATAGAAGATTATGAATTACTTTAACTACAAAGTAATGTATTATCAATTACATTGTTTCAAATACTTTTTAAAGATTTTTAATGTTTTATTTTACTATGAATGAGAATATAAACTAGAAATTCAACAATTCTCTTTCCTCTCAGAGTTTCCATTGTAGGCAGCTGCCAGCACAGTTCCTTCATAATAGCACTGTAAGAGTCCACTTTTCTGAAATATCTCTTTTTGGCAAAGCAGCAGTTGAACAGTACCAGGATGAAGTACAGAAGAATATAGAAGATTTTTATTTTTTTTTAATGAACTGTCTATGTTCATTCATTGTCCACCAGTTCAGGTTGCTGTTTTAGGATTACTTTGTAAGAATGTGGTATTTTAAGCTTGCCAAATCTATTTCTTTTCTTTCTATGGCCACATATGCACACAACTGAAATTTAGATAATTATTTTACAGGGTTAACTTCCTTTTGATCTCATTTAAAGAAGAGATGCCTAGGGACAAAAGGCTTGAGTGCATATAGAAAGGCATTTTGGAGTAGATGATGAGCAGATCAGTTCATTTCTCAACTGTGCATAAATGCAAGCACTGTTCAGTTCATAATTAGAAAGAAGTTTCAGGTTGGCACTTTCCCGTGAACATTTGTCAGCAGCATACAATTGGCAACAACTGTCAATTATGCTGAAGAAAGCCTGAGCTAAACAGCATACAGTTCAGAAAATAAGGGTTACTTATACAGTGCTCATGTGAATTCCTCATGGCCCTTTGTTTCATAATTATGTAGAAAAGAATTAGTAAAAGCTGTAATATAGGCTGCAAAAAAAGAATTAAAAATAATACTTACAGCCTCTGTGGATACACTTGTTATGTTAAATATATTAAAATTCATAATCTATATACAAAATTCCTAGTCTTTCTGGGAAAGTATTTTATTTATACATGTAAATCTCTAACAACTACAACCAGTTCTTAAGGAGCAAGATTCAGGCTTGCATGAAAACTGCTCACAAGAAAATGCAAGACCTATGGCACTAAATTCTGTTCTGCCTTTTACCATTAACAATCCTCATATTGAATCAAGGCACCCTCCTTATGCGATAATAAAGGAGAACAAATCAGTCTCTAGCAGAATGGAGTCACTTGAAGACAGGGCTACGCAATTCGGCTTTTATTTGGCAGGTGTGCTTGAGATCCACACTTCTGCCTGCAACAAGATGAACCACAAACACTACTGCCTGTTCTATGGTTTGTTTACTTCACAGTGGTTCAGAGAAATTCAGACAGGAGTTATATCCCTCACGGAGTACAAAGGCTCCGCTGTTCATTTATAGCATTGTGTATGGCAGGCAACTGAACTGTTAATAACTGGACCCGTCCTGTGCTGCCAGTGATATGGTAGAGTACCACTAGCAAGAGAAAGCACTTTGCATTGTGCTCTCAAGCACGCTGGATTAGCTGAACTACCTTCAGTAACAGATAAACTGCACAACTGCACCATTACAATCATATTGCCTTCTCAGTCAGAAAATTCTGGGCACAACATCCCAAAAGAGTGGCTTTGAGCTTCCAAAGAACTTTTCAGAGCATAAAGTATCAAAATCCAAAAATTCATCAGGGCTTCCTGAATAACCAACAGCATCCATTACTATTAGTATTTCTCATCAGCTAGATGAGAAATAGACAACAAAACAGTGAGAAGGTATCAGTATGGCAAGTAATGACTGGTGCACACTATTAGCATAACCTTTTTTTTTGGGGGGGGTGGGGAGGGGAACAAGGAGGGAGAGATTGCGTGTTATTAAGAAAGCTGCATTTCAGTCTGCAGATAAGATTATAAGGTCACCTATATGTGAGAGGGAAAAAAAGGGATAATAACAGGACAAAGAAGCAGAGAGCTATGAAAGTATGTATGATCTGTAGTCTACATTGCATTCTTTGGTTGAGGTATCTGAAACTATCTCATCCTCAGAACCAGAGCTAAATACCAGTTGGTACATAAATACAGACCAAGGATATGTAATAATAAGGCAGTAATACTGATGAAGGATTACTTATTTTGCACAAGTTCAACATCACACCATGACTTTAAGAGCTCCAGCAACTATGACTAAAGAGAACAGTGACAAATGGCACTGGGCAAAGTTATTCCCTGGGAAGATATTCATCAGCTTAGGTTTGGGAAGGCTACTGTGATCTCCATTATGAGAAGGACTTGCAAGAAATCGTATCACAGTAGCTCATTTGACCATTATTTGACCTGATCTGCTCAGAAGATATTTGGGGTGCTTAGATATATAGAAGGTAATAGGTACTTTCCCTCACACTGTAGTATCATCAATCATTGTGATACACATCACATACACAAAAAAAAATCTCCCCCCCAAAACAAACAAACAAACAAAAACAAAGCAAAGATGAGAGATGTAGAATACGTCAATTTGATAATGTTTGACTGATAATATCATTTATAATGAAAAATCTTCATTGTTTAACAATAATTTTTCTAACTGAAGGCCATACAAACTCTGTCTTCTTCAGCAAACTTAGTTTTTTAATCCAAACATTTTCAAAGGAAAAGTATTTAACCTTTAGGACAATCAATTACTGGGAAGAAAACAAGAAGCAAGAAGAAAACTGTAGCAACCAGGTATATGTCAGACCAGCTTCCCATATGTAGGCCAAATAGCAGATATTAAAGGCATCTAAAATCTCCTGCATAGTTTAATCAGGTCTCAGTGATTCTCCCAGTCCTTCAGATTGGGATAAAGTCAGTTTTAAAATTCTACATCAGAAACTACACAACAGCTTTTAACTCATTTTCCTTTCTCAGACACGTATGCCACTTTGGGGGACTAGAGAAGTTTTGGAGCTAAGGCCGGGGTCTGTAGACTGAAAGAGTGAACTAGGATGTAGTTGGAATCGACTCAGTACTGTGCAGGTTGGAGCTTACTTTCCCCTCCTTCCACTTGTCCCTCTACCAGAAATCTCTCTTGCTTCTTCAGCCTTCACTGCATGACCTCCAATTTAGACTAGGAGAAATGGTCTTCATTTCTGTAGCACAGGCAAAGTAGACGCTGATGCTTATCTGGCTAACACTTTGAGCCACTTCTACATACCCATTAAGAAAATGTTCCCATATTAGCTTTCATAATCTTATTAAGACTTGCAGGCATTAGACGAGCAATTCTTTCAGTAGCTTGATTTTCCCCTCAAAACAACAATTTTGTTTGAAAGTAATACTTTTACAAGTAATACTTGTAAACAAATGTAATACAGTTACTGAAAGTTTATTTTTTATGTAGTTGTTAAATCTTAGAGAATATAAATATCCATTGCATTTTGTAGAAAGGCCTTGATTTGTTTTAGTTTATTGTACACAAAAGTTGCCAAAATATTTTTCCTCTCTCACATCTTTAATAGCTATGGAAATGAAACACACACACACAAAAAAGAGCTTTCTAATTGTTTGGGATTCATTTTAACAAAACAAAGGGAAATAATGAAAAACTGACTAAATTTGATCATTACTGAGATAGTAATCTAAGGTTATCAAGACAAGGAGTAAATAAGAAATGAGCTTACTATCTAAAAATATGTTCAATGTAAAAATGGTACATAAACAACGTTAAAAAACAAAAACAAATCTTGTTGCTACTGTCACAGATAATACACTGTCTTTACACTAAACCCTCTCCTTCAGCTTTTGAAAAAAATAAACCCAAGAATTAAGGCTATGGTTGTGAGAATATTTAAAATACTTTTACGCCTTAGGTAAATATGCTAAGAATATAAAAGATCAAGATCAAAGTTTCTATTGTACATCTAGTTTGGATGTAGCAAATGCAAGCTTGAAAACTTTTAAAGAATTTAAATTCTCTGTTTTATGGTTACATAAATGGTGGTTGTTGATTTACAACTTTTCAAAAACAGCTTTCACTCTAAGAAAAATATGGATGTCATAAATATGAATAACTGAGGTAAACCCTAAACATATATTTATTCATTTATAAGGATAGCTTTCAAACTGCAGGCGCAATTGTAGCTTTCTTGCTGGTTATTCATTTCACAATCATGGTTACGTTGCCCAGTGAGTATATGCATCTGTCTTCAGTATCTATGTTGGAATTACATTTCATTAGAACAATAAATATATTCTAGGCAGCACTTTGGGGGACAATTATTATAGTACTCACAGAGTTAAAATTATTCAGCTTTTGCCCTACTGCGTTCTTTCATTACCTAAGCAGTACTAATTATGATCATTTAGAAGCTGCTGAAAGCACAGTATCACTAGAATACCCTATAATTGTCATATAGGATGTGAAAAATTATAGCTTACAAGGATATTAATATATTCTGTATGTTTTTTTTTTTTTTCATTTACTGTTTGACTGATGATCTTAGGGATGATAGCCTATAAAATATAAATATTTTAAGTAAATATGGTCCAAATGAGTGTAGGGGGTAGGTGGTAGCATCTGATTTTAAATCTTGAAACAGAATTTTTGGTTTCTGTCTGGCCCTATGCTAAGACTTCAGAATGAACAGAGAGAGTACCTCAGGATTTTCAAAAGCTTTAAGAGTCCTATTTTATCATGGCTGTTATTAGAATTCTATTCCATCCTCCAGGACAGAACTGTAGCACGATTCAGCGCTATAATTATGGAGTCGCAGCTTTATGGTCACAGATTTAGAATTAAGCAACTTGCTTTGTTTTCTAGTAATATCGGGGATTCAATGTTTCTGTTCAGAATATCTTCTTCAAAATCACACACACAAAAAAATCCCTGGGTATAATGGAAGGCATGTTATGATAATTTATAAACAGATCTCTTCTGTTCATATAAAAGAAGAAAAAGAAATTATGCAGCCAACTGTTGATCATCTACCACGAAATTCACTTGTCTTGCACAATATTTGCACAGGACACTCATTAAAACTTCTATGTAATTAAAATTCAAGGACTTTTTTTTTTTTTTTAAAGCTACATTTGATTTTTAAAGGCATTTTTTCTTGCCAGTAATCATTCTATTTCCTCTTTCTTAGATCCTAATGATCTAGTAGAGAAAATAGCAGTCAGCTCAGGTCTCTTTCAAAATGACAAATGATTCCCATTTATGAGAATGGAACAGAGGCACTTTGTTCTTATCAAAATGGCAACTACCTCTATTGTGCCCTAGCTGAAGTAATCCTGTAGTACTTATACAGTCTGGCCATGGCTTTCATGCCAAAAACGGACAAATCCTCATGAGTTTTTCCATAAGCAGTGATCTTATGAAGCAACGCCTGAAAGCAGGTAAGCATTATTACTGAAAATAATGATGCTTTTTCCATTTTTTTTGTTTGTTTTTAAACTAAATTAAATATGAAGTCTACCTACCAAATGAGACAGATGACAAATACCACCTTCATGGCAAAACAACACCAAAGCCATACACTTTAAATTATTTAAATTCTACTCTATAACTACACACACAATTATGTGCTTATCCTGCTTACCAAACTATAATAAAGGACATAATTAATTTTGCATACATTCATCATATATTCTCCTATATACCCTGTCTTGTGGTCTTTAAACTTAACTCTGCATTTCCTGAACTGAGTTAAACGGGCTGAGGATATTACACATTTCTATAGTGTTTCTGAAATGTGTTTGCAATATACATTCTCAATGTTGATTCCACTCCATTTTAATTGCATAAATAATAAAACTCTTTATATGCACTTTCTTAAAAAAAAAAAAGAAAAAAAAAAGAAAAAAAAAGGAGTAAATCACTATATTACAAAGCTGTCTATTTCTCATTTTTTACAAGTTAATTCCTGATTTTGGAATTCACATAATGAACTAGCCAAATATTTTATACTTAAAAATACTGATATACTGACACGTACCTTGACTTTTTCTAAGTGATCCTGCAGAGAGTCAATTAGCAGATCCCCCACTGGCTGCCAGGATGCCTTGAACACTTCAGCCTGGCGTAGTTTCAGGTCCAGTTCATCCATTGCCTCTTGAAGACCCTGCAGTCTTTCAAGAGCATCATCTATCTTCTTTTGCCAATCAGCAGAATGTAGATTCAGCTTATCCCACTCAGTTTTGACCTCATCTGCTTGCCTTCGGAGAAGTTTAGTGACATTCTGGGCCCTTTCCTCAGGTGATAGTTCTAAATGTGAAAGTTGAGAGGCTTTTAAGACATATTCTGACTTAGAAGAAAAATAATTGCTATCTGGGTAAGTCTAAGGAATTCAAAGCTCCCTACAAAACTATTAATAACCAATGACATATTTTTTATATGTAGTTATTTCATATGCGCTCATTTGTGAATCTCTCAAATTTAAATCTTTCCATAACACTGATCAACAAAACATGCATTTAAGTATGTAATGGCATTTTAAAGCTTTTAGCTGCACCTTACTGTGTCCTGATTCAACAAAATAGTTCTACACATATGTAAGTATTAATCACTGTGAATCACTGCAGCTGAGTGGATTTTGGAGCTTTGCTGTACTGGTTTCTCTTGATCTGTTTGATATATGACATATACTTTCTAAACAAATGGTTTAGTTCTGTAATACTTAGACTACAAGCTGAATTCTAGGTTAAATTGCAACTTTCAAACCTCAGATGGAACTACAGTTATAGATAAGTCCAGAAAGTTTAAAGCCTGTTTTTCAACATCTACTTATAAATATGCATGTCTGTGTAGTTCCACAGTGTTCAAAAGGATCACTAAGGGTTTCTTTCATCTATATTTTTAGCTCAGTTTCTGAATACTGAGATTCAGCTTGGATTGTAAAAGGAATGCTCTCACAGTGGCTGGCAGAATTTATTTAATCATTGTTGATCATCACTGATCTTTCCAGCAGTGTGCTATTACAGCTCTTTCCTCAATTACCTCTTGGTTCTGGATAGAGCTTCTCCAGTCCCTCCACAGGTTGCTCTGCCACGAAGATTCGCACAGTCTCGAGTGCACTCATGATAACAGGTTCTTTTGTTTTCAGCTCCCTCTTGAGAGTCTGTGAGACGAAACAATAATATCGTAAATGGATATATAACGAAATACTGAGTGCTACCCCTTATTTTTGTCAGTTTAAAAACAAAACTTCCCAAACCGGCTTCCATGTTTACAAGAAGCTATCAAAAATGATGCAAAGATAATAATCTTTGGCTTTTGCTTAGCCTGAAATCAAATTGTATTCAAAATGTATTGGCTGCATGTTACATAGTACCCAAAGTTGCTGATCAAGTTGTTCACTGTGAGATGAACCCCTTTTGCCAGTTAACATAAAGAGTCAACACCAAAATTTAACTGTGAGGGACAAAGCCTTGTCTGGCTCTGTATCAGAGAGCACAAGCTTAGCTAATGCTTCCCAAAAGTAAGATTTCCAAGAATGTGAGGGAAAATCCAATGTACTTTACAGCTAGCACTTTGCTACAGCTGATAGCAATGTTATATCATAAGGAAAAAAAAAAAAAAGGACCTATAGATATTGCCATGCTAACATCTAATTAGTAGCAAAAAACAAGTATTGTAAACCTCTCTTCTAGTAGCACTGTAGATGCTACTCTTCCAAAATTACATGAACTGAGGAGATTTCTGAAAAGTAGAATCAAGGCCATGGTGAAATTTCAGAAATACAGTCTAGTTTAGATGCAGGCACGCACAAGTGAAAATTAAAGAAAAGAAAGTAGTCTTTATGAAGTAGTTAATTCCTAATTCCTTTAAACAGTATTTATTACCAGTTACCACATTTTTAGGTTTAAATGTGGTTAATTCAGCTCATTGTTCAGATCAGCTCTCTCTCCTTTTCATCTCTTCCTTTCTTAACATGCTTTCCAGCACCGGCCTCCTTTCTTGTCTTTTTCTTCCTCTTTTCTGCTTGCACTTTCCCTCCTCTAACAACAGCTCCTCCTCCCCTCTCTCTTCTATTCCCTGATTTTAAAATGACCATCAGTAAGATTGTCAAGGTTGGTATTTGAAGTCTCAGCAGGCTGAAGATAAACATCTCAGTATTATTTAAAATGTGTGTTGGCAGGTGAAGACAGTTTTGTACTGTCTCACACCAATAGTGATATGGAACTATTTCAGTACACACTTTTTTTTTCCTTTTTTTCCCTGTAAGAGAAATTATGATTCTATTAGTCTGAATCCAGAATGTTTGCCGCACTAAAATGCATACGACAGCTGGACTGTGGGTTGCATGTTGTACGAGGTCTTTTGCATGCCATATAGGATGTTGTATTACCTAAATATTTTATTTCATTTTTTTTTCTCTTTATAAAACAGTATAGAATGCATACTGTTTTTGACTGGCAGAAAGGTAAAACATGCAGAAAGATATAGTGTATTGTATCACACAACGTAATACTGCAAAAAGGAGAGCTATATGCTACAAGAGGAAAAATGATATTTTACTCCAGGGACTAGAAAATTATTTTTATAACACTGGAACTATATAGGCTTCCTCCATAATAAATTCACAAAGTCAATTAAATTAAATATTAAACAAAATTTGGGTTACTGTGAACACTAATGAAAATTAAAAATTCAATATTAAAAAGTTCATTACATTCTGAATTATATTGAAATACCTAACAGAACTAATAATGCGAATCACACCTGCAGTTTATAATGTGAGCAGTCACAGGTAAAATATTCTTAATACATTTCAGGAACATAAGCATATGACTACATTATTCTACTATAAATACTAAATAAAATTTTTATGAAGTGGTCAAGAACTGATCATAAGTTTCATAATTGTGAATCATGAAAGTCATTTAGCAGTGTGCTTTCCTGAAGGAAACAATGCAGTCAGAAATGTCAATTTTGTGTCACGGACATCAGTGGAAGTGGGAACCTTTCACAGAACATCTGCTTATCATAAAGGAGCCTATTGTCTCCTGAATAGCTGTGATAAATATTTTAAACGATGATGTTTACCCATAAGAATAAACACTTTATTTTCACAAATAAAGAAGAGTACTGTATATTAACAAGAAAGATACCATTGGACATTGCTCTGCATATAAACTCATTGAGGTTGCTCCAGGGTTAAAACTGCTTAGCTTAAGATATTTTTAGATTTAGAATTTTCTGTAATACGTACTTGACTCTTACACAAAGTGCAATGGAAAGAGAAAGTATAATAAGCCCTTTCCAAGCCTCCAAACAAGGAAAGACAATTGTTTTCACTAGCCTTTGTGCTCATCTCACATTAATTAAAGCCTTCAGTCCCACTAGAGTGTGGCAGGTCTGCAGTTCAAGCAAGCCAGTAGGTAGCATAGCTTAAAATGTTCCCCTGTGCACTGTGTGCATTGCTCTCATCAGGTGATGTTGAAAGTGACGTCCATAGTCATACTGTTTTTGTTTGTTTGTTTGTTTGTTTTCAACATTACAGTTTTATGCCAGCTAAAATATACAATATGCTTTATGTATTATTTTTCAGAAATGTTTATGTCCAAAACCAATCAAACAGAAGGCACATACAGAAAGGTCTGTTTCCGCCCCACAGAGCAGGAAGGAGATGTAGATATTCTAGTAAGGGAACACAGAGCTGCAACAACTCATAGGATTTATAAAAGTCAGAAATGCCTTTAAGCTACATATTTGGGAATGAGAAGTACTGCTGTATGGAGTGCTGCTGCTGCAGTCAGGTCAGACCTAGCTATTTACATGTACAAATGACGAGAAGGACAAAGTATCTTCTTTCAGCCTGTACTGCTTTTGCATAAAGACCATATCAACCAAATACACATGGTGACATTTCCAAAAGAAGGTTATAGCCACATTCCTCCATCATCTCATGTGCAACAGAATAAGGACAACATAATCAGATATGCATACTGCATCCCATAAGGTCTGTGATCAGGAACCATCACATCTATCTTCCCAAAATGATAGAAAAATACTAATGGTAACTTTCTGACTCCACAAATTTTTGCACAAACAGAAAGAGTCTCTTTTACTAAAGGAAAAGAGTGAGCCAATGTGTTAAATGTTTTCCATTTTTTCCAATCTGGATGTTGGATCTAGGGAATGGGATTATAGTCCATAAATCCAGTTTTAGAACAGCACGGTGTGATGCTAAGATCTACTTATTATTCTCATTGCCTTCCCTAGCTTTGATCTGAAAACTTCTACCAAGTATGTTAAAATGTATTTCAGTATAAGAAATTAAAAAAGGATAGAATGAAAAAATATGAGACTGAAGCAATAGCACAGAACAGAATTAAAAATGATGAATTTTCACTTCATACTATCCCATTCCACAAAACATTCTTACTGTATGAAGCCAGCTTTTCTGATTAAATTTTTGTTGTAAAATACATACACACTACCACTAAAAATCATAATTAGCAATAAATTACATTTTTTCTTCTTTTGGAAAAAAAACTAATCTATCTAAATCTCTGACAAATACATCTCTATAATAAACAGACCATCATTGATAACAGAATTAGCCTAAATGAATGTCTAATTTACAGCTAATTATATCAGGCTAATTTCATTGAATTCCTGACCCTCTTCCACACTTTGTGGTGACTATAGAGGAAATCGAACATACATAATGTATGACCTGCCAAAAAAACAAGTAAACTACTTTATTTAAACATCTCTATTTGTCATCAGCACTACAGCAGTAATGGCATTCTGTCTACCACTTTAATAATGCATATATTGATCAGCTTATCTCAGGCCTCCACTACCTTCTCATGGATGTCCAGAAATCTCTTCGGCTGGAGAAACACAGATTGTTTAAATTGAAAGATGAAAATAGAATGGGAAAACAGAGTTATATTAATAAAACTGGCATTAATCTCTATGATTAGAAAAGCAGATGCTTTTGCTTTTAATGAATTTTAAGGAGAAAGAGTACAGTTAAATGAATTCAAGATGCTTCCCAATCAGAATGCCTTTTAAAAATGTGTTCGGTCTTCAAATTTAAAATGCAGATATCAACTGTGCCACGAGAACAGGTTCATGTATCGAAGCACAAATTATATTCCTCAGGCACATTTGCTATAGATTCCATGTGAAAGGGTTTCCAGGGACTTGTTAATAATTAACTACTGTATTCATAAATGCTATTTATGCTGGTAATACAATCTCCACACAGAAGATGTGGCAACTCTTAAAAGAATGACAGAAAAAACAGACTACCTGTGCAATGTCTAAATTACAGTCCAGGAAACTGAGATTAATAGTGACATGTACACAGTTATTAACATGATTTCATTAAAACACTATCATGACTCATAATAAAGCAAAGAAAACTGCAGGATAAAGAAATGATAGTTTGATGAACAGGAGTATTTCAGATCACTGATTTTAAAAATGAAAACAAAAAACACAACCAAACTTGCACATTCTAGGACTTTGGCATAGACACATTTTTCTTCAGATGCCAAAAATCAACAAAATGATCCACATATATATTAGTTCAAACAAATTGCACTTATGTGGGCGTATTGAGGATAAATTCCAAAGTGCCTTCTCTAAAAAGCATCTCACATTTATTATGGAACAATGAATCTGACTGCGTGTATATCTTTTTTTCCTCAGTAGAGTTCAAGCTCTCATCTGGCATAGATTCAAGCACTTGAAATTTTCATCTGAATCCTACTCTTAGAATTTTTAAAACCAATCTTGGCAACTGGGAGCATTCAAATGATAAGAACAAACTTCTTTTTATTTCTGCTATGAATATCTGAGGTATTCCAGATAGTCTTCTAAAAGATAGAGAGGTTAAATATAAGTTATTTATTTTTATTTTTTATTTTAAGTTACATTCCTTAAGGAACAACAACAACAAAAAAAACAACAAAAAAAAACCACACCAGCTTCTAATACATGTTTCCCTGCTGAGGCTTTTTTCTTCTTTCCAATGAAGAAATTACCTGGGTTGTCTTCTGGTTTTAACTGGTAAAAACAATTCTTCACAGAAAGAAAGACTTTGTATTGACATAGAAAGACCAAAGCTGGAAGTTTGGATTGAAACAGGTAGAGACTTAGTTTGTTTACATTGAGAACAACATGAGCAATCAACAGATTCATGTAATCAAGTTCAAAATTTAACTACTCTCTTCTTTCACACTGAGAGCTAAGGTGTTTTTTTTTGTTTGTTTGTTTTGTTTTGGGGGGTGGTTTTTTTTTTGTTGTTGTTCTTGTTTGTTTGTTTTAATCAGGGACCCAAAACTGTTGAAAACACAGCTTTTCACCAGAACTGTGCTCCAGTTTTATGCTGGAGACTTTTACATTTGAGGCGTAAACCTTCTTAAAAGCATTTTTTTGATGTTCAGAAATGGACTAAGCTGTTCACTCAGAAAGATTCTTTGTATGTCTGCTTCTCTAAAGAAAAACTTTTAGAGTAACAGAAAGTCCATAAAGTTTAGGAAAAGAAAAAAAAAAAAGAGTAGAAAAACCCCAAGCTGCAAACACAGATTTTGTCAAAGACGATCTGAAGTCAGAAGAGTTCTGCAGTGATTGTTTTTCCCTCCTTCTCTGTAAGAGATCTTTGAAGAGTAGACAGGGTGACCTAATTTCAAGGATTATATTTTGTTCTTTTTTTCCCACAGGGTATCAGAGCACCTACAGCTAGAAAGGCCTCACATTAAACTACAGAAGTGCTACAGCATGGGAAAAGGAAAGAAATGTTATTTCTAAAAGGAACTAAAATGTTCTAGCTTTGATACGAAGAAATGACTGAGACATGATGACCAAAGATTTGTGTCTGTATGTATCTGCATGTGGGAGAGAAGATAATCAAAAAGGAGAATTGAGAAGACCTATTTTGTAAAGTCACTTTGCACCTATTTATAGTACCTTACTTTTATGTAACACTTCTTGTCCCTGAAAGTTTTAAGCACTTCGGTTGATTTGCGAGTGACAGTCACTTAGTCCATCACTGAAGTCTTGCCACCTTTATGATGAATTCTGGGAACCTTTTGAATAGCTTACAGAATAACATACAACATTAAAATTTTATGAGAAGTAACTTCTCTAGCTGAAAAATTTATTTCTTTGCTCTAGGAGGAAAGGTAATGTTTTCAAATACTCAAATATGAATCAGATGACAAAAGTTTTGTCGTGACAATTCTACAAAAATTCTTCTCAAAGTCTTGCTTTAGCTCAAACATGATCTTTGGATAAAGGGATTGAGTTAATATAGAGTAAAAACAACATCTATTTTGTTTATTGCATCCCAGTGGCCTGGATAGTCTTTATGATTTTAAAACTACTTTATGGAAGCTGCTACAGCCAGCTGACTAGATCAGACTTCAAGCCTTTCATGTATCTGAACTTTCAGAGAGGGAAAATTAAAAGCAGGGTGATGCTCCTTAAAAGTCACAGATGTTTTAGCCTCACTGTTTCCATGATAATGTTTGAAGTCCCAAGAAAAGTTTATTGTATGAAAAATACACATCCCTTCTCTTTAGCATCTTTATCAATGATCTGGAGCAAGGGGTTAAGTACACCCCCAGTAAGTTTGCAGATGTCACTAAGTTAGACGTGTTGATCTGTTCGAGGGTAGGAGGGCTCTGCAGAGGGAGCTGGATAAACTGGACCGATGGGCTGAGGCCAACTGTATGAGGTTCAACAAAGCAAAGTGGCAGGTTGTGCACTTGGGGCATGACAACCCCAAGCAGTGTTACAGGCTGGGGGAAGAGTCTTTGGAAAGCTGCCTGGCAGAAAGGGATCTGGGGGTATTGGTTGATGGCTGGCTGTATATAAGTAAGCGGTGTGCTCAGGTGGCCAAGAAGGCCAACAGCCTTCTGGCTTGTATCAGAAATAGCATGGCCAGCAGGACTAGAGAAGAGATTGTCCTCTGTACTTGGCTCTGGTGAGGCCATACCTCAAATACCGTGTTCAATTTTGGGCCCCTCACTACAAGAAGGACACTGAGGTGCCAGAGAGTGTCCAAAGAAGGGCAACAAGGCTGGTGAAGGGTCTAGAGAACAAGTCTTACAAGGAGCAGTTGAGGGAATTTTTTTTTTTTTTTACCCTAGAGAAAAGGAGGCTCGGGGGAGACCTTATCACTGTCTACAACTACCTCAAGATTGTAGCAGGGTGAGAGTTGGTCTCTTCTTCCAAGCACCAAGTGATAGGGCAAGAGGAAATTGCCTCAAGTTGCACCAGGAGAGGTTTATGTTGGATATTAGGAAAAAGTTCTTCACTGAAAGGATTGTGAGGAAATGGAACAGGCTGCCCAAGAAAGCTGTTGAGTCACCATCCCTGAAGGTATTCAAAAGACATGTAGATGTGGTGCTTAGGGACATGGTTTAGTGGTAGACTTGAAAGTACTAGGTTAACAGTTGGACTTGACTAGAGGTCTTTTCCAATCTGAGGGATTCTATGATTCTATCCTACAGATCAACTCTCTAGAAGACAGACCTAGAAAATGGACCATGTTGCCACTACTCCCCATCAGTCTGCTACTGTGGGCAAAAGCCTATTTGCCTATGACAAAGGCCAAGCCTAGTTTTATACAAGATTTTGGGACTTTTCACAAACTCTGCTCTCCCAATATCTTAAAGCATAAAGATATGTCATGTTCTCTTTCTAAACTTGATCTCAGTGTTTGCTCTCAACTGTACTCTTTGGGATGAGGTAGAACAATCATTTAGAGATGTATCTATAGTACAGCTATCTGATGAATGAGGAAAACACAGGTATTCCAGATCCAATTTCATTTTATAGAACCATTTTTAGATTTCTCCATGCAGTAATAAAAACAGAGATCTAGGAACTTCAGTAACAGTTCTTTTTGACAAGTTTCACAAATGGTATTGTGAAACAGTATTACATATATGCAGCACAACATTTTGTGATGATGATCACTAGGTCTGTAATATGCTTTTCTCATAGTATCAAGCTGTCTGGGAATGGCATAGCAAACTACATTTTTTTTACTTGAAAACAGACATCAGGTTAGCCTGAGACAAGTGTAAGCTTGATTCAGCTTAGGAGTACATAATTAAAGCATACCTTTCCTAAAATAAATAAACAAAAATATCAATTCAAACTTTGTATGAACAGTTATTCAAAAAAAATCCCATACAAGAGTTGCATTTACGTTTCTTTCTACCACAAAGCTTAGTATGGACCAGTCTCCATGTGATGCTCTGCTACTGCCTTTCCATAAGAATTCCCTGATGAAATTAGTATGAAGCAGGGACAGAAGCAATCAGTAACCAGAATAGTTTCCTGATGCACACAGTTGTGCATTACAACAGATATTAGCTACTGTTTTCATAAATATTCCCACAAAAACAACAGAAAAATGGGGTTTTGAAAAGAACTCATAAGATTTAAATGCCTGATCCTAAAAAAAAAAAAAAAAAAAAAATCAGAACTACTTATTTAATCTTCAAATAATATTTGCTCTAGTCATTAAAATTATCTGTCTGTGATAGCTCTGTGAAAATGCTGTGTTGCTTTTCGAAAAAGCTAAGCAACTGGTATGCTTAACTTTTTTGAAAAGCAACAGCATTTTCACAGAGCTATCATGGACAGATAGTAAATACTCCCTTCTCCAACAGACTAATTTTTTAAGCTGTGTTTGAAAATTGCAGCTAGTATTTTCATGTAAAAGTTCAGTTTTCATTGTCTCTAGCATATATCTTAAAAGGTATCTTTTTCCAACACACACTGTTTCACCAAACTCTAAGCTGCAAAACAAAAAGCAACAAAACAATCATTTGAAAAAAATCATACCCTGTGAACATCATTCTGTTTCTGCACAGTGGGAAGATCTCCACCAATGGGTGCTTGCTGTTTTAATTCATCCTCCTTCAATTGCAGCCATGCCAGAAGTTCCTGAAGGGAGAGATGTAAACGCTTCCACTGGTCTGTACTGGCTTCCAAATGGGATCTGAAAGCATGCGTTAAGTATCAGATACATTCAGGCTAAGTGAAAATAAAAAAAAAACAAATTGTGCAAACATTTACTGATAAAGATCCTAGTGTTTCATTAATTTGATGACTTTTAAAACAAAACTTTTAAAAAAAGTTTCAGTAGCTTTGAATCAGAGTCTGGCAACATTGATTTAAATTTGGTTCCACAGTCCTGGCCTGAAATGTCAACACATTGATAGTTGTGTTGAATTGTCAGTCTCACTAAATGTTCACAAATATTATGCAGGACTAGTATGAGAATAATTTACTCATCACTTAGGATTGCTAGTAGACTAGAGATATAGGGCTCTCTACCAACTGATTGGTACTCTCTACCAAAATGTAGAGAGTACTTTTCAATTCAGAGAAGAGTAAGTATTTCTCCAAACCATTACACAAACCATTCAACCTCACACAAGACTCATGTGGCTGCTCACCTTTAAGATAAGAGAACAAATACTTCCCAGAAAAGTAACAAGGAAATTGTTAAAGGAACATCTTATGCTGCACAAATATCTGTGCCACATGAAAAGAGGTGTAAATGAAACTAATCAAATTACTGGCAAATTTTAGATACTACTACTTTATGCAAGCAAGCTCCCCACCAGAAGGTGACCTTCTAAATATTTCCTCTGCACATGTGTAAATGTTGCATTTTTAACAGTAATTTTCAGCAACTGCTTTCTGTGGAGAGAAAATACATGATAAATCTTTGATTGATTAAATCTTCAGTTTTGTTTATATCATAGATAATCACAATAAAAGCCTGTCTTTCTAGACTTATGAATATGCTGCTATTGTTCAGTTGCTGATCAGGAAGAAATTCCCAATTCATTCCCAGACAATTTAAGAATTCCTCTTAGAATTTCAAATGAATAGCACTATTATATAGCAGTAAAACAATAAAATACACTATCAAATAAAAATAGATTTTCTTTGTCTCATCTCATTTGTTTAACTTCCAACTTTATTCATATAACATTTCTCTTAATTTTCAGTGGTTGCAAATAAAACCACGTTTTCTGACTGAAAATTCTACTCCTCACATCATATAGAACGGGCTATAATAAAATGTGACAAAACTGGACTTAATGCTTTGCAGTCTTTATTACTTAGTTTGGATATGGAAATGAGGAATTCCTGAAGGTAAGGGTTAGAACTGCCTCACAGAAGGTATGCTGGGGGAGGCCAGACCTGCGGGTGTCCAGGGCCAGGGAAGTCCCAAGATGCCTCTGAAAGCAGCAAGGTGGGAGAGAAGCAGGGCCATTTTATGGAGAGTTGCAGGGGAGTTGCAGGAGAGTTGCAAGAGCAAGCATCACAGGGCTTTTGGAGGGGACACAGTCAAGGGACAAAGTTTCTGAGTCAAGTCATCTGTCTCCCAAGTTGATCTCAGCAAATGTAAGCTTCCACCTCCTCCAGACAAGGGCAGCAACTGGAGGTGAACATGAGGGTCTTCTCTTTTTCCCTGCTTCCTCAGGTCTGGCTTTGCAGGGAGAAAACACAAGAGTGGTCCGAAGAGGTTCAATCACTGCTGCTGTGCTCTGACCTTTCCTAGTACAGTGAATGGCCCTCCCAAATCCATCGTGTTCTGACCTTCCTTCAGTTTTGTGAATATATATTTGTACATGTGCATGCTAGTACACATTATACACACACACTCATATATTTATAAATGTATTCATGCACGTGCAGACAAAACAGATAACAGGAAATAAGTTTAAAATCGAGTTCTTCAAAGCAAGGAAAGCATTAGGATAGACTGTGCTGACTTGCCATAATGAAAGCAAGGTAATAATGGAAATGAACTTGGCTTCTCTTGACACCTACCATACATTTTACCTAGCTGAAATGCACCAGACTGAGAAAAGAACGCCCACTCAAGCTAAGGGACAGGATGTTTTTTCTGTTTCAGCAGTCTAAAACTTTCACTAAATAAGGAGAGTCATGTGACTGATGTCTGGGGAACATTTCATATTTCTGCTCTTACACCTCTTTTGAGTAAATATTACTAGTCATGATGAAATCTGTTCCATACTGTGTGATGAAAAGAAATAGCACCAAGCACAAAATTGTGAATAGCCTGTTCATTCAATCTGGTGGCCAGCAACATTTAACTTGAATGTCTTAGGGGTTGCAAATTGATTCTTATCCTAGTCAGTATGTTGGGCCTTTTTATTGAAAGCAAGTGTTTTAGAAAAGAGTTCTGTTTCTTTGAATGTTTAATGCAAGAAGTCACTGCAATATAACTAGGGTTACTACGTCTGATGATCAATGGCAGCAATATATTGAACCACAAATACTGAAGGACAGGTTTAATATTTAATTACCGATATTTGGCCAACTTTGTTTTTTTTTTTTTTCTCAAATATCACTGTATTTTGTCAAATTCATGGGTAACATTTATCTTAAGAAATAAATCTCAGAGAGACCTTGAAGTATTATATCCTTCCTTTGCTCCTCAGAAACAAAAGGAGGAACGTGTCTCCTTCTTTAGCTACTAATATATTTTCAACCTGACACCCTTCATTTATTTTTAATGATTGATGTTATGAAGATGGCTTTTGTCATTACACAGACTGACCTCCCTCAGGGCCTGAGCTGAAAAGAGCTAATATTTCATACATTACTTTGAAAAACACTTCTGCCTTTTTCTGCCTCTTTTGCCTCTGAACTACCACCAACACACAGCAAGTGAGCAAATGAAAAAAATGCCCGAGACTGAATGCAATGGAGCCAGGCTGTCTATTGTGAAAGACGTTATTTCTGAAGAGAAGTTTTCTTGATAGTTTCTTTTGAAATTTTCATCCCACTGAAGCCTATATGTCTACTTCATGATTTGTAATATTACCATTTATTATATTTTTTTTCTTGCAGGGAGAAGTTTTTCCTTTTACAACACTACGTATGGATTTCCTTTTACCCCTGGATTTTATTTGATAATTCCGTCCATTTCCCAGATAGAAGCCAAAATCGTAAATAACGTCTTCTCATTTGCAAGGCTATTCTTAGTTCTGCACTGGAAATGGCAGCCTCAGAAATAAAGCTTATCATAAATACAGGTTGTCTAATCATTTTCTTTCATGACTCAATGATAAGTCATATCCAACTCTAAGAACTCTACATTTAGAGGGGGTACACTTACTTTTTAAACATGCTAATCTTTCCTTTTGTAATTACAAAACCTCATCATATGTCTCAAATCCTAATCCCCTACTATCATTTTCACACCAAAAAAACCCTCTGATAATTCTTACAAAGTTAAGCCAGCATTCAAAATAGCATTATTCATTTCAAAATGGATAGAAATAGTGCTATCAGTAACAAGTTCAAACTCTTTTACTGGTAGAAGGCATATGGAATGTCTTACACACCAGCTGTAGACTTTCGCTTACATTCATGTCCTACCTAATGTTTAGAGATTTCTTCCTAAGCTCGCTCCATCTGAAGTTCATGTTATCCAGACGTCTCTGCAACAGGACGGCATCCTCAGAGCCTTCCAGGGATCTTAGTATTTTCTGCCCATTTTCATCCAGGTTGTGGAAGATGTCAGTATGACTATCGATTTCTGCCTGTAAATCCTATGGAAGTAATAGAAAACAAAATGTGTGATTTCTTACATAATTATAGAAGCTTTCACTTCTCGAAAGAGTGGAAAAATCCAGAGTCCAACACAGAGTTAGCACAGATTTCAGTTACTCCCTTCATGGCAATATTGTGTACTATACACACAATCACCTTTCGTTTTTGCATGAATCCATTGAATAAGGACTGTATTTCCATATGGAGCCTACTGAACAAATTTAGAAAGTTGAAGTCTAGCTTTTGAGCAGCAACAAATTAAGGACAAGATATATTTACTGTGCTGACGAGGAAAACAAACAAACAAATAAACAACCCCCCTGGGATTTCAGGTAAATCTGACCTTCACGTGATAGGTCTTCCTGTGCAACATTTTCAGCTTGAGCTGGGGACTGCAGCACCGCTCCTGCTGCATGGCAATTCCAAGAAATCTGCGCGTCTGCAGCAGCAGAGCTTTAAAATGCCAAGTTCCCTTACATTCTGTTGACAGAACGCATTTCAGATCACAGGCCTCAACAGTCAATAGCAATAAACAGCTACTTTGTGCTGTACCAAAACACTGGTCAGGGCCATGGCTGTAGGAGGGCCTGAGAATAGCGAAGACCCAGAATATGCAACCAACAGCTTATGTTGAACAGCCAGCTCTTCTTATCACTTTGTAACTGCAGGCCAGCTCTCCATTTTAAATTCATTTTTCCCCCTCATTTTTAGCAAGGCTGCTTCTGCCAAGAGAACATTCCTTCGAGAGCTGCCTGGTACCAGCATTCCTGCCTGCCCACGCGCTGAATGGAGCCTTTGTGCACGGGCTGCCCTGCTCCAAGACGCTGCACGCTGCAGCCCCGCGAGGTCACAGATTCACCCGCAGAGAGCAGCAGCTGAAACAAGCTCTTTAAACTGAGAGAAAATAATAATAAATTTAAACACACATACACAAGCGCACACGTAGTTTATACATAGCCACATTTGCACAAAATCGTTTCTGCTTTCAAACTAAGTGCACCGACTGAGTGAATAAAGCTCTTCATTTTCTCATGGGATGCTTGGGCACTAAGAGTTCTGGTTGTGGTTTCTTGCTGCCTGAAATGGGAGTGCTGGGGATGAAACGCGAAAGGGGAAATGGCTGATGGCATTTGCGGGCAAGACCCAGAGCTAACTGAACATCACAGATGGTCCCCAATGGAAACTTGTTCTAGCTTGCTTTATAAAAATGACTTTGAAGGAAGGAAGCACACAACTTGCCTACTTGGTGTGTTCCTAATTGAAATGGTTTGGTTGGATTTTTTAAGTGCAGTGTTAGCGACACTGAATCATAAGTAGGTTGTCCTTGTTCAGCTACTGCTATTCCAAGTGCCATTTGTTGTACTTTGCTGGATACCCATTTCATGCACAGCAACGATTAGCACTGTATTTGGAGCAATTTCAAGGAGGGCTATGAATGCCTGTGGTACAGTATAGGAGTTCTTATCCAAATACTTATCTATGTTCACCCTAGCAGTATAATAGGAATGACTTCGGAATACACCAGAAGTAATTCAGCAGAACGCAATTGTATTATAAATACCGTATTTATTGATTGATGTTAAATACTCACAGGAATGAAGCCATTTTCTTAGCGCAGGCACTAAATGTGGCAATTGCAGTTCTAATCTAAGAATGGGAATTTCATCACCTGACCTGACACACAGGCTAGGAATTTTGAGAGAGTAAGAATTAAAAATCTTTTAGGACCTGATGTAAAGTTGCACCTACCTATTTTAAAATAGAAGAATTCATTCTATCTTTCAGAGGAAGAGAGAAAGAATGCTTTTAACATAGCTATAAACTGGAGGAAAGCAAGACTTGGCCCTCAACAGAAAAGACAAAGAATCCGTATGGTTCTTCAAAATAGGCAGAAAAACATATTTTTGTCAGTCAGGAGGTATTTAAAGATGTTAGGGACTTTATAGAAAGACAGTGGAGAGTTGCATAAAATAAATGTATAAATTTATATAAACGCATACACATTCCTATCCTCAACAAATATATAAAAGTTCTATGCCAGAGTCGTAGATTATAAAAACAAACAGAATTTTCCAGAATTATTCCTTTTTGAATTTAAACACATATTTCAGAGAAGCAACCTATTCTGATTTTTAAAAATGCTATTATTAAGGTACATAAACGTGTATGATATTCCAGGTATGAATACCATCACTTGAAAATTTGTACTTTATTTCAAGTCTGAATGTTGATAGCTTCAGTTTCCAGCAGCTATATTTTATTTATGTTTGCTTGACTGAAGAATACTTTATTACTAAATTCATTCTCTTCGTGTATGTATTTAGAGATTTTAAGTCAGTCCTGAGGTTATGTACCATAAAACTGAAGTAAATAGCCAAAATAATATAAGAAAGGAGAAAGTTCATATTAAAAAAAATAATAAAATAAAATCACTTTTAATGTCTATATACTTCTGAGGTCCTTCCACATTTCAAAATAGATAAATCTATTGCTGTATGAAAGAATTATCATATTTTTACCTGTTGCAAAAAATTCTTAGTTTGTAGGGTGGTGATGAAAATAGCTTCCTCTTCCTCAGCGAGAACATGAAATATGTACATCAAATAACTATTCACAGTAGGAACTTGTCAAATCAGGGCCCTCTTGGTATTTTATCACACTCAAAGTACTTTATAACAGAAAAGTAAAAATAAATGCACTTACACACTTTTCTTGCCTTTAGAAAAACTCTCTTATAGTCTTGACATTCTGTGCTTTTCTCCCCACACATAGATATTTCTGATAATAAAATTAAGCCTATCTTTTTTATTTCAGAATGCTACAGAGTACCACAGTCAAACCGGACAGTTAGTTAAATGGGTAACAAACATGAAAACTGAAGTACTCTTATCAGAAGCTAGTATTCAGGACCTTAGTCCAAATTATCTGTGTAAACTACACATCTTCTAATAATCCTAAAAACAGTTCACTCCATCTATGCAGGTAACATAAAGAAACAAGACAACAACAGAGGTATTCACTCCATTTTGGTTGGTGTATTTCAGATCCTTTCTTTGTGACTCCTTGTCCCAAGAGAAGCAGAGTGCATGTATGAAAAAGATCTATAAATCTTTTATTTGTTTTCTGAAATAAATAATTTCCATGTTTCAAAAATAGAAGTGAAAGATCAATATGAACTAGACTCTTTTTCTTGACAAGAATAAAACAGGAGGATGTACTTCAACTTATAAATTGCTATTTGCAAAAGTCATTACACATCATACCAAGAAGCATCGAATATAGACTAAATATAGACTATTTATTGCCTTTCATCTTTTCCATTGTGTTCAAGCACACATAGGAATTGCAAAGGATGAAAATCAATCCTGGTATAATTTTGCTAAGTTACTGTTGGACTTAAGCTGTCTCTGTACACTGCTTTTTTGTTGTAGTGGTTATTACTGGTGTTGTGTGGAAATACATTCTCTTGAAGAAGGTAGAAAAATAAAATACAAATAACAACAACAACAAATACAAAAACAAAACATTGGCTATGGTAACTCATTGATGAGTAATGATTATTAGCCTAAGTTAATTTTCAACTTTCCCACTTTTTTTTTTTAAAGGTGACTAAGAGTGAACTACTTATAAAGAATTGCCTCCCTATCATGACAGATTTGCCTAAGAATTCCATAGTGAAATCCTCCTTTATTAAGGCAAATGATAGTTAGATGATAAAGTGTATTGTAAGACTTGCTCACAGAAACCTGGTTGAATAGCTGTTATAGGTTTCTACACATTTAAAAATGTGCATTCTCTTTATTATACTATATAGAATAAGTCTGTATAGTATTTATGCTTCTCAGTAATTCTGTTCAGCCTATACAGAATCCAATTTTATATCAAAGGTTAGAAGACTTCATAAATAGCACAATGACCACCTTAATTTCTATATTCTTCCTCATTATTGAACAACACTTGAAACCGTAAAACCATCAGATACTCAGCAACTCAGGACTAAGAATGATAATCCCTATGATAATACCACATAGCAGATATAATCCTTTAAGAATTCAAAAAGATGGGTTATTTTATCAGAAATAATTAACAAACTAGTGTAAAAATCCTTCATATCCCATATGCAATACATGGGAATGACATATGGAGGACATGACACATTGCAAATCTGCCATTATTTTGGCAATAAATCAGAGAGGAATTGGTAGGCTGAAAGTAAAATTAAGTCCCAGAAAAAAAATAATTAGTTACGTTAGTTGGACTACACATGAGTCAGACTAAGACATGGAAATTAATGTAGCGCAGCTGACAAAACATTTATCTTTTACAAAAGGTAGAAACAAAATTAATTACGTAATAATTTAAAGAAATTAAAGCACTTAAATCCTCCTGTACAAACTCAGCTCTGTCCTTGGAATTGTGCTTTTCATTTCTAATGAAGCATTTTACATTTTCTAGTTACCATAAAGTTACTAATAAAATAAATGGGGTTAATTGAGTAAGAAGGCTCAGAAAATTAAAGACAGTACCATCTGATTAAAGGAAATCAGCATAGAGGAAGAAAATTCGTCTTTACTATCAATAATTAAAAAACCAAAGTCAGTCTGTATAGTTACCTACATGTACTCAAAGCATCAGCAATTCAGACCTGAGTGGCTATACATTACTCAAAAATACTATACTGCATGGTACTAAGGTTCTACAATACTAATACCGAAATGGTTAGAAAAGCTACCAAAAAATTACTGAAAAAAAATCCTAGACCTATATAATTCTACTCCAGCTGTGTAGTTAGCCAAATTAATCATCTTCTTCATACTGTCAGAATAATTTATATTTTCTCAGAAAAATTTCTGGGAAAAAAATAATTTTAAAATAGCATAAAATAGTGGCATATTTACATAAGCTTACATAAATACACATGAAGCATAGGAACTGGAGGGAACGTCTATTTTGCAAGCCTGTGCAGCACAGCTTAGGTACCTTAGTGATGAGATGCCAGCTTATGCATCCTACTTGCTTTTATTTAGCTACATGTCTAAGCTGCTGGAAATCTTCATTTTTGCCTAAAACACTAAACTTGGTGCAAGGGTTCAGAGAGTTTGACATCTTTTTTTTCAATACCCTTACAGACTCTAGGAACTTTTGGAGGTGCAAAGATCCATGCATATGGCACCTTTGTCAGGATCAGGGATTATTCTTTTGTCTGCTAGAGAAAGGAATAGTTTCGAGGGTTATGTAGTTCTGGTGATGTTGAATTAATGGCTACAGCACAGGAAGTCCAATGCATTTTTAAACGCAAGAGCTAGAACTCAGTGCAAGATGCACTTGATCTATTTCCTTTGTTCCTAGCAAGAGTAAGTCAGTTTGCACCATTCTTTATGATTGTCTTTCCTTGTGAGCTAGTCGTTACCTTCAAAGTATTTGAACAGGGAGAAAAAAAAAAAAGTCACTTCTTGTAGGTTGGAAACACTGTCTTTTAGATTAATGCTGGAACATAATTCTGAAATATTTCTTCTGCTTTGCAAGACACTACTGGTCCAACTGGAGTAACTGCTTTTAAATGTAATCGTTCTTCTCAGACCCAGTTATCCTTTTTTTTTTTTTTTTCTTCTTTCTTTCTTTCTTTCTTTCTTTTGGAGCTGTAGATCAAAATACAACTAATTCAGGTAAGAATTTGGGAACTATATAGTTCCTGAACAATCTAACAGTGAGAATCTAACAGCGATAAACATAATTTTTTGCTACTACATAAACCACCTGAACTAACACAGCCAAGACCTTTTACAATGAATGAATTGGGAAAAAAGCTCTTAATCTCTCCATTGAGCTTTTAAACCATTCACTTTCCCAGACCATAAGCAGAACTTTTATTGGGTCTTAGAATGGGAGCGTTTACTGAGCAATTTACATAATGATAAAAACTTCTCAAATTAGATTTAAAATGTAATTAAAGGGCAGACTTATTGAGTTAAAAGCATTGTTGTGAAATGGCTATACATCATCATGCCATGAAGCCTCCTATTGAGCTAGCCTATGGCATGACCCCAATTCCAGTCTGGTATGATTACATCTCTGAGTTTCATGCTAATGACTTGATTAAAAAGAAAGATAAAAAGGTCTTTCTCTATTGGGAAGATAAGCTTATGAATATCATTAAGGCAATTCTAGGTTCCCAACACAATTTTCAAGATAACAAAGGGTAAGAGTTAGTCCTCAAACAGAGAGGCAAATGTTGATAAGTGGAAGCTAAAAGGATAACTTCACCCCACAGAAAATAATCTGTGTAAGTTGCAGCTATCACTGTTATGGTTTTAAATTCTGTGTATCAAAAATGTAAGAAAGGAACAAAATTCACATTTGAAAACTTTCACCTAAAATAAGATTAAAAAGCTTTCTTTAGCAAATTTGGCCTTGTCTTCATAAATAAATAAATAAATAATCCTTATGATCAGGCACAAACAACTTTCAATTTAGGTTATATTCAGGTGATTGAAACAGATTAAATGGAACATTCTAGGATATAGCTACTGTCTTAAAGACAGCGTGAGCTTGGTGTGGGCTTCTTAATTTCATTAACAGTGAGCTACCTCAGCTATGGAGTAGTAGCTTTAAGAGCAACAACACAATCATGTGAACATGCTTATGTTTTAATTGTGCAAATCCTCTTCCACAGGACTGGCTTTTCAAATATAGCACAAGACCCTACATTTCTCCCTTTTCATAATGAAATAATCTAACTTTTTTTTTTTTTAATGAAACCTATAGCAATTAATTTGTATTCAAAAATAATTAAATACATTTCATTACATAGTAGTATTTCCATGTAGTTGGGGGGAGTTTATGGATTTCTTAGTGCATTTCTGAAAGACTGAAAGAAAACTGAATGACTACTTTCATTTACATTTAATGAAATACAAATAAATACATAAAATAATTAATCTTTAAACACACAAAGCTATCTATATTTACAGAGTTAGTTTCACCCAGGATTTGATGCAGCCTTTGCCATTAGATTAGACAAGTATGAACTATTCCGGTAATCGTAACTTTAATGGAAGATGTTAATTTTTACTGTTTGTTTGTCCTTACATCTACAAGGGAAATCCTAATCAGAAAGAAATTTCATTTTAGCTTGAGATTACACCAAGGGAGAAAAATTCCTAGTCACCACAAAAAGGAAACACTTTTACTGTATGATGTAACTATATTTTACTACCAGATTGTATACTTAATGACCTACAGGTAAACGAATGCAGCAAGGCAAACAAAGCACATATTTTAAAGTGGGAGTTGCAAGAGTTCTGCATGCCAGAAAATCAGCCACCTCTACTGAGATGTCTAAGTATGGGATTAGATATCTGACTTTGCAAATCATATTCGAGGTTTGGGTGAATAGGAGGGAAATGGCATAAATATGCATGTACTTGTATGTACTCATACACACAATTTTCTGAAAAGTAAAAACCATTAGGCCCATTACAAACTAACACAGTTTTGCAGATTTCATAAGGTAGTCTACTCCCAACAAATATGCTGGTCCTGACCCTAGCACTTCAGTGAATGTCTGATTCCATTACACCTGCACATTCTGTCAGCACACTCACCCTGTCAATCTTTCGGCAATTTTTTTTTGCAGCAAAATAATTACGTTGCTACTTTCAGCATGTCTAATTTTGCCCTCTCTCCATTTGCCAGAGATGAAACAGTAGCAGCACAAAGGCAGCAGCATCCTCTGCAGGAACATTTACTTCCACTCAGTTATTCAGGCAAGGTCTGAAAGTCCTGCTGGATAATTTAGAGAGCATCTACCTCTATTAGTTCCACTGACATCTCAGTGCTTCCAATTAATACTGATTTTCTCTTACAACAAGCAGCCAGAAAGGCTGAACTGCACAACTGTCTCAAAGCCTGGAGAAAAACATCTTAGGAAAGAAAAAAGAAAAAGGTTTACTTCTCTGTCACAAACCTGTAGTGAAATATACCTGAGATTTGCTAATTACATATAACCATTCCTAGAAGAAGAATTACTTGTATGTACAAACTGTCTATGCTTCACAGAAAAGTGTCGAAGATTTCAATGCACCAATGCGTACATTGACATTTCATGTTACCACCTACAGAATTCCAGATATACTTTCACCCCTCCTCTAATACACAGACATAAAAAATCCTCTTCCAAACCCTTTTAAAATGACAGTTTTGTTCTACACATCATCCTAATTCCTTTTGTCACAAATACTTTTTGCAATCTTTCTTCTTTTTAAAATAAATTCTGACATTTCACTTTTTTGTTGGTAACATTTTGATGCCTGAAGAAAAATTATGATTTCTATAGCATGATGTTCTATTAATTGAAACAATATAAATTGTTATTAAAACTGTAAAGAGAACAACACAGAACACAAAGCAAAAACTAGAGGCCTCATACATTATGCATTGTGAAAACTGGTTCAGAACAACAAAATTTAACAGTTTTAGGGTTCCTTTAAAAGTTAGCATTGTTCCAAAGATAATGAGATTTCAATTAGGAATGTACACTATTTCAGGTGTTACTCTCTTCTGAGGTGCAAGACCTGCTGCAGTTAACTGTTCTTAATCAAGGCCAGGTTAAGGAGGATGGGGGGGGGGGGGGGGGGCGGGGGCGGGATGCTGAGAAAGCTCTAGTACTCTGCATTTACTTATGTCAAATCCTCCCAATATGAGGTGTCCTGAGGCAAGCTCAGGGAAGACAAAAACCTGGGGAGCAGAAGGGCAAAAGTACACTTAATCTCAATTTTCAGTGGGAATACAGACCATGCTAGCATGGCCTCAGGTCTTCTGACCGTCTAGGTTTTAAGCAAGAGATGTCAAAAGTTACCACAGAGAAAATGCCTTGAGGCAGTCAAGTGTTAGCAAAGTTATTTCAGTCCTTGGATGTCAGATTTTCCTGTCACCACAGAACAGAAGTCACTGAGTGCTGGGCAGTTCACCCACTAACAATGAACATGAGCTGGGTTTAGACTGCCGTGAGACACGTTAGGTTTATCCTCCTGATGACACGCCTGATACAACAGCAACCCTGCAAAGTAGGAGGGGTACTGAAGGTTCAGACATTTGGTGAGGAGCCAATGGGCCAAAGCTACTATCTGTAAGATTATGGCACCTCTCTGTGGGAATGGACCCCCCTGCTAAATGCAATGATTGGAAGAGCTACAGAAGCTCAGGTAGCCCTACAGAGACATTGTCAAAAGGGTTGATGTGGTGCCAAAAGCCATTGGCATCTGGACCAGGGTGGGTGCAAAAAGGAGCTGCAGTCACCTGCAGCCCACTGTAGGTCTTGGGTGGACATGGTGCTCCAGCCTTCCCCAGTGGGCTTTTCCTTCTTACCCTCCAACCCCAAATCCTCAGCTCCCTGCTCATGGCACACACTGATCACAACACCAGGACTTTCACTTTTAAACCAGCACTATGATTTTAAAATTAAAATGCACAGTATTACCTCTGGTCTAATCATTTGTTGTTAGTACCTACGAACCAAGATGTTTAAGCATTCATCATGCTATTGTATTGGAGTACTGCATTTGTGAGGAATTTGACATAAGAGGAAAAGTTTCAGACTTATCAGTCTTCAGCTCAAAGAATTCCTAGTGCTTTCAGTTCTCTCAGAACATCCAGAACCACAGGCAGATATATCCAGAAGTACGCTCTACTATAAAATGCTTCATATGATATAATGTATATTGACTGCCTCAAAATAAGTAAATAACTAGCAGAAGTTCAGAAGCTGAAAAAAGATTTTTTTTTTTAAACAAAACAACAACTTCAACTATCATATTGATTGGTGTCTCTATGGCAAAGTCAAATCACATTTTGTCGCATCCAAAAATCAAAAGCAAAGTTGAACAGGATGCATGTATCAAGGGATCTCCTGAATAAGATTTACATTTTGAAAGCAATTACTTGGTGTTTTCTAGGATTTCCTAGCAAGATGCATTCACTGCTACAATACACACAGTCCTGGTTAAAATGACAAATATTATTAAAATATAAGTAGTTCACCAGTAAATTTTGACATGCAGATAGACTTCTTTTTTTAATCTTATTTACTTATTTATTTATTTTCAGAGAAATGCTATTTTGGAGAGAAAATCAGCTTCTGTTCATGATTTTCAGTTTGACAGTAAAAAAAAAATTAATTTGACTCACTGACTCTCATAGTCACCAACTGAAAAACAATACACTCGTTCCCTCTACCTTCTCTGCAATTCTGGTTAAATAAATTAAAAAAAAAAAGCGCATTTAAAATTTCATTATCATACTAAAAACGAAACAGTTTTCATTTAGAGGCTGTATTGGTGAAATCATGTAACTGTTTTTGTTTTGATCTACATAGGAATAATCAGCTCCAAGATCTGCACATAGAGACAACCACCTAAAACCATTATTAATGCTTTTCAAGGCTTGTTTGTATTTTGATGGAGGAAAAGTGAAAGCCTATCTGAATTTTGCCCAAAATGAAGACTTCTAACAGTAACAACAGAAAGATCACAGCCAGAGAGACAAATATAGATACTATTACAGAAATAAGGTGAAAATAGCTGCTACATTATTTAGTTTTCTACATCACAAACAGAAAAAAAAAAAGAAAAAAAAAAGAAAAGTGAAATACATACTTTTACAATTCATGTATAGCATTAGTACTGAAGGAAGAACTGAGGTGGGTTTGATCAGCATACTGTAATAGAATCCAAGTAACAAATTTATAGGGAATTCAAATAACAAACTTCCACCTTAGTATCCCTCTTTCTTCAAACTTAAAAAAGAACTCGGGGTTTAGGCATGTTCTCAGATGTTAGAGTACTCTCTTGCCAGAAAGTCAATATACTAGGCAGATCTTAAATACTGTAGGATTGTCATATGCTCTTAATTTCCTGTAGAGATCAAATAGGCCATCTTCTCCTGCTGTCACTCCAAAGTATGCCATCCATGGCCAAGTTTATACCCCAGAATTGCTTTTATAGCTCTTTGGTCAAGATCACTTTTCAAATACTTTATTAATCACAGAATTAGAACACCACAGCTACCAATCACCTCACAAAGATACTCTTTTGGCACAAACCTATATCCAGAAGTTTTTTTTTTTTCTTTTCTTTTAACATGTTGCCCTCATTAGTCTTGGCAAGGTGCTAAATATGACACAAACATGTGGCTGATGGTTTATGAACTGGTGATCTCATTTCAATTTCCGAGAAAGTATCTACCCAAAGTACTACAGACTCGTAAAATTTATGAAAACATGCAGAAAAGGGACTCAAGTATATTAGAAAACTGAAGACTTTGCTCAAACATATGGTCTGGTCACATTCGTAATACCTCCACAGGTTGAAAAAGTCATGTGCTGAGGAACACTTCACGGTGCTACAGGCAAACTTGGAAGAGTTGATGTCAAAACCAATGTATTACATTGTAACAAAAAGGATCTGGTTATCAGTTCATTATTCAAAGTAAATGCTAACAACTAATTAAGAGGGGAAGTAGTAATAATTTAAATGGAAAAAAATTAAAGGTAAAAAGCAATTATTATTGATACCTGGTTTATCATACTTGTTTTACTCCCACTTTCTTATATAACAGACACTTCTGAAGAGTGTTCATGTAACATACCCAAAGATACTGCTTTTGTATGGACATTGCTGAGAATGGGTAAGAGAAGCAGTATATGCTGAGTTAAAACCCAGGAACTCCCAGCCAAGGAAAGGGGCAGGACTGCAGCCATCTGCAATGGATGTTCCCAGATTCTCAGGATTCAATCAGAATGTAGCCATCATAATAAATAATAACACAAAAATTCAATTTCATTCTAAAAAAAATACTCTTTGTTCATACATACCTATTAGTTATCACATCTATCTGTATCAAACTGAAAGAAGGTGCACCATTATTGCCAAAAGATAACTTTGGACATAACAGAAATGCTCTTCTTTTTATACACCTAGTTTTCTTTGCATTCTCTGCAGAGAAGATGAATAGCATCTCTCATATTTACTTTTTTTTTTTTCAAATATAGAATAAATACAGAAGAAAAAATACAGATTGTATTTAAAGACATCAAAAACAGGCACGTGTTTTTTAACAAGGACAGATCCAGATGTGCTAAACATCACCTGCCATTAGAATGTGCTCAGAAAGTCTCTGTAACCTTTGTTTTTATTTATTGTCTAAACCTTCAGTCTTAATGATTAATTCAATTTCCTGGCATGGATAAAATTTCACACTCTTCTTGGATGATCTGACTAAGCTTCTTTCTAAGTTAGGTACTCTCTAATATTCTTCATTTCAAAAGAATTTATTTACCTTCAAAATGAAAAAAATGCTATGAAGTTATAAACAAAAGGGATTTCTAGCACACAGTAAAATGGAATTCTAAAATATATAAGCTGGTTGCCATGATTGAATATAAAATGCTGAATATGTTTAACAGTTTGTGAAAGTACTGTATGAGAGGTATCTGTTTAAGAGTAAAAATATTCATGAAGTGATTGTGGAAAACTGATTAACTAAATCAAATGTTGCTGCTATATTGTGATTATTAGAGAGCTAAAAGTACAGTGATATGCTGACCAAACTCGTAACAAAAATTCTTATCCATTAATAATTATCCATGCTGGAGTTATAACGAAAGTACACCTTTTTAATCTGTTGCAACAAAAGGTAATTTAATACACACCATATACACGTTGGGTGCAATAAATATTAGAAGAATGTGAGAGAGCACAGATTCTTCATTCAACGTCTGAATTCAAAAACCTGCCAAGTAAAAACCTAGTATACCACACAAGTCCAGAAATACCTCTGGACAGTCACTCCTGCTGTGAAACGTAGTATTAGCTAAAATTTAGAATCACAGGATCACACGGGAAGTCAGAGACCTCCACATCTGATCCAATCTTCTGCTCAAAGCATGTCCAGTGAGAGCAGGATGCTCAGGGTCTTGCCCAGATGAGCACTGAGCATCTCCAAGAATGGAGATTCCACAACAGACCCCTGCTCTAGTGTTTGATCCTCCCTTTCTCCCCCATCAGCAAAACCTCCCAAACTAAAGAAATCCTTATATCAAGTCAGAACTTCCCATGTTGTCTCGTGCTCCTGTTGCAATCCTGCCACTTTCCACCTCTGCAAAGAGTCTGCTCTGTCATCTTTCCAGTCAGGAAGCTGTAGACTCTCCTTCTCAGGCTGAGCAAGTGCAGCTTTCTCAGCTTAACCTCATGTATCAAGTGCTCCAGGCCCCAACAACCTTCATGGCCCTGCACCAGACTCCCTCTAGTATTTCCATCTCTTGTACTGGGGAGCCTAAAACTGGACACTGCACTCCAGCTGCAGACTCTCAGACATAGAACAGAGAGGTAGAATATTTTTTCAATGAAGTGCAATATATCATGTTCTGATTTGTAGAAGGCTATGTAAACTTTAACTTTCACTAATTTCAAAAGCTTTTATATATAAAAAAGCAAATGAGGGTTTATCCATAAGCAATAAAGAGTATTAGGAGATAAGGTTAACACCATGAACCTGGGTTATTGTGTAATACGCGACTGCTCATGGAGGGAGAGCTTCTACCTCTGTGCCAGGGACTACAGGTTTCTCACAGGAACAAAATCAGAAGAAGGAAGAAATAAGCTTTTTTTTTTTCTTTTTTCTTTTTCCCCCTCTTCCCCTTTGAAGTACCACTACTATTTTCATCAGAGAATTAAAAAGATTGATGAATTCTTTTTAATCCCAGAAGACTGTTTCCCTTCTGAACACAAAAGAAAAGCAAGAGAGACACCTGAAATGTTTTGTATCTTTGATAAAAAGCCACTATCTTATACGAAGTGACACAAAAAATGATCTCATAATGATTATATGCTAACATCTGCATGATCATAGGAATTCGAGGCTTCAGGTTGGGGAAGATGCAAAAAGAGAAATAAGGCTTAAAAATGTCTCATATCCCAGAAGTAGTTCTGGAAGTTTTTGTACTTTGTCTTAACTCAGTGAAATGTGCATAAAAACTTTGAGAGATTTAAAAGACGGAATTAGGCAAACTATGACTGAAGCAGGCACTCATAACAACAGTCACTGTTATGCTACTCAGTGATGTTACGCTATTAAACTTGATCACTGGCCAACTCAGTAAAAGAGAATGAGGTAGTTAATAGAAACAAAAGCTCTAAAACTTTCTGTAAAAGGCAGCTTTGTTATTTAATCTCACATCCTTTCCCAGTGTACTATTTTTTTTTTAAATAACAGAAGAAATAGTGATCTGAAATTTAAAACTGAGAATTTGCCTGTGTTCTTCAAGCAGCTTCTACACATTTGACTTACTAATAGGAAAAATTCAAAACTCTCTTTCCACACTAGGGAGTTTCTGTAATAAACAGCCTTGCACGTACAGAGCTTCATAATCTAACTGCACTGCTAAATGGAATAGTGATGCTCATTTCCCCCAGTGGAGCTCCGCGTTCCCTCTGCAGACTTGTTGAAAGCCTAAAAACCAAACAATGACATTCAAAGTTGTGTTGCCTGTTACTCAGCAATTGCGTCTGTTTGCCGAGGGCACATGCGAGTGAGGACGGACATGAGTTGCTGCTTAAACAATGTCTCAAGAGGACACAGCCTTACACGAAAGGAAATGAAATAAAATAGTCTGTAGGAGAAAATTTTTGTGGCTGATGAAAAAGGAAATAAGGGCAAGCTGTTTACATCCTCTTTTTACATTTATATTTTACATTTACTTGCCAAAGAACATGCTTGGCATGCAAAATTTATATTAGATTAAAGGCAATGTAAATAAAAAAAACAATAAATTACTTGACAATTCATATATTTGCATATTGGACTGAAGAAAAAGGAACAAAGGAGCAGCTGAGGGAGGGCAAGTCTCTTCCCTGAGCAAGGTATGATGAACAGGAAATATAATGTCACCACCATCCTTCAAATATAACTGTCCATGGGCCACAGTAGCCATCTGCCAAAATGATCTTGCTGTCACAGGTAATTCCAAGAACCAGACACAGACAGCCTATACAGTGCAGCACCAAGCCATATGCAGATGGACCCCTATTAGCTCTGAATCCCAGCCTGCCCTGATTACCAACAACAACAGCCAACCCCTAAATTCCACAGGCAGCACAACCCCAAATTTAGGGATGGAAAAGTAACCACTGCCCTGGATTAACTTTCTATCAAACAGCTGTGCTTTAATCCCTGTTGTTAAAACCACCTAATCAGAAGGATTAAGGCCCTACTCAAAAGGAGATAAGAGCAGGAAGGAAAATGTTTGATGGGCACTAAGCATTAAGTAGTCAAGCCAAGCTTCTGCAGGAAAAAAATAAACAAAAAAAAGTTTCTTGAAGGAATTGTGAAACTTTAATGATTTGAACTGGAATCACCAACTTCTCCCTGCTTTTCATACTACTCCTGAAGGTTAAGTGTGTTTCACAAACTGTCACCTACACAAAAGGCTTGCTTTTGAAGAGATACGTTGCTCTGCCTGCCTCTTGCAACAAGTCTTATTCTGCCTTTATAGGGAGTGCAAAACTTGAGCTCTCCCTGAACAACGTAACTGTAGGCTGCCTGCTATAGTAGGAAAACACAGTCACGATATGCGTAAGTCACCTGTTGGGCTTCTGCAAAGAAGCAGCAAACAGGAGATCTCCTTCATCCCTGGATAACCTGGGTAAGTCTTCACTCTTAATTCCTTTAAAGTGGAAAGTAAACTTTTATAAAACCCACAGTAGGTCCTCTCAAACAGGGACATTAAAAACTGTAGCCTACTGTACACATTTCGATTGCTCTATGCAAGCAGTTTTTGCAGTTCATCTTTATTGGAAAAGTATAGCAATTTTTCAGAGAACAAGTATGCAGTCTAAATCCCATTTTTTCAGGGACTTAATTTTTAACATCAACATTTTACTGTGATGGTATTTTCTATATGCCACGTCGAAATACATGTAGTAGTCAGAATACTCTAGAGATACTACTACAACAATTTCTGGCAATGAGTGATCAGAAAACAGAAATTTTGTTTCATGAAAAAGCTAGACTTTTGGAATTTGCTTTGAATTGGAATAACCCCAATGTGTTTTGTTTTTTTTACTTATCTCCCTAAAAAGCAGAGAAAGACCCATGATAGCCAGCAAGCCAACGATTCAATCATATGCTGCATAGAAAAATCAAGTTCACACAACTTTTTCCAAATAAGAATTAAAATTACTACTTTTTTTTTTACAAGCTGATGCTTAAGTCATCTGTGTCTGAAAATGACTCATTATCAGCAAGTTGTCACTGAAGTTACATCTCCACATACAAAGATCTGAGGTTGTAATTTTTTAAGATGATCGAAACCAGCAATAGCTAGTTGAGTTGGGCTCAGAACATTAATTACTTATTATTATTTTTTCTAGAATTTATGAAAACAGAAAATGAACATCACTGAAGATGTTACAGCAGACATCTAACCTTTCCATTTCACCAGTTTGCCTTTAAGCAACCGTTCATGAAGAGAAATTTGGCCATCTCTAACTCATTAAAAAAAGCAAATTCCTTTCAGGAAGATGAAAGTACTGATAGGAGTGATCCTTTTCTGACAAATTGCTGTGAAAATGCCCTTAAAATTATTGGCTCTGTGATTTTCCAATGAAACATAGTTAAGACAGAAAAAAATTTCTGCCTTAAACAGTTCTCAAGCCCGGCAGAGTTTATTTGTTCTTGGTACCACTGCCCTGTGCTCTTTTCAACCAAGCTTATCTTAAGTAACTTTACAGAATTCTAAATTCAGAATGCATAAAGTTCTTAGCGTTTTATAACTATTTCTGTTGATTTCCTAATCACTTTTTTCCACACGTTTTTCCTTTTTCAGCACTTTGTGTTACACCTTCATCTGCTTTTACACCCACTTGTTTTTTTTTTTTTTTACTCTTTTTAAAAATCAACTGAAAAAAAAAAGCATTGGTACTTCAGCAGGCTGCTTGTAATGAATAGTGCCATATCGTGTGGAAACATTATTAGGAGCATTTTTCAAGCTCACATAAAATCTGAGAGTTTATTTGTGGTAAGGTATAAACTAGCAATCAGGAAGAAATTGCTCCCATTCAACTCTATTGTGAAAAAAGGCAATGGCAAGTACTAGTGCAAAGAAACTTACTGAAATGACTTTGCCCAGCATCATGGTCAGAACACTTTGAAGATGCCACCTTCATGTAAACACCTCCAACTTCATCGTTAAACTAGGAAAACTATAAAGTTTTGGAGGGAATATTAGAGTGGACACGGAAGAAAAAAAAAGCATTGGTAACACAGAGAAATGGGATTTGAGGACAAGCAACAGAGAAGATTTAAGAAACAGTAATAGTGTTAAATTGCTGACCTTTACAAGATGACATGCTACCATCAATTCCCTCTCTAGTGGTTTTGACTCAGTCCCTGCTATATACACTGCATTGGACAATTTTGCTATTTAATATTAATTTTTTTGTGGGTTTTTGTTTTAAAGCAAAGCAGAAGAACAGTTTGCTATGTCAAAATCCTACTATTTTCATTTTTTTTTTGACTTTCATTTTTTAATATATATAATTTTCTGCCTAGGCTATATACTTTTGAGATCCCATGGGTAGTCTGAAACACCCTAAAATGAGAGTTTGCCATTACACTGTTTTGTCCAAAACAATTTTTTCGATTTAATCCGATTTAACAGATGCTCAGACATTGAAAGTGGAATATATTTCACCAAATTTTAGATGTGTAGAGCCAAGTTAGTCATCAGTGCTCCAGGCTGGAGAGAAAGAGGCCCTTCTAGGGCATCACTTATCCAACCTACTTGAGATGTGCCTGAGAACTGGCTGCTTCTCTTATGTATATTAAGGCAATCTACACAACTTTGTTCCAGTGATGACAATTAGATTTTAAGCATCTGAAATTTGGTAACCTTTCCAATAGACTTCACCAAAAATACTCAGAAAAAATATGCGGCCAAAATGGAAATTCATCTGACAAGCTGATCTTCACTTGACCCTTATTTCTTTCTCTCTAAAAAAAAATATATGCGAAATACACAATTAAAATGTTTTTATTTTATTTATTTATTTATTAAAAAGGAAACAACTGTAATGGGTTACTCAGGATAGACGACAGGTGGGTACTAGTTTGCTTCTCAGTTCGAGCTGCATCTATTCTTAAAAATACAGTTGAGAAACGTGCGGATATCCTACTAATGAATGAGATGGAATTATCTACTCTAATCATTATAGTTCCTGTCAAACTGTTGGCTTCTGTTTTTCTGTTCTTTAACCACCATACAGACAAAAAAAAATCCTCTTTGGCTGGGCAGGATGTCTGCCTTTTTGTAAAAAAAAAAAATAGTAAACAACTAAAAGGTGGTAATAATTGTTCAACATAAATATTTAAACAAAACAAACAATAAAACTTTTGCTGCACGCTTCATGAATTTTTATTTCTCCAAATCCATTAGACATGAACTAGATTGACATGAGAAAATTAAAGAAACATCAATAATGTGCAGCAGTGAAAAGATGTGTTTTAAGCTACAGTGTCTAGGAGTTTATCAATGACACCTGTACTGATGTAACCGATCTAAAACACAAAGACTTCACCCTTCAAACTTGAGTGGACAGCTATTTCTTGTTGGATGTTACTATATGAAGTGGCAAAGACTGAATGATGTATAGTGTGCAAGCAGGTTTTAATCAAATAGCAACACATGTTCCTTTCTTCAGAAATCCGATGCCGTGTTATTTTTAATTGCCAATTCTGTAACTACCAAACAACAAAGTTATTGCAAGATTTGATCTTTTCAAAAACAAACACTATTAATCCAATTTTTCCAAACACACATTTACTCAAAATAGTTTGTTTGCATTTATTCAGCTCCATTCTAAGTCAACAGCAAGTACATACACACACAAACACATCAAAAATCATTTTTCTGTCTTTTAGCATCTCTTTCATTATTAGGGATGGCATCAAAGAAAGAATTAGGAAAACAGGAAATTATTTCTATATATTTTGATCCAGCATCTTAGTTCAAGAGAGAAGGAAGGAAGGAGAAACTGTTAGTAATTTTTGAGGTTTGTTATTTAAGGATGAGAGGAACTGCAATCAAGATTTATAAAAAAAAAAAAGACCAAGCGCATCTAAAGGGACAGTAACAGTAACAGATGTGTGAATTCAAAGATCATTACATACAATACAATCCTAATAAATTATCATCACGAAGTAGTAGAGGTTGCAGTTAACACCTGGAGGTCAGTGCATGAATCACTTAGCTTACTTCATTGTTTAAGGCCAGTTTAACTTTTTATGATTAAGGATATGAAGAAATTCTTGCTTAATAGACAGGAGTAGTTCTTTGTAGACCTTTGACTTTTTGTGTTTTTGCAATAGCCTCAAAAGCCTTTGCTCTTGCTTGTACTATAGCCACCTTTCCGTGTGAAGCATTCTTCCACTAAATAGGTCTATGATCTTTTCTGTGCCTACAAAATTCAATTGAAAATTTCAAGCCTCAAGCTTCCAGAAACTTTGTAAACATTGTTCACAGACAACTGCTATGTTGGTTTAATCCAGCTCATACTCATTTTTCTTCAAAGTGAAGAAAAATTTCCACTGTGAAATTTGTCCTTGTAAATGTGAAAAAGCTACTTTCTTTTTGTCCAGCTTTGCAGGAATAAATCACCCTAGTCTTGATTAAATGTGTGATGTAACCATATATACGGTTGGCAGTGCCGTATGCTCATCTAAGTACTTTCCCCAAGGGCTGCAAAGACAGAAGACCTGAATAACCTCTGCTCACATGAAGTATGTGCAAATCATATGCAGCTAGGAAACATGGGATTCTACATAAGCTACTGAATTTACTTTGCTTGTCTGAAAGGTCTAAGAATGTCTGAAAATGCATGTGATCTGCAAACTAGAAATTCTCAGCTATATATAATGGTCTTATTTCTAGAACACCATTTCCTTAAAGCTACTTGGTTCTGAGAAATCCTGATAGCTCACCCCACATGGCTTAAAGATTCGTTCAAAATGTGAGTTTAAATACAATGTGTTAGCAAAATCACATGCAAGTCACAAAGTAAGATAGATGTATACTTCGGATTGTCAAATCCAATTGAAACAGACCATTTTTAACAGCACATGTTAAAAATACGCTATCAGATATATAAATAAAGTGATTCTGTTTGGGTAGTAACTGTATCTAAGATCACATGAATAGGTAACAGAGTAAATATATGTCTTTATCAGCATATTTTCTCACCATTAAGAACTCAAAAACTGGAAATTTATCCACTTGTGTCATGGTATGGTATTATCTTCCTACACTGATTTTATAAAATCCATTCTAAACACTTTTTATAGATCCTGTTTAATGCTGTTTTTCAAAACTATCCTAAAACATTAATGTAAAATATTTATTTCCTCTTCCTTAGACTGACCTTTTAGGTCATGAATAAAATGCAGATACACAAAAAGAAGCCAATGGGGAGGGAGTGTAATTCTATAAATTCTAAATTCTATAGCATTTCTATGGAACAAATATACTTTATAATGATACTATCATACAAGGTGGGTGTCATCCTACAAAGCAATATTCCCTCCTTATGATGCATTCATCTAAATTAAGTAGCACAAATCCAAAAATAATGTCCAAGTAATTCACTACTTTGAAAATGAACCAGTGGAATCTTATTTTACAACAGCAAGATGCACTAATAGTTCACAGCAGAATTTCTATAAATTATCCATTCTTTGAATGAGACTGTTTTCCAACCCCCACTTCTGTGCACGTTTCTCAAACATTATTAATTATTATTATTATTTACTATCACACTTCCACATAGAATTGTTTATACACTAAAACCTAAGCATATACAGACTTGGACTGTTTTTCAAACTAGTGCTTCAGATATACATACAAAGAGTAAATTGTCACGTGGCTATTACCACATCTTTAAACCCTATAGTCATGCATTTTTATTTTTTTTTTACATGCAAAAATACTACATTTAAACATGACACTTGTCATATAAGTAAATAAGAAGGAACTTAGCCAAAGTAATTTGAAGTCAGAAAAATAAACTGTTTGGTTAGATCTATTCACAGTTGTTCAACCTTTGAAGTTTTCTGTGAAGTGCTAAAATAGTCAGAATCAAAAAGGCTACAGCTTGAGATACTTCAAGTAAGCTGTGCAATATAATTGCATGGTTAACAGAAGCATAATAATCTTTGCAGGAATTAAATAAGGCAAATACAACTGCTGAGTTGTTTTTCAATGTTATTAATTTTAAAGCATATCTTGCACATGCTGGCATATTTAGGGGAAGCAAGGTAACTTCAGATGACAAGAGTGTATGTTTTAACAGCTTTCTTCTGATGATACAGCATGTAATGAAAAACCTTTGAAACAAGCTTAACAAAAATATTTAATGTACAACTAAAAATAAATCTAAATCCAATATATTTCATGTATTCAGGCCACATTTCAACTGGCTGCATTTGAAAGTGTTTGTTACAAGTTTAACTAATGAACGAATAGGTAAAAAGTATTAAATCATCAGCTATGCAAATCTGCATTTTTTTCCTTTCCTTTATTTCATTATTTCATGTCTACAAAATAAGAGTAAATTTGTTAAGCTTTTTTCCACAAATGAAAATAGGGAAATAGTAAAACAAAAACAAAACAAAACAAACAAAAAAACACCAACATTTCTATCCTACTTTAAAATGAAGTTTTTGCTACTAAAATAAAATTGAAAGATGTGAATAACAAACTTATGAATAATTAACACCTATTGCCTTAATCTGTGTAAAAGCATATGGTATTGCAGATGATGCATAAGAAATAACAGAAAGCACAGGGGCAACAAAGAGCAGAAACTCAGCTTATATACCACTCTTAATGAAGACTGAGGGGAAAAAAAAAACAGCACCATCAACAGGAACACTGTACTGATTCAATGGTTTTACATTATGAAATCTCTAAACAGGATAAAAAGTGCCATGTAACTACAGCTTCTTAAAGTGAACATTAGTAATGGTATTAGCACTTCAGTCCTGAGCATCCATCAGTTGTGAATGAATGGTGGTAGGGATATTACTTTAAATGTTGCTAGAATTTCTTTGAAATCCCAAAGATTTGGGCGTGCAGCCCATATAACTTTGAATTCATGACGGTGGCACTAATGTAACACTCAAATCTATTTTACTTGGCACCAGTCTTCAACTATTCCATCATTTTAACTGAATCAAGATGCCAATATATATACTTATCTGATTAAGAAATGCTACTTGATTAATGGAGTCTGTTTCACTTGTCACATTCAAATGAAAGAGAAGAAAAATAGCCTGCTTGGCAAAGCAAAGTGTATGCTTTCAGATCACAAACTCTTCTATAGTCTGACTTTCTCATTGGCATTCACCAGCTCCTGTTGCCAGAAATACCTTTCTAGACATGTTTCAGGCTCAATGAACTTCTGCCAATTTCAAGATAAGGTTTCAAGGAAGCCCTGCCTAGATTGCCAGCAAACTGCACATAGACAATCTGCATCCTTCTAGGAACTGCAGCTTTGCTCAGACATCCCCCCTCCAACACCTTCAGTTTTCAGGTCACCATAACGGAAGGGGGACAAACAACACAACAGCAGAACTGAAGGTCAGTGGGTTTCTTCTAGAGGCCAAAGTTCTAGATATTCTGGTTGGTAGCAGTGGGGATATTCCCAGTAGTAAAGGCTTTTCAAAGTGGTAAGAAGCTCTAGAGAATGCCTAATTTCAAGGAAATTTAGAGTATTTTTCATTCTGGTCTGATGGGGACTAATACCAAATTGAGTATTTATGAAACTTTTCTTTGTGAAGCAGAAATTCTGCTTTTTGGTCAAATATTGAGGCTAAACCATATGAAATGCATATCACAGAGTCATAGAATCATTAAGGTTGGAAAAGACCTTCAAGATCATCAGGTCCAACCATCCCCCTACCACCAATGTCAGCCCCTAAACCATGTCCCTACGCACCATGTCCAACCTTTCCTTGAACACCCCCAGGGACGGTGACACCACCATTTCCCTGGGCAACACGTTCCAATAAATATCCTTTCAGGGCTTGGGGTTGAGGGGAGTTGGCTGGGTTTTATTCTGTGTCCCCACCCTCCAACCCTCTTGCTAGAGTATTCTGAGATATAAGAAACATAGCCAACAATTTTCTTCATAGGCTAAGATTCTATACTGTCTGTTCATTCTTCAGAAACTCAGAAAATGACATTTATGCTGGAGTCATATATCTGTAAGGCTCTACCAAAATTAATATTGTTATCCTTAATAAAATTCTGCTTCCAACCAATCAACCAATGCCAAGACAACACCTTCTGTTGGCTCCTTAGATTTCTTTCTTGATTAAAAGTGAAAAAGATACCTTAACAGAAAGGATTTTAGATGTTTTGAAGCCATGTTCAGAGTTCTTTCTAATACCTACTTTGGCTCTAGAAAAGATACTCATTGAAACTAAAGGCTGATTGGTAGTCTACCTGTTACTGTTTGCTTCTCTTCTGAGCACCAAGACTGGTGCAATTACAAAAATTTCAAATGATATTTAGAGAACTCAAAAGCTTAGCTTAGCTCCACCTATGCATGTAGGCTTGAAAAACAGGAGTTTTAGAAGTGTCTTTATTTTACACTCTATAAATTTCTGTAAAATAAATACCCGGCACAGAAGCAACAGATAGGAAAGCAATATGGTTTATCACTTACAAAAACAAAACAAAACTAAACAAAAAACTACAAGTTACAAACAAAACTGTTAAAGCCCCTCAAAAAGTAGGAGTGACTCAAATAGATTTAAGTAATTGAATAAATGTACAAATCAGCAGCAGTCTTGCATGACACGGAAGAGAAGCAACTGGCAAGACATATAAGGCGAATTGGTTCACATCCAAAAATTGAAACTGGCTGGTCCTTTCCAAATACCATCAGAGTCACAGAAGCATGTCAATGCCCTGACACTTGGTGCCAGCTATAAAAATTGGACAGAGCACAAACAGTGGTGGAATCCCATAAACGACTGCACAGTAAAAGACTCCTATTAGGCTGGCATTACATTTTATTATTAATTAGAAATATCTGCAACTCCACACCAGCTGCAGTGGTGAACAGTGTGACACAGAGTGAGAGGAGGATACTGAAACCAAGAGTACAGCAATTAATTAACGAAAGTCTTGCCTATACTGTCTCGTGACACAGCAGAAATGGAAAAAATGTAAAAATAAACCATCAAAAAGCACATTGATTATTTCAGTTCTTCATCTTTTTTTTTTTTTTCATATGCTTTTATTATATTCCTAGTGTGAGCACATGCATAAGTATGTGCATTCATGCATGTATATGTAAGTTTGGAAAAATGTTTTCAAAACAACCAGGCAATTTTCTTTTACAAGAAAAAAGGATTAATTGCCATATTCAGGATTTGATTTGATTCAATTCTATTCTGCCGTAATACTCAAGCAGTTTCTGGTTTGAGAAAGCAGTTGTCCTTCATCTGTTCCCCTTTTACTCAGAACTCCATGCTTTAGAAATATAACTGCACTATCAAGTAAACAAATGCTAACCTTCCATGCTCCTAAGTTTACCTGAAATAATTCTGTGAGTTGTGGGAAACGGGCAGTTCATGTAGGCTAGAAATGTCTTATTTGAATCCCAAAACCAGAGACTTGGCTTTTGATCTCAAAACTAACTCAAGCTAACTCTTGTTTAGCATGACCAAGTGAATCCCTATTTTCAGTAAAGCAGTAAATTTCAGTAAATGACATGTCTCTGTGGAATATATTCTCAGTGGACAAAAGAGCAGATTCTGGTTGCTGTTTAGGATAAATATAAAATTGTTTTCCACTGTGGAATTTCCCTTTGCAGGTACTTAGCAAAAAATGAAAAAAAGTCAGCTAAAGAAAATGTCAGTGCTAACTTTTCAAGTTATTCTATCTTTGCTACTTTAATATTAGTATAGTCACCAAAGGAACATTGAAGTTATGTTGTAGTTCTGCAACTCCGTAATTCTTTTGACTTCAATTAAACGTCCTCTCCATCGATCAGACGGTATTTAGGTCTGTTGCTTTACTGTAAAACCAAATAAACTCCCAGCTGAGCAGATTCATAGGAGTGGGAAACAGACAAGACTATAATATGCTTTTTCCATAATGAGGGCCACAGCGGAGGTGGAGCAGAACCACCAACCTGGAACCAACTTCCTGGAAGACCAACCAAGACAAACAAATATTTTCTTAATAGAAGTTATGTTAAAATGAGATGAAAAACTGTAAATAGAAGGTGATAAGACATATCTTTCTGTTTTATAAGTGTCATTTTGTAAGCCACTTGAACCAGCCTATGTGCCATCAAAAGAGATGGTTTTTGCCTGCCCTTTTACACTGGCTGCCTCTCCACGCCAGGTTGCCAGTATTAGCAAATCAGCTGCCCTAGTTAAACTTTATGCATTCTTTCCTATGTTTCCAGCTAAATTAGCTTCCTGACAGCATGGACAGCAGCATTGACAGCTCAAAGGGAAAGAAAAGAAACATATAACTGAGGGCAAAATTGGAGAGAATGTATTTGGAAAATATTTCTTGAGAACAAAGGTAAAATGCCCATCTTCCTAATGCTGAAAGTAAACTCATTTATACAGGCTATATAGGACACACAAACCAAACAGCATGTCTCTAGGTAAAGAATATCTTCAAAATATGCCCATAGTCAGTGATTCTTTGTTTTAAGTGCTAAATAAATTAGAATTTTCAATGAGAAGCCCTTCTCTCTCTCTCTTTTTTTTCTCCTCTCTGTTTAAACTCAAAATGATCACTAATTGCCAAAAGTGATTTCTTTGTCTTTTGTCTCCAACAAATCACAAAAGGTACACCCTTGCTGGTTAACTATAATAAATAATTGAAGATCAAACAATTAGAGTACTTAAACTAAAATCTTACTGTGTTCCTTCACTGCCGCATTAACATTAACAGTGTTTTTGTTCAGACACATGCTGTCTGTGATGAAAAGCTTAGAGTTGCTATTTTATGGCTTGCACATCAATTCCTTTTACCTAAATGTTTTTCTTCTGAGACCCTACAGCCATCACATACATATGACACACCCTCAACATTACAACACCCAGAAAATGCACGATTTTAAGAAAAATGTATTGAAGATTTAAAAAAAAATGTATTGAAATGGAAATATAATAGTGAAAATATACAGTGTTACTTCCTTTCTGAAACAGTACTGTTGCTATGGCAATTTTCAAATCTAGTATTTTCATGAGAAAGCTCTCTTTCAATAAAGAGCCTCAATTTTTATCCACCTTCGTATTTGTATGCTCAATTGTATTTCAGAAACAGTGTATGAAAGGTTTAGCTCTGCTTCTGTAACTTTTACTCCCCTCTCTAAGTAGATGTTTCTTAGTATTTAGTTGCATATTCTCAGCGTGTTAGTATCAAATCAAGTTCCATTTTTTTTTCTTCTCGTAGAAATCAGTTGATATTGTCTTAAAAACTTTAGAAGTTTCTATTAACTCTTCTACATGGAAATAAATATAAATGAAGCAAATAGATGTGCATTATCAAATGAAAAAAAACAACAAGATGGAATCATTAACACGTTGAAATTATTTTGTCAGAATACAGCTGTCACGTATGTTAACTCACAACTGCAAATAACGTATACATTAAAACTCTCCTGTTGTGATGTTATTGCAGCTTAATAGACCAAAGCAAGCATCTCCTCATAAAGATATTCTTAAAGGTGGCTAATCATTATTTTGTTGATAATTCACTGCAATACCATTCCAAAATATCCAAAAATATCACTTCCAAAAGCTTCACTTCACTCTAATGTGAATGATAAATAATTCAATAGAAATTCCACTGTGGTACAGAAATAATTAACATCTACTTATTGTAAAGAGTTACTAGGTTTCCAATAGCCTGTGCAATAGTTATACTTCAGAGGAAGTGCCAAATCTGTATTAATTTCAATAGCATTCCTTACAATAACGATACAAAATAACTTTTTCTTTTATTGTGGATATACTCTGTAATTCCAATGCAAACCAGCATTGATTAATTGTACCAAAAAATGTTAGTCCTGAAGTGTGGAGATTCAGAATGGCTTTGGTGAACATCATACAAAAAACAGCACTTGACAAAATGATACAAAGTGAAGACGTGTGTTGTCCCTTTGGGAACAGAAATTCAATTGCCTCCATCTTTTCCTTCCTTCAAAAGTGTAGCAAGCTACCACATAATTCAAAGAAGAGTTCATCAAACATCAGAAGCACCAATATCAAATCTGGTAGTGTAAACAATGGCAGTCATGAAGAGTCTGACTGCAATTATGAAACTGAGTGATAAAAATCCACGTTAGAATAACTCAGCAGGATCAAGTTCTTTAGGTAATTCCTTTACATTAAGTTCAAGAAGAAAAATACTACTTCTCACAGCCAAATTACATTTTTTTTTTCTATTAGGTCTGACAGAGTTACTCTTAACGGCCACACTTCCCAAGGGTTTGTAAAGCAGAAATGTCAGAAATGTATAGCATACACATGACTAGTACGCACACCAAGGACTACTAAAATAAACTTGTAAGAGTTCTGCTTTTCATTATCTCCAGTTTTAAATTCAGAAATGAGCATACAGGGAAATTGCTCACAGCTATCAACTTGAAGGAATATACTGGAAATCAAGAAAAATAAGACAGAACAAAAGGAGGCAGGGTTTATTTATACTTTCAAATGTACTGTTTTGAATCATCTATTTCCTATACACTACAGTGCAATTAAAAACTAGCATTTTTGCTAGTTGGAGGATTTGGATGGAGGATTAGTTTTGGTAATGCTTTTGTGATGCTTAATTAGTCGTGTTTCTATTAAACACAACTCACATTGGCAATCCTAGATAGAGCTTACTGATACAACCAAACATAGGTGTTCAAGTTAGTTCTACCTATATGCAGTATTTTGGTATGTCAAAGTGATTTTAATTGAAATGTGACTAAAAACGGCAGCTGTTGTAACATTATTGCTATGTTAAAGACAGGTTTATAACTTTATACAAAAACTCATGCATATTTCTTCTTACAAATCTATTCTAAGTTTAGAAAAGCATAGCTGAGGTTTTTTCAAGTCAATTTCTGTCAAACAGATACTTCTGAATATTCTGCATAAAAACATTGCCTTTCCTGTTACTAAGCAAAGATTAAATGCTACAGACAGATGGGGAAATTATTTATTTACTTATTTAATTTTGCATCTCTAACCATTCCCTTCCTTTTCCTTCTTTTATCTGGCCTGAGAGTTAACTTTTATTTTTTCCATTTTCATTCACCTTTTTCACTCCTCCTTAGTTTTCTATAGCTTTTGGAAGAGCACATAAATAATAAGGTATTAAGAACTACTCTTGCTCCGCAGCAACTTCTTCCTTTAATTTAAAGCACACTCTGGGACTTGAAAGAAATCTCCTACTCTCTGAATAAGATTTCAGAGTGTCTGAATACTAAATTACTGAAACCTTGGAAGTACAGTATCATACTGATTGAGGGAGACAGTTATGACTCAGAACTATGCCATCTTTTATTTTGATAACATCACAAAATCATAAAACAGAATATTAATATACCATATACGTCATAATAAAATCGTATTTTACTATAACATGCAGATCAAAAAGTAATTATTTTATTTCCTAAAAACAAATAGCTGCAATGAAACATGAAAGACAAAATGATTCAGCATGTTCCTATTAAAATTACATTAAAATTCATTCATTGCTCTGAAAATTTTAATTTTGACAAGATTTATTCCTATCAAAGTTAACTAGCTCTAAAACTTGCCCAAACTCATACATTTTGAGATAGCATGTAACTTTCTTAACAGTGAGGAGCTGTAAAAACCAAAATCTTTATATATCTAGCTGTAATATTAAAGTCAATGAGCTTTACATGCTTTCAGAATCAATCTTTTAAGGTAATGGCAATTCTCCATTGTTGGATTTTGACATATGTTGTAGCAGTTAATCTTCTGACATTTTATCTTATTAGCTTAAACCACAAAGCACTAGCATGTTCATGGTATTTTTCTAAAAAAAAAAAAATAATCCTTTGTTAGCCATGAGAAACCATCTAAAAAAAACTTCAGAATCATGCTGAATAGCTCACATAGACTATATGCAGCCATCTCATGCAAATGTGATCTTCATTAGAAAATATTTCCTTACTGCTGGAAAAGAAGTTATGATATTGCTACTATGCTGGCTCTTCATCCTCTCATCATAACAATTTTCCTGCCATATTAATGGCAAATATATTATAATTATCTCTTTTCACCTTCAGCTGGAGCAGCACAGAACAGCCCTTAGTCTAATTGCATTTCTAAATTCATAGGAAAACATTCAATCATGATAAAGACTTGTTTTACTGCAAAACCAGTAATGATTCAAACACTTAAGGGTATTGCTACCTCTGTACTTCACACATGCAGGACTGTAACATCAATGTGTTATGAAATACTAAAACATCTTCTGGACAGCAAGAAGAGTTTGTATCTTCTGATTTCCTTGACTCTGTCGATTATGCCCGTCCATTACCATTAAAATAACTACTGACATCTGGTACAACCCAGACACCAGTTCTGTGAAAAGCTCTACATCACCTCGGTAATGTTGGAAGTCTGGTTAGAGGTTACAGAACATCAATTTGTTCTGTTTCCCCTCCTCACCTGGCAGCCCAAGTCTATTCTTTAAAATGGTAATACAATTAATCAGTACAAGAGCTTGGGAATTTAATGTAAAATGAATTTAAAAAATCCAATTTCAGAACTGCCAAATTCATTTAGCACGAGCAACAGCTGAGCTTAAGCCCAGAGAACCCTAGTCCCCAAAGGGTGTTTCTCAAAACCCCCTAAAGCACATATAGAGGGAAACAAAATATTGTTTCTTTGCAGAACATGAACATATCAGCATTTTGAAACAAGGCAATATTCAAATGTACAGGTTAGTGTAGGACAGAACAGAAGGTAGTGTAGGGCAGAACGTTAGTGGTGTCAGAACACTCCTTTTGCAAACCAACCTCACTAGCTAACAATCATATCTGTGACTGTACACACAGCAGCTAAAGAGAATCTGGTCCAGATGCATTCTGGACTCAAAAGCTAGAGCTTGAAGTAGTCTAACCTTCAAAAATATAATATTTTTTCCATTGAAAAGGACATTTTTTATTTTTATGACCTTGGAGCCTCCCACATACCTAGACATTTTAATTTCTTTATGGAAAACTGTTGTTTCTATTACCTATGCTAATACAAGAATACCACAGACATTCTCCTTCCTCGCCTCAGATGCTAATACAATACAATACGAACAGCAAAGCAACTATATAGGAAATAAAAAGTAACATCTGCTACTCATATCACAAATATGTAACAAGCATACATATCCCTATGTATGCATTGGTTTGCTTTTTACAAGACTAAGAAACAATAATATCTACACATTCAAAAAGTACTAAACAAGATTTGGAAATCTTTTTCTTGAAATTTTGCGTAGTGCAACTGCTAGGGTAAAACTTAAGAAACAGATTCAGAAGAAAAATATTGCATTTACTGTTTTAATTCAAAATTGGTGTCATTAATATAGAGGAAGATAATATAGGACAGTTTTCCTCTGTACCTAAAAAGGGTGATAAAAAAGTAGTTGCTTAAATTTAGCCTCTTTTCATTAATATTCCATGTGACAAGTAGTCTCACAATAATTTTAGCAAATAATTTTTCTCTGTAGAATGTGCTCAAGCAATTTATTAACAGTATTTATTATCCATAACATAAGCAGCATTACTACTTCTGTTTAATACAGAGGCCATGTATCATTGATTTCTTTCTCTTCTCCCCTCCCAACTCTTGCCCTCCCTGACTCAAACAGCTTTTAAAACAAGATTTCCTAAGTGTTACACACTTTCAACCATTTATTTTCAGAAAATATGACATTGAAAACAGCCAGGCATAAACACATTATTTGTTTGGTTGTCCAGGTGTAAGTCAGATTGAATAGCAATTCTTTGGGAAAACACCTATTTCCCTTTTCTTCTTCCCTCATTTGCCAAAACACCCGAACCTAAAAAGACTGGGAATAATCTAAACCATAAACTGCTACACTGACCCCTTTTATAAGACAGCAGGAATAAGTGGCAAGGGAGCACTATGTTTGCAAATTCTGGAAAGTGTTCGAAGTCTCCCAACAGCACCTGTGGCACAGCGTGTTTTCTTACAATTTTCCTCTGTAGACTGGTAATTGCTACAGTCCTGTGGGAAGGCAGAGCTGAACCCAACTTTTTGAAAAACTTGTAAACACTATCTTCAAGACTGTAAATATCATCAACAACATTCTAGAAGAAATGATGTTTTTATCTTCTGTGCTCTATTCTTGAAGTCTACTTACGGTGGCAGCACTGCATTATAAATGGTGCCCGTGAAGATCATGGAACAGATCCTCCTTAAGGCCATGTTAAGACATATGGAAGACAGGGAGGTGACTGGAGACAGCCAACACGGCTTCACCAAGGCCGAATAGAGCCTGACCCATCTGGTGGGTTTCTATGACAGAGCGACTACATCAGTGGATAAGGGAAAAGCAATTAATGTCATCTACTGGACTTCTGTAAAACCTTTAACACCATCCCACACAACACCCTTGTCTCTAAATTGGAGAGACCTGGATTTGAAGAGTGGACTATTGGTGGATAAGGAATTGACAGGATGGCTACATCCAGAGAGTTGCAGTCAATGGCTCAATGTGGGGTGGAGATTATTGACGAGTGGTGTCCTTCAGAGATCTGTACTGGGACCAGTACTACTTAATACCTTTATTAACTACATAGATACTGGGATCAAGAGCACCCTCAACAGGTTTGCAGATGACACCAAGCTGTGTAGTAGTTGATAGGAAAGAAGGAGGGGATGTCATCCAGACAGACCAGGATAGGCTTGAGAAGTGAGTCCCCTTGAACCTCATAAAGTTCAGCAAGGCCAAGGGAAAGGTTGCTGCACCTGGGATAGGGCAATCCCAAACATCCGTATGGACTTGGGAATGAATGGACTGAGAGTAGTCTTACAGAGAAGGACTTACTGGTACTAGTGGATTCAACATGAGCTGGTAACTTGCAGCCCAGAAAGCCAACCATATCCTGGGCTACATCAAAAAAGGCATGGCCTGCAAGTTGAGGGAGGTGGTCCTCCCTCTCTACTCTGCTTTTGTGAGACCCCACACATAGTATTGCATTCAGCTCTGGGGCCCCCAACACAAGAAGGATCTGTTAGAGAGGGTCCAGAGGAGGACCATAAGGATGGTCAAAGGGCTGGAGCACCTCTCCTAGAAGGACAGGCTGGGAGAGCTGTGGCTGTTCAGCCTGGAGAAGAGAAGGCTAGAGGGAGACCTTGTTGCAGTCTTTCAGCGCATAAAAGGGGCTTGTAAGAAAACAGGGACTCTTTAAAGAGCGACTCTTTATCAGGGAGTGTAGTGACAGGAAAAGAGGTAATAGTTTTAAACTGAAAGAGCGTAGACTAGTTGTAAGGAAAAATTCTTCACTACGAGGGTGGTGAGACAACAGGTTGCCCAGAGAAGCTGTGGATGCCCGCTCCCTGTGGATGCCCTCTCCCTTTAACAAGGCCAGGTTGAACAGGACTTTGAGCAACCTGGTCTAGTGGGAGGTGTCCCTGCTCATGACAGCAGAGGGGCTGGATCTTTAAAGCTCCTTTCCAACTCAAAGCATTCCATGGTTCTCTAAATACTATCCTAGAATTGTATCCCAGAATGCCTTCTGGAGATGGAGAGCCATATAGATATTTTGTTCTAAAATTAAATGTACAAGAAATCACAGACATGCAAATATACAATTAGCTTATGTATACTTAACAATAATATGTATAATAAAATTCCTGTGTGTTTGTGTATCTTTGGACACACCAAATGAATAAAGAACCTGAAAAGAGTTTGACTTCTTTGGTTCACGTGACAGAGAATCTTGTATATGTCCATTTTCTAGATGATGGTCATAAACACTTAGTATGTGGTACCTGTCTAATATATCTAACAACAGAAAAAAAATAACACTTCTACCTGTCTTGCTGGAAACAATTAAGAAACCAGAAGACAACTGAATCATCCAGAAATGCCCTGAAATTACCAGGAAAATAACAATTTCTTGGCTCATACTTCTAACTTGCAAATGGCTGTTCCCAAGACACAATACCTATTTCAAAATAACGATCAGGAAACTCTGAGAGCAACTCCAAGAACAAAAAGGAAAAAAAGCATAACAGTATCACAAAAACCATTTTGTATTGTATTTTATCACATTTCAATTGCTTGTGTATTTTATTAGTACTTTTTTTTTTTATTATTTTGATGATCTCTTACATAAAATTAACTATCCAAGGAGTCATTGGAATTACAGTTGTTAAGCATAAGGTATTTTTCTTATTTCCAATATAATAAATGTTGGTTTTAAATATTTTCTGTTCTACCATTTTATCTGTGTTGGGTAAAAAATACAACACATCAGTAATTTCAGGACCAAATCCTGCCTGTAATACCCACTGTGTATGGTATAACATCTCTTTAAATTAAATTAAGGTCTAATCAGAGAGAATAAGGTTGGAACAATCCAGGCTTAAACCTAAATCAGATGACTGCAAAGGGATAGAACCAAGATATCACCTGAAGCTGAAGGACTCTTGTTAGAATCCCAAGCAATGAAGAAGCATATAGAAAATAACCCATACATTCTATATGAAGAACAAAATACAAAGCCAAGGCTAAAATACAACAAAAAGTTGTCAAGTAATGCAAAATGACAGATATTTATCAAGACTGACAATAATACCAACATCCCTCTGATAACTTGGAGAATTTTTTATACCTTCCTGTGCAATTTATACATTCAAGGTATAAATACTTCACCATGCTTAAATTCATCTGACTTAATACGTGTAGAATATCCTGACTTCAAATTACCAGCACCTCCAGCTGATGCATACTCTGTCAAATAAAATTTATTTAATTACCATAAAGATAGACATGTGAGTGACTTTAATTCTAGCCACCTGTCTTGCACAGTCCTCTCAGAAATAAACAGATTTAACTTTCAAAGGGTCCAGCTTTTTTTTTTTTGTCCTCTTTTTTGAAGTTTTGAGCTCATCTGTTTTATGTAACGTAACTGCAATAATATTGCCTCCGAGTCAGCTCTGCAATAATTCACTTTTCGTACAGTAATAATTGAGCAAACAGAAAGTTCTACCAGAGGCATTCTTTTCTATTATTTATTGTAATTTTTTCATAATTTAGTGAGAAACAATCCAAAACCAACATTTTTATCCTTTTATATTAAATTAATTTACAATGCTAGAAGCGAGAATGAAAACAGAAAAAACACCAGCAGAAACAGCACGTTAATAAAGACAGATTTCCTCAAAGTTTTTTTTATTATTGTTATTATTATTATTTTTGTTTTACTTAAACTTAATTCATACAAGAATTTTTTCTAGTTCTGTCAGGTCTAGGTTGTCTCTATTTGTTTCCCATAGCTTAGACAAAGTGAAAAAGTTATGAATCACTGCTCAAAAAACTTATTTTCCAGTCTGTTCACTAGCTTTGTTGCTCTACTCTGGACTGGACTGAAGCCTATTCACTGCATCTCTTTGAGCCCAGCCATTCCGCCAGTTCTTCACACGGTGAGCTGTGCACCTGTCCGAGTGATGAGCAGCCAGTTTCTCCACAATAGGAAATACTGTGGGAGATGGTGTCAAATGCTTTACTAAAATCCAGGTAAACATCCACAGTCTTTTGTTCATCTACTAAACTGGTCATCTTGTCATAGAAGGAGCTCAGGTTAGTCAGGCAGGACCTGCCATTTATAAACCCATTCTGGCTGCTTCTGATCACTCAATTTTGTGATGGCACCCCAGATGTTCTGCTCCATAACCTTCCCTGGGACTGAGGTCAGACTGACAGACCTGTAATTCCTTGGATCCTCCTTCTTGCCCGTTACAGAATATAACATCTTTTTAAACTCCAGCAAATCTGATGAGTATATTTTATTCTAAATATCAGTATCTCTTTGGTATGGAAAATGCCAACCTCCAGAAGTTGTAAAGATCTTAGAGAAATATTAAAATAGTAACAAAATAAAAAATTAATTAACACCCTCCCCCCCCCCCAAAAAAAAAAGAAAGAATTAAAACAAACAAAATACATTGCTTCCTCTCCCTTTACTCCATCTCACCCCCACACCTGGTTCAGAGTCTCTGTAGTGAGCCATATACAACAGCTGTTGATGATCTGCAAAATTCCTTTTGAGATCAACAGGACTTGTCTCTCGAGATTAGGCTTAGTGTGAGGAATTCACAGTTGTGGAAGTGTAAGTACAGCTGAAAGTTTGCTCTAATTTCTAAGAGCAACATGTGGCCTTTCTTCTTTCATGCCTTAACCACAGAGCTGCATTAAAATGGGTAATGGTCCTGTTTTTACCAGAGGTGGCACACAGCACTTCACCACCTGAGTGTAAAACTTATAGCTTAGATGCCTAACACGAAACACAAAATAATGAAATAACAGGCTGTCATGCTCACATTGCAGAAATAACATTTTTTGCAATAATTTTCAGGCAGTGCTAACCTTCCATATTTTTCCATATAACACAATTAGAGGACAAATTAGCTAATATTGTTTTTTAAAGCCAATCAATTAGCTGGAATTTAAACATCATTGCATATCTTACTCTTGAGATATGGAATTACAATACTATTGCAGTTAAAAAGAAAGATGATCTGTTGAGGTTAATATACTGTTGTGTCCGTAACTGTGGTAATGTAAGTTGGAACAGGTTTATTTTGTAGCTTTGATCTAGCAGCTTCCAACGGGTTTTCAGTTTATGGGAAGAAAAGATTTGCCACTTAATTGAAACACACTTTAATATAAACAGGACCATAAATAGGAGGACAACTGTAAGCTTTCCCAAGAGAAAGACCTTTGAAATTCAACAATGAAATTTAGTGACTCAATCTTTTGCTTTCAGCATTTAGTCCTCTAAGAAGTGTGCCTTGCTATTCTATTTTTTTTCTGCACAGTGAAGTGGTTTCAGTATACCAGATAAACAGTCATTAAAATTTAAAATTTTGTCTAGCCCAGCAGCAAGAGGTACAAATTAAAATTAAGTGTGTTTAATATTGTAGACTATGTATGATATTTCTGGACAGGAGATAATTTACACCTTTATTCTGCTTAGTTACTGGTTAGCTCATATATTTGCTCCCTTGGCAATGCTCACCTGAAAGTAATATCTGATTCAGATACAAGATATTAAATTTCTGACATTAAAAAGAAAATAGTCTACTGAGGGTTCAATCAATTATTTCACAACACATTATCAGTGTAACCTGGCAGAACATCTTTTTGACTGATACAAATTTGTCAATCAGGCTTCTGTAAGCTATATGGATTTCTAACCTGCAAAAAATATGCAAATCAAGAAAGGTACCAGAAAATAAAAAATGATCATCTTCTGAACTTATTATAACACTAGTTTTTTGGTGGTCATGGCCTATTTATTTATTTATTTATTTATTGCATTATCTTTTCAACCATATAGGCAGTAGAAAAGTCATTTATTTTAAATCAAGAGTCCATATGCTTTCACTCACATACCAACACCTCCGGTGACTGTTAGTATATCATACTAAAAACAACTGAAATAACCAGCTGGTAAGAAATATGTGCCTTTCTCTGCTAGAGCAGTTCATACAGACTGCCGTTCTGTTTTAGATGTCCTAATCTAGTCAACTGAACACATCTGCAAATTTTCTGAGGTAAGAATGGAGTATCAACATTCAGACCTCTCCTGCTTATGGCCTCTCCCATCACTATTCTGATTCAGCAGAGTTATTCCACACAAAAGAACTCGTGCAAAAACCTTACTGTATTATTGCAGCCACTTCAATTCAACTGCAAATTGCAAAGGGCCCTGAGCTAGGGTATGTAAACCACAGATCATCCAGAAGGGTAGGTAACCTATTAAATCAGACTCTGAGAATAGTTTGGTGTAAATAACCTCCATAACATATCATAACCCTAAAAAGAATCCTCCCTGCCTCAATGACAAAAATATCTAATCAAAAAAGTGCCAAGAGACAGTAAATGCATGGAGAGAGAAAAGAAGATTTAGACAAGTCTAAAAGTGAGTATCATGTCCTTTTTGCACACCCCAAATCAAGGAGATCTGCCCTTTGCATGTATGGGATAACAGGTAAACTTACTGCCCACTATGTTTCCCTTCTTTACCATTTCCTGAGGTCTATCTAGCCTCACCAGAAAAATTATTTCCCTGGGCTTAGTTACTTGCTGTTATCAAAACCACTTGGCTAAAATGCTGTAGCAACAGCAAATAGATTTCAGCACTCAGGTTGAGGTTCTTGTCTCCTTCTTACCCTGCTCCCTCACCTGTCCTCAGAAGCAGCAGCAGTCAACAATACAGCAGAGTCTCTCAAAAGACTGACACACAGAAATCTGACTGATTATTGGAGCCACAGAGTAGTTTTATAGCTGTGCCCATTCACCTGTCCTGACAGCTACACCAGCTGAAGCAGTGAAAACCTCTTCCTGGAACAGTAAGAAACCCAATGCTTGGAGCAGTGTATTTCATGAAGGAAATTTCTTCCATAAAGGAGCTGAAACACTTTCCCGAAGTGAAGAAATACTCAGTTTCAAGGAAATTTTTTAAGGAAAAGTAACATATGAGGAGAATTAAGAATAGGTCTCATTTTTCTCCTTTTGTTACTTCACCACATCACATTATGCAAATAAATTTCTTAGGGCCATCCTTCTGGTGCACTCAAACTTTTAAAGAGAAAAACATAAGTCAACTGAGTGAGCATATATTATGCTTTTTAACATATTTGACAAATGTGATTTTTCTTCTAACTTGACAATGACAATACATGTAAATGAGAAATTAAAGGACAAAAATTCTTTATTCTTTTTTATAAACACCCACTTTATATGTAAGATTTCTGACAATTGAGAGTTAATTATTTTCCCTGGCAATAAGTTTTAAGAATATTTACATCTCACTCTAGTAACTAAGTACTAAATCACTTAACAAAGGAAGCATCATCTTATGTTCTAAAAGAAAAATAACATTGATTATGATTTTGTTCTAATTTTAGGGAAGTTCGGAGAAGAACTGAAGAGTGCCAGAAACAGAATACATACATTGCTATATCCACTCCTAGATAGATTCAGCATCAATCCATTTACTGGTTTTATAATTAAGATTATCCAAACTAAAACAGATAAAACGTCTGAAAAAAGTAGCAACATTGACATTGCTTTCTTGCTGATTTCCTGACCGCTTTGATATCCAGTTCAGATGAACAGCTGGGACACTGCCTTCCCCATTGAGAATCATCAGCTAAAACTCTCTGTGAATATATTCAGCACCATGAAGTAACTTTACTCTACACAGCTGCTCCATTTTATAGCTTTTCTCTTTCTGTGTAATGCCCCCCTTCCCCCACACTGAAACCGCCTGTTCCCCTTCCTCACATCCTTTTCTATATCAAAGCACATCATGATATAGAAACAACACTGAAATTGCCATTGCTGTTTGAATCAAGCAAAATCAGTCTCAAAAGATAGCAAGAATACCACTATATCAAAATTATAAGATACTGCTTGACCACATGCTGTGGTGTTAAGCAGTCTTTTTAATAAAACTTACTTCTCAGAGAAGGAGAAAGAAATCATAAAGCAGCAAACCCAATTCAGATGATAAACTGTAGCAATATAAAACTAATATAACTAAACATTTTCAGAACTGATATGAAGAATTATTTTCAGAAAGCATTTGAAAGGGTTACCTATTTGTGCATCTTTCAGGACTTAAAGCTTCAAACAAATACACATTTATATCTGTGCACAAGGGATCTCACTGATTTCACCAATTTTATCTATTTTTATGTGATTATATATTACATATTCTTTGAACCAACAACGTCCTTATCTACAAGGCCTTCTACAGCAGCACATTAATCATAACGTAGTTGAGAGGTAAGGCATTAAGCTATACTGGCTATTTATGTCACTGGAGTATTGCATCTATCATATCTATCTATGGTTCATAAAATAAAAATAGAAAACACACCAGAAAACCTGACTGAACATAGATACAATCTTTGTCTTGTTCTTCAGAGGCACATTTGTACACACTACACATTGATACATTGTCAGATTTACCAGAAGCTCCCTTATCATATTGTGAACTGCTCCTTTCCCATCCATCCAATTAATTCAACTAGAAATAGAGGTATCAACACAAAACCTTTTTTTTTTTTTTTAAACCAAAATATGTGAATATATGGTCTTACTAGCAAACTAGGAGCTTAATGTGAATGGACCTAATTAGAAGTATTGTAGACTGCAGGCAGTCTCAACGCAGAACTATGCTAGCATTTCCTACTCTGCTTTCCTGAAAGCATCAATCAGATAACACACTACACAAAGGTAAATTCAATTCAAAAAAGTATTAGTTCAAGCAAAAAATCATCTTTCATATCTCAGTGATGACTCCTGAGGAAATCATTATTTTAGGTGTAAGAGTAATGGATTAAGAGAAAAAGCCTTGAAGGCCAAAGGCTGTGAGGTTAGATTCTGTGTATAAGGAAAAAATACTGAATTTTAATTTATGCTACTCTGAAAAATACTTGTACTACTGTCAACATTTATGCCTAACTTTCACCTTTCAATCTCCCCATCAGTTTCTAGCAATCAGTCACTTAAAAACGTGTAATTATTTTTATTCTCTGTGGTCCCTTCTCCGTCACTTCATCTTTTTCTTTTTGCTGTCTGGTTTTCCTCACTTAGACACGTGACTCAGGAGCTCCTGGAAGGATCTTAATGAAGTTTTCTCAAGAAATAGCAGGGATTTCAGTTTCTTACTATTAAAGCATATTAATGTTTTACCATTTGTATATTTAAATAATAATAATTAAAAATTAGTCTACAGAACGATTGACTGTATGTCCGGAGACTATATGATCAGATTACAAATCACAAAAATGGTCAAGACAGGAAGGGATCTCTAGGGATCATCTGACCCAATCCCACTGGAGCAGGTTGCTCCAAGCATGTCCAGCTGGGTTTTGTAGACCTCCAAGAATGGAGATTCCACAATCCCTTTGGATATCATGTTTCACTATATGACTACACTCAGCATGTTTTGTTTTTCTTTATGGAATCTCCCATGTTTCAGTTTGCACCCATTACCCTTTGTCCTGTCTCCGGAAACCCCTGAGAAGAGCCTAGCTCTTTCTTCCTCCCCCCACCATAAGTGCCATACCCACTAAGCATTAACTGACCATGAGGTAAGTACTAGATAATTAATTATTATTGAATAATTATTAGTGACGTCCATTGAACTGAGCAAGAATATTACAGATACTCTTCTCTATTTTCAGATTCATCATCTAATCCACACACCACCTCATAAAATTAAGTGTGCTGGGCAATTATATGTAAATTATGTTTGAGATCAAGTTAGAAAATTTTATTCTCTCAAAGAACCTGTGCTGCTCAGTAAATGAGAAGAGTCAGGAACATGTATCTATCTCAGCTTCCTACTGTTGAGAAAACAGCTGTCTGGAAACCTTAAAAATAGCTGAACAATTTTAAAGTATTGATAGGAATAGAAGAAACAAGAACACCTTGAGTGCCATTCATGTACCTTGGTTTAGGTAGTGTGAGAAGATATGGGTACTGCCCATATTAAACATTCCTAGACATAACTTAAGGTACTGCATATTTTTCTTATTATTAACACCAGAACTCCTGAATCTAAATGAAAACTACCTAGATCATATGTTAAGCGTGCATGAAGTTAGTAAAAGAAATGCTACACATTCCAAGCCCAAGTTATTAATGTAGCTTCATTTATATTATGCTGTCATACTTTTAGTCTTTATCAGTCAACACTGTAGATTATTTCAGATACATTTGGAAATCTGTGAAAACAGAACAGAAGCACTCTTTAGCTACTGTTTGAATAGGTGTCATATGCAGTATTCTTTGTCAAACTTCAGTGATAAAATAATTGAGTAAATACATCTACAGACTTAATATAAAATCACTGCATTCTTAAAATAATGGGATAAATCCACACTAATTTCAAATTTATACCCAATATTATATAAGCTGTATAAAATGTCACATATGATTATTGCTGGAAAGGCAAACCAGAGGAGTAATTAACACAGTTGAGAGTTCATATCCCTAGAAGTAAGAAAACAGAAAGTAAAATTCATTTCCCATATGCTTCTGCATCAAATCAGGCCTCACGGGGACACATGATGTATTTAAATTAGACAATAAAAATCAGCACATAATTATGCAAGTCTTAGAAGTAACTGGCTTGGACCCTTGCAAATTCTCCAGAAAGTGTTCTAAAAGTGTGAATCACCTCAAATATTACATTGTTGTCAGTTCAGACAAATGATGTATACAAATACATGCTTATATAAACAAGCTCCGTATTTATAGTGCAACCATTTAATATAATTACATCATCAGGTAATTAGAACGTGCAATTATGTAAGTCTCACCTTCTCCCTCTGCTAATGAATGAATTTCTAAGTATCAGGGAAAGATTTATCTTTATTAGTGACATTTGATCCAATTGTTTCTGAACATGCAAAGAAAAAGAAACACCTAAAAATGTGAGAACTGAACTGAGGAGTTTATTTTTTTCATTGTCTGGTGACAGAATTCTTCATCAAAACATTGCTTTATAACTATTGCCTAGAAATAGTAGGTTAAAACGGAGTAGTAACATTTCAGCACTCATAACGGCTTTTTTTCACATTATACGAGTCCATGCAACTTCATAAAGAACAAGAAAGAAACTGCAGATGTAACTCCATATATCATATTTATGCGTAACTTCTGTGAACTCCATAAACCTAAGTATTCAAACTTTATTCCAAAAAACCTGGGAGACAGTGATCTTTAATCAGAAATTACCTTTCTGTTTTACTTCCTAGGATCTAGATCCAGCCTTACATGAGAAAAAAAAATCTGACTTCATGTGGAAAACAAACTGTTAATTGGAAAAATGTAACTGTAGCTGAAAGCAGTTAAAGTCTTTCCTGTGCTGGGGCAGGGCTTGAGGAAGACACCTGCTGGGAAGCTGTTTAGATACAGATATAGGTATCTCTTTATAGACATACTTCCAAAGCCATTAGTTAGGATGCAAAAAATTCTTCCTTACATAATTCTTCTGCAATGGTCATCATGCTATTATCTCTGCTACTTTGGGCAAAGTTCTTTTTTCTCTAATTACTTATTTCTTCTCTAATATAAATGATGTTTCAGGTTTCCTGGTTCTCCTTTTGACTGAACAAGTTACCAAGTCTTTACAATGCAACTAATGATATGGACCACTGTGTTATGATTATTGCCAATATTGTCCTTCCTAACGAATCAAATTAATTTACTCATTATCACAGCTGAGCATTCTCAGATTATTCTCAGATTTTTTTTTATGTCATTCAATTTTTTATTTTTATTTTTTTAATTAAAAGTTTTACATAAGAAACAAAGCATATTTGACTTGGCAACTGTAGAACAGTTCATGAACATGGATGTAGCTTTTTAGTGACAGTCAGCCTTAGTGCCAGAGACAGATCAGGGACACATTTAACTTGCTAGCATATTTGTAGCCATAGTACCTACTAATTTATTCTCCCATACTTTGTTTACAACTTTTATTGCTATTGTCCATTCATTTTGTATGACACTCATCATCAGAAAAAAAAATATAAATCAGTTGCTAATGAAGAAGCTAAAGTTTATGGAAGTTCGTGTTTTCTTCTGCACATATGTCCCCCTCCACTAATGTTGAGTTTCTACAAAAGCATCATTTATCATTTGAGAACAATGCCAAGTCTCCAGAAAAAGCTGCAGTCACCATATAATGTTCATACATTGTATTACTGGGTAACCAAAAAAACTACACATTTCACATAACTTACGCTTTCTGGCACTTAAAGCATTTGCTGTTATTGAAGTCCCTATTCTAGTAAAAAAAATAAAAAAATAAAATATGATGCTCTGATCACTAAGAACACACACTAGTGAAAAGATGCATCCTTTTAAATTAGCTGTAGTTAATCACTATGTTTCAAATAAGTGATAATTTAATGAAAGGGAAGAAGATGCAGACCTTCAATGGCCACTTTACTGTAGCTCTTGAAAAATTACAAGAAAAAATTGTCTTTCCCAATAATGATTTCTAAACAAAGCAGTATTCAGCAGTATTCTGTTTACTTAAACAGAACTCTCCTTATTCCAGTAGGAAAAAAAAAAAGAAGCTTTCCTGCTACGGGGGGGGGGGGGGGGGGGGGGGGGGGGGGGCGGGGGGGGGAGAGGACACCTCTTCCAGCTTTTAGAAAGATAGCAATCAGACTCCATTCAGGAGAAGGGCACTGAAAATCCACTTCTGCTTGTGAATTATAAGATTTCTTCTGGAGGCTTAAAAATGGCATAAAGAGGCTGACAGAAACAGTGATAGGCAGATAGCCCATGAAGACAAGCAAGTCTGTTCACACAGAGGCGTATCATCATGCAGATGCACATAAGAAACAAAAATTAAAAAAAAAAATCCACTGTCAAAATATTTGGTTCTATAATCACCAAAAGTCCATAATTTTTGTGCTACTGCTGGACAGGTATGTGTAAATCTTTTGGAAGCAAAAGACAGCAGAACTGCTGCTTTTTTGCCTCAGCATACCAATGTTTCTTTTAAAATATAACAACATTTTTTCTTGTACAGCTAAGATTAGTGAATAGAATGAGGTTTGCTCTTTGGAAATTAAATTGCAAGTATGGGTTAGTTTCTACCCTTCCTACCTAAAATGATATTTAGGTACCAAAAACCTGGAAAGAAGAATTTAAAATTTAATCTCACATCTCAATTTAAGTGCATAAAAAAATCTTTAGAAAAAAAAAAAAGGTTTACAGTTCAAAGCAATTGTTTACATGGTGGATTTTTAAGTACTTTGTTATTTATTCATGGGGAAAAGGACTTGTCCCCATTTATTTTTCTGTTTGTCTACAGTTGTGAGTGATTCTTATGTGGAAATTGAAAACAAAACAAAACAAAGATACTAGTTGGAAAGATAAGTAGGTCTGCAAAGCTCCATTAAATTTAAGAAAGATGCTTTTGACCTAATTTTTTTTTAAGAATCTCTATTTTGACAGATAACCCATTTTTCAATGATCACGTAAAAAAAAAAATCACAGACAAACCTTCTGCAAATACCTGGTAATTCAATTGTTTAAATGCTAGTACCAACAAACAACCTAATCTACAGAATATTAAAAAAAAATGGCCAGTATTGAAGATTAACTGTTCAGCAGAGAACTATCTTCTGCACAAATCTGCTCTCCAGGTTCACACCTACCAGAAGTCAGAAATACACGGAGACTTAAGGTGTATTAGCGTAAAATGCAATTAGTATAAAGAAATCTCACTATTAAAAATGTGGTTCAGATTTTGCTTCTATTCAATGCCACAACTATAGATTTTAGACTCCACCATAATGGAATTTAGCAGCAGTTCAGTAATATAATCAGAACTATGGATTAATACAGTAGTGCCAAAAAAAATAGTAGTATTACATATATATATTACATACTCTACATAATCACTTACAAGTACGATTTTTCAAATGATGTTTTTCATAAATAAAGAATAGAGCCTTCAGCGACAGGAATTTCCAGTTTTGAATTCAATGTCAACATAAAAATCATCTACTGTCAAGGAGTTCTGTATGAAAGGGTCCTGCCTTCCAACTAGCCAGCCAACCTTATATTTAAGGCATCTAAGAACTCACGCAGACATACACACATTCCTCTCAATAGCAATGAGGATGGCACAAAGAAAGTATAACAACATATTTTAATAGCACCATCTTAACTGGTTATTCTTTCTTCTCCGGATTCTCCAGAACACCAAATGCAAACAACATTCTCTCTCTCTCTTTCTTTTTAAAGATTTTTGGTTTTCAGAGGAACCAACTGTCTGAAAACTGTCCAGCCATTTGCTATGATTTTTTTAATCATTATTTCTTTTTATTATTGTCAACAAGCTCTATTGCAATAATCAGCCAAATACCAGATTAACATTTTTCACATATTTGAAAGTAATGAAGGAAAACTAATTCAGTTAAGCTACAGAGAGTAAACCAGACACAATTTATATAACCTCTCTAAATATCAGAACTGAATAATAAACACTCATCCCTGTCAAGTGCTCAATTCTAGATTGTAACATGGCAGAGTAATTCACTTTTATGTGATAAAAACAACAACAAAAACTAAAAGCCCATTTCAGCAGTTTCCTTTCTGTTCATTTTTGAAGCAAGACCCCATTTCAAGTGTAATATATGCTGAAAAATGTCAGATGGAATCACAGTGTAACTCACCTTAGATATCTACAACAATTGCCACAAAAACACTTAAGGGTTAGTAGTAGAATCAGTTCTTTTCCAAAACAATTTCAGTTTTGTTGAATAGATACATACTGGGGGGGGGAAAATACCACTTTGGATAACTGACATGCCTCTGAACAGAACCACTTGACTTACCTGCCACTGTTTCATGAGCTCCCGAACTGTTTTGGCATCCTCTAGTATCTTTTCTTTGTGTGTTGCATCCTGCAGGACATTAGCAGTTGTTTCAGCTTCTGTAAGCCATGCAAGGAACTTTTCGAGATCCAGGTAGAATACCTGCAACATCAGTAGGGCTGATTCCAACGCAGCTTCACGCTCACTAACCCTGTGCAAGTACAAAGAGTCAAATGCAGCACTCACAGGAATAAAACAAATCTCAATTGTTAAATCACAATATAACAAAGACACTCCATGTATTTTTCACATACCAATCAAGGTAAGAATTTGCAGATAGGTTAGCTACAATGATACAACTTGCATTGTATGTTTGGCAGGTGGGGTTCTTTTTTAAATTAAAAAAAAAAGTCTTTTCTCCTGAGAAGATAAACTAAAAATCAAGGAAACAAATCAATAGCTGCTTAATTGTTTGAAAGAACTATACCTGAAAAATACACAATAAAAAAAAAAAATCAGAAATAATTCCCTACTGTTTTTATCAAAGATTGTTTACTTATTTGTCATGAAGAGTACTGTGGGAAAATCTGTTTATTTTTAGAAAGCACAAAATAGGTCCTGGACCCTAATTAGCATTATAAATTTAATTGTTAGTTTTGATGACTTGAAGACTGTTGAAATTGCACTGAAAATGACTACTGTTTTTTCATTTAAAAAAATGAATCATAGAATGGTTTAGGTTGGAAGAGACCCTAAAGATCATCTAGTTCCAACCCCCCAAATATGAATGAGATATAAATTACAAGATCTCTATCAGTTACGTGATAAAAGACAGTTTTTAAGTACAAAGACTATATTACTGTATTATCCTTGGGGAAGAGCTAAATCATAAATTGGGAAAGAACCTTAAAGGCCCAAGCAATCCTGGTGCTGAAAAAAAAAACTTGAAGTGTATTTGTGTTGTATCAGCCTTCATGTGCAGTGTAGGTGTTCTATATGTACTCACCAAATTTTTTACATTAAACTTGAGCTAAATATAGATTTAGAGAAGCGAACAGGTAAGTATGACATAGCGTTCACTACCACAAACTTATCAAGGCTACTTAGCTGTTGTATTACATGCAGTAATTGTTCAGTACGATGAATGATTAAATTTTGAAGCTCAGAAAATACCTAGTAAAAATACCTAGTAAAATACCTAGTAAAGTTATCTAATAATTTACATTAGTTCAAGTGGAATGAATGCGATCTGATACACACCAAACTTTTTACTCTACAAACATATGGTGATCTGGCTATCTGCACATATAATCATAGAATCATACAATGGTTTGACTTGGAAGGGACCTTAAAGATCATCTAATCATCATCTAATTAGATTATCTAAAGATCATCTAATTCCAACTCCCCTGCCATGGGCAGGGACATCTTCCACCAAAACAGGTTGCTCAAAGCCCATCCAACCTAGCCTGAAAGACTCCCAGGAATGGGGCAACCACAACTTCTCCCTCATCCTGCTGGCCACACTTCTTTGATGCAGCCCAGGATACGGTTGGCTTTCTGCGCTGCAAGCGCACAGTGTCAATTCATGTTGAGCTTCTCATCAGCCAACACTCCAGGTCCTTCTCCTGCTCTCAATCTATTTTCTGCCCAGCCTGTATTTGTGCTTGGGATTGCCCCATGCCAGATGCAGGACCTCGTACTTGGTCTTGTTGAACCTCATGAGGTTCACATGGGCCCACCTCTCAAGCCTGTCCAAGTTCCAAGTCCCTCTGGATGGCATCCCTTCCCTCCAGTGTGTCAGTCTTACCACACAGCTCGGTGTCATCCACAGACTTGCTGAGGGTTCACTCAATCTCACTGTAGATGCCACCAACAAAGATGCTAAACAATGCCAGTCCCAATACTGACTCCTGATGAACACCACTCATTACTGATCTCCACTTGGACATTGAACCGTTGACTTCAACTCTTTGAGTGCAACAATCCAGCCAATTCTTTACCTGTTGAGCGGTCCATTCATCAAATCCATGTCTCTCCATTTTCGAGACAAGGATATCATGTGGGACAGCAGTGTCAAATGCTTTGCACAAGTCCAGGTAGATGATGTCAGTTGCTCTTCCCCTAACTACAAATGCCATAACCCTGTTGTAGAAAGCCACCAGATTTGTGCCCTAAATGAAGCCATGTCGGCTGTCACCAATCATTTCCTTATTTTCCACATGCCTTAGCATAGTTTCCAGGATGAAACCTCCATGATTTTGCCTGGCACAGAGGTGAGACTGACTGGCCTGTGTTCTTCCCTGGGTCTCCCTTTTTCCCCTTTTTAAAAATGGGGGTTATGTTTCTCCTCTTCCAGGCAGGGGGATATTCACCGGATTGACATCACTTCTCAAACATTATGGTTAGTGGCTTAGCAACTACATCTGCCAGTTCCCTCAGGACCCATGGATTTGTGCACCTTTAGGTTCCTTAGCTGGTCTCAAACCTGATCTCCTACAGTGGGTGGTTCATCATCCTCCCAGTCCCTGCTTTTGCCTTCTGGGGCTTGGGCTATGTGGCTAGATAGATTTACTGTGTAGTTTTATAGTTAGACAGAGACTAAGATACTAGAGTTTATCAGATATAAAATTTCTAATTTATCATAATTAAATAATGGTAATTGATCATAAATTTATCAGATGAGGCCAAGAAATTTCTAAGTACTAATCTCTTTCAAATCCTGTTTGCTGTCCTAATAGGTTGTACCCCCTGAGAAGTAATGAAATCATCCTAAAGCCTAATGTATTAGCTGATGTAAGAAAATAAACAAAAGACACAAAATTTACCACGTTACTAAGAGCATGTTTTTCTGACAAGCATATATGTAAGTTGCAACAGAAAATGGTAGGAACAGAAAAATTCAGGCAGAGTACAGGAGAGTACAATCGCTTCATTTCATTAAAACAAACAACCCTCCCTAAGGTTTCTCACAACAGCTACCATATTTCTGTCATATTTTTCATCCTTCAGCATCTCACTTTTCCCAAACATCTTGTGAGAAAAGTAATTTATGCTTGGATTTTTTTATTTTTTGATTCAAAAACTGAGAAAGCTATTGAATGTCTCACTTCAAGGTATAAAGTCATCCACTGATTCTTCAAAACTTGAAACATTGACTGGACTTTGATCTCAGATTCACCTGTCCCCACTACAAGAATTGTCTACATGAGAAGTGTCTTCCAGCCTGCTACAGAGTCACCTGTATTAGAACGTGTCCCCAGGGGCTGAATGAGAAACACTCAGCTTTAGAATAGTGAAAGGTATCTCTTTCCCAACTTTATTGTCTATGGACTTAGAGCAGGCTTGTGGTTAGGACACTGTTTACATGTAAAACAACTGCAATAAAAAAAGTCTACTGTTCTTTTATTTAGCTAAAAAAATAATTTCATAGATGTCGTAGCTATCTATACTAGCAATATACATTAAATCAGCATAAACACAGAAAGAAAAGAAAAAACAGAAAAAGAAAATCTACCTGGAAAATGCTGTTTTGAGTTATCTATTTATCATTTTTAGTTCAAAAATTGCATCTCATTTATTTTATAGAATTTGGAAATGGAGTAAACATACATAAAGCAAAAATATTTTATCCAGTTCTTCAGAGCACAATTCTATTTTAAGAATAGAATTATAGTGTTATGCTAATTAAATTTGCAGTGTGCAACACGATAGATAATATCTGTGCCCAAAAGCCTTTGCAGAATTGGGCAAAACACTTTCTTAACACTCAGTTCTTCAAAATATTAAAGGCACATTTTTCAACTACTATCGACCTGAAATCCTGTAAATACATGGCAATTACACAATGTGAAATAAAAAAAAAGCTTAGGTTTATTTGTGTGTATTGTTAATTTTAAACATGTATCCTGAGAAGTAGGATCCAGAGCTACTTTCATCCACTTGTATATACAAGAATACAAACACAGATATGAAAATTATGTTGAAAGTGAGAGCCATTAGAAGCATTGCTCAAAATCAGAGTTTATCTTTTATAGAAAAATCCAGACTAGATGAAAAATATTACATGATATTTTATTGATATGGGTAAAGAAAAAGGTTTTCATTAGCAAGAATCTTCTGACACTTCTATTCTATGATGCACAGAAATCTTATAGCAAATAATTCTTTCAGCCTACAAAAACATGTTCCTTATTTATAAACGTACTAATACACCTAACAGAAAATATCTAGTACTTTGCATTTTGAATTTTGCAACATCTAGCATGCAACAAACATTTAACTACATTGACAACCCTACAGCATATCAATAAGCTTCACTCGTCTTTCTAATTTCTTCAAAATTATGAGGTTAGAATATAGAAAAGGAGGTCTGAAAGTAACGAGTAAAGCTGAGTATCAAATCCATAATGTGATGATTTGCACAAAATTATAGTGGAGACAAAAATCATAGAATCATAAAGGTTGGAAAAGCCCTCCAAAATCATCTGGTCCAACCATCCCCCTACTACCAATGTCACCCACTAAACCATGTCCCTAAGTACCACGTCCAACCTTTCCTTAAACACCCCCAGGGATGGTGACTCCACCATCTCACTGTGCAACCTGTTCCAATACATATATTGAACAAGAAATTATTGCACAAAAACAAAACACAAATGTTTTCTTTTTAGTCTGTATCATCAAAGCATGTTTAATTTCATAGCTGTATGAAAAGCTGTATGAAAAGAACATGGAATCACAGAATCTTCTAAAGTAAGCATGAAAACTTTTTCACTGTAAATGAAACCCTGCATAGTATGAACACTACAAAATGCTGCTGAAATACTGTAAAATAATCATAACAATAATGATTTTTAACCAAATGAACCTTCCTTTCTCTATTCTATATAAAAATATCAAATTCCTGGAAGAAATACTGAAGGTGGGATTCACCTTATTTGCATCTAGACACTCAAAAGATAAGCAACTACACTCCCTCTGCAAAACAGAGGGAAGTATTTCTGGATTTTAATTCAGCCCCCTCCTTGTCTGTCTGTACAGATCTGTTGAACTATATTGAAGGTCAATTTTTGTTCTCTTGACTACAGTGGTAGGTTACAAGACTAACTTACTTTAGACGTCTAAATTTTACACAATTAAAGGTATGTGAGATGATCCCCAACCTAGTCTGGGGACCAATTTTCAGGCACTAGTGACATCAGTGGCAGAGAACTGAGCAACTCTGGTTGTCATATGAGTTTTTTACAGGACAGAAATTATGGTGCTCTTGTAAGAATGTATTAGCTGAAGGCTTCAAGTTGAGCGGAAGATGAGGACATGGCAGAGGAAGTGAGTCACACAAAGTGCGTAAGCATGAACATTTATATTCACAGGAAGAGGTTAACAAGGGTTTAGAAAAAAATACCAGCCTCTACTGCAAGAAACTGCTGTGATTCTGAGAACTTTTAAAGCTCATACTTTGAAACACAGCTGTTTACAAATGTCTGGGAAGATAAACAGGTAAAAATGAAGTTGTCTGAAGTCTGTGTGATCTTTAAGTTTGTAAGCAAGCTACAGTACTTTCAACTACAGTCAGCATCTGTACTGTGATATACTTACAAACAAATATATACAGCAAAATAAAAAAAATAAAAACTGAACCTCTTGTTATGGAATCTAAAAAGAGGAAAAAGTGCTGAGGTATGGGAATTATGGTGTCATTTAAATATACTGGAAGAGTTCTTCATTCAACAGTTCTAAATGCCATCCAACACAGGTAATACAGCGTTTGGAAGAAGCTCCATGACTGTGGATAATCAAGATTTTTCTTCAGCTGTAGTATTTGCTACATAACTTGGAATTAATCACTCACACTTTTAGGATATCTGTTTGTCTATTTGAAGTTGTAACACTTATCCACATTTCAAGACACATCGCAAGTGTCAGCACTTAATGTTTTGTAATGCTTAGATGAAAGAAATCATAGAAAGTACAGAGCATTACGCCAATGTACACTACACTATGTGCTAATACAGAATACATACAGAAATATTTTGAAGAAGAGTGAGCACAGAAAATATTTACAATGGACTAACAGAAATGTAATGTTCCACAAGGTGATAAAATGGAGAAATACAGCATAACTCAGCCTTCAATAGATTGCTAAATCACACTTCCACCTGTAGGCTGTGGTGATTTACACTTGTCACATAGAGATGTAAAATAAAATAACCTGAACTATTGGCTGGAAAAGCATCAATAAAAGGTTTACTTCTACACTTCATGTGCCTCTCTGTAGAACTGTATTTTCTCCTTTTTGACATTACTATTCTACACAATTAAAGAAAAAATGTGTTACCGGAATTTTCCTTTTCCAGGGCCAACTATCACTAGACAGTTTGAACTACACGCATCTTCCTACTAATGCTGGAAGCAGATTACACTTTTTCATGAGATCATATCACTTCTGCTGGTGTGACAAAGGAAAAAATGCAAAGCTTTATGGGAACATTTAATTTTTATTACTAAATAGATTTAAGCTCTTACTTGTAACGCTTCTTTAACTGCTTTAATTTGGACTGATAAAGAAGCTATCATAAAGAGGCAGGATAATTTAGTCTCTGGTAGAATGGAAACAGGAAGAGGTGTCACTCATGAAGAGAACATGACTAATAATTTTCCATTCAAAAATTTAACATGGAATTCTAAAACAGACCTTCCTATTAAAATAAAATAAACAAAAAAAACTCCTGAAAATTTTTGAAATGAAAATTCAAAACAAACCATACAAATTTATTTTAGGATTGCTGCTTAGAGGAATTTTCTTCCGGAATCTAGGGATTTATATTCTATAGTGCCAGCTAATGCTATTACATGTTAATAGGTGATTAATTTCCAAATTAACTTTGGAGTGGCTGATAAACATCGAGCACAGAAAGCTATGCTGAGACAGCATTCTAAGTACTGCTTCAATGCAGTTTTCTGGATCTCAACCAGCTTGCCACCTCATTCAGGGACTCAGAGCATCTTTCCAATAATGCTTTTGCACAAATGTTCCTTTTAGTTCAACCATCCTGAACAGATGTTACTGTTTTTCCTTAGGAAAGTTTTTTCTTTCCTATAACATGTATGTGGATCTGATAAACTCCCAGCCAGCCCTGAACTTGCGTAGGATTTGCTGCTCACCTGGGTGAATATAAATCTATGGGGCCTGAAGGAATTCATCCCAGGGTACTCAGACAGCTGCTGATGTCCTCAGGAGACCTCTCAATTATTTTACAATGGTCTTTGGAATCTGGAGAGGTCCCAGTCAACTGAAAGCTGCATGGCAAACTTTGTTCCAATTTTCAAGAAGGGTATGAAAACAAACCCTTAGTTACAGACTGTCAGTCTCAAAGCAGTATCTGGTAAAGTTGTGGAGAAGATTATTCTGGGAGTTATTGTAAAACACCTAAAGGACAATGTTGTCATTGGTCATGGCCAGCATGGGTTCATAAGGGAAAGGTCCTGCTTAACGAACTTAATTTCATTTTACAACAAGGCTACCCATCTAGTTGACCACAGGAAGCCAGTTAATGTAATCTTTTTGGATTCCAGTAAAGTTTTCGATACTGTTTCTCACAGTATCTTTCTGGACAAAATGTCCAGTATACAGCTAGATAAATACATAATACAATGGGTGAACAATTGGCTGACAGGTCAGGCTCTAAGAATTACAGTAATAGCATAGTTATAGTTTGGGGCTGGAGGCCAGTCACTAGCAGGGTTCCCCAGGGCTCTATTTTTGGGCCAGATCTCTTTAATGTTTTCATAAATGACTTGGATGCAGGACTTGAAGGTATACGGAGTATGTTCACAGATTACACTAAATTGGGAGGAACTGTTGACTCTCTCGAGGGTAGAGAGGCCTTGCAGAGAGATCTTGACAAATTAGAGGCCTGGGCAATCACTAACAATATGAAGTTTAACAAGAGCAAGTGCCAGATTCTGTACCTGGGAAGTGGCAACCCTGAATAAACGTACAGACAGGGGGATGAGAGGCTAAAGAGCAATTCCTGAATGGAAAAGAATCTGGGGATTTTGGTCAATGGCAAGTTCAATATGAATCAACAGTGTGCCGTGGCAGCCAGGAGGGCCAACCATATCCTGGGATGCATCAAGCACAGCCTTGCTAGCCCATCAAAGGAAGTGACTCTCCCACTCAGCTCTATGCTGGTACAGCCTCACCTTGAGTATCATGTGTGGTCTTGGGTGCTACAAGATAAGAAGGACATAAAACCATTAGAGAAGACTCCAAAGGAGGGCTATGAAGACAGTGAAGGGTCTAGAGCTCAAGATGTATCATGAGTGGCTGAGGTCACTTCACTTGTTCAGCCTGGAGAAGAGGAGACTGAGGGTAGGCCTCGTGGCATCCTGCAGCTCCCTCACAATGGGAACAGAGGGACTGATCTCTTCTCTTGGTGACAGTGACAGAACCTGAGGGAATGGCATGGAGCTGTGACAGGGGATCTTCAGGCTGGATGTTAGGAAAAGGTTCGTCACCAAGAGAATGGAAGGGCGCTGGAACAGGCTCCCCAGGGAAGTGGTCACTGCACCAAGCCTGACAGAATTCAAGAATTGCTTGGACAACGCTCTCAGAGGTCTCCCCAGAGCCTTCTCTTCTTCAGACTGAACAACCCCAACTCCCTCAGCCTGTTTCCATACAAAAATGCTCCAGCCCTTTGATCATTTTTGTGACCCTCCTCTGGACTTGTTCTAATACTACCATGTTGCTCGTGCTGGGGGCCCCAGAACATTAGTGAGAAAATCTTTGAACGAACAAGAAAAAAATGCTTTTGTTGTGGCCAAGAAGAAAGCTCAGGCACCATTTTGCTGACTCAGCCATTTGAAAATGATTCCTACCAGTGACAGGGTACTCTTCCTATACATGCTTATTCTCTCTTTTTTTTTTTTTTTTGATAAAGTAAAAGTGATCTACCGATCTACTGGCTGAATGCTGACTCTCAGAGTCTTTAGGGCAAACTCTGCTGTGGCTGCACTACCCATATGGACTAGGTAATAATAACCAGTAAAATTATTTTAAATTCCAGGTATAATTTTGCATACAGAGAGATTAATGGCAACAGCTGCTGCAAAATAGACAGACAGTTCTCTGTTGATTCTCTTTATTTCTACGGGTTAAAGAAAAAAAAAAACAATGCAACTTTCCACCCACTTCCAATTTCAGCTCAGACATCTTGAAATGGACTCAATGGTGCTCTTAGCATGACAATCACACTAGGTTCCCTAGATGACAACAATCTCTTAAAACATTAAGATCAGAACAGCCTAAAGCGGCTCCTGATGATAGTAATAAGCCCACATAATTTGTCCTCTCTAAAAATGCTGTTGGCAGAAAGTGGGGTGGGAAGGGAAGACTGAAATAGTAGTTATTTGCTCTTCTTAGCAAGACGATTTTTTTTTCCTTGCAAGCTTTTCTATCGTAAAATTTCAAAAGTTAAATATACATTGTATTTTAATGGTTTTTGGTGTTTAGGTACTTAGGACAATGGATGTAGAAAAAGAAAATATTTTAGCAAAAGAGGTGAACTACTTCTTTTAATATTGTCCATTGGCTTGTTTCTATTATACTTATAGCCTTTCTCAAAATAGCCAAGCCCCCTTGTGAAAGTAACAAAAATCATTAAAAAACAGCATTTTCCTTTGAAATGCTCTGTGTTACTGAAGACACTAAAGCAATTGAAATACATTTTTGAATTTAGACTGTTTCTTTACTTTTCTTTATCAAAGTACTGTTGATATTTGATGAGAAAAAAAGGAGAGTTATGTGTGATGATCTGAACATCCATGATGTTTCAAATCAACCTCAGATATTAATCCAACAGCTCTTCTGCACCATTATTTGTCAGACTGAGAAAGGTTGCGAAAAGCAAAGGAAATATACTTTGGAGCACAAAATCACACACACAGATTTCTGTACGGGTCCTTTAAATAACCTCTTTTCAAATAAGTATCTGCCAATACCAGCACAGAGGATCTACATTATCACAGAGGCAAACTCCTCGTTGACCTTTTAAAAATAATTTCTGTTGCTCCTTACACTCTATTCACTCATGAGGTCCCAGACTCCCCAAATGCATCTTTATGGGATGGCAAGCATAAAGGGCACTAGAGGGAACTTTTTCTGACAAGCCTTTCTTGCCCTGATTGCTTTTGTCTCGTCTTCCCTTGATGCAGTTCTATAACTAAATATATAAAAACATAATATTACTGAATATTTTTCCTATGTTCATTATAACCATAGAATATCATACTTAGCGTGAACTACAGAAAAATCATTAATGAAACTAAGTGGACCATTTGAATTCCTTTAAAAACTCAGTAAAGTTATATCTTATGTTATTTAAAACATTTTATATTTACTTGTGATTCCCTACCCATTAATACATTTTAAATAAAACTAATCATTTTCCAGAGAGAAAATGTTAAGAATGGCTAGATTAAAGAAAAGGGAATATAAACATCACACAATTAGAGTTGACATACAAAATACCATTAAAGATAACTTGGAGATACAAAATATAGTTCTGATGGATTCTCTCAAGAGACTTTTTAAATAGCCCTTAGTCTAAATTTAAAGTATTTCTTTTTACTCCCCCAGAACTCACAGAACAAATTCCAGTCTAGTTTTCTGTATCATTTGAGTAATGCTCCAACAAAACATACAACGATAGGATTTAATAATCCTGGTATTCCCATTAAAGAGAGACGTCAGAAAAGGGTCAGAAAAAAATCCTAAAATCCAAAACAGACAGACAAAACTGGTTTCTTATTCTAAGAAAAGAAGCAAAAAGGTTATCATTCTGTTTCAGCCCTCTTCACACACACTTCAGTCTATAATACTCATTATAGAGTATTTTGGAATCCTTGGATTCCAAAATATAATTCTTTTGAGATTCCAAGGCAGTCAACATCCTCTCATAAAAAGCATATTAATTACTCAGATACAATTTATTAAGATAAAATCTTGGCTTTCTAAGAGAGTGAAGTGCAATTAAAACTGATTGTGAAAATAATTAGGTTCTTAAGGCACTTGTTTTCTTACTCTTAATTACTGTAGAAACAACTCAATTTAATAAGACTGTAAAATGCACTGATGGCATTACATGAAATCAATTAGGATTCACAAAGGATACTATTAAACTGTTAGTACAGTTTTCTTTTAAAGCTGCAACCTCTGAGGGCTGCATTCCCACAGCCCAGCAGAACAGATATTTGTTACCAATCAAAAGAAACAAGCCTCAGGTTCCAGACTGGAAAACTTAGCTGGCAGCAAATGCAGTTCTAATTGTACCATGCATCATCTAAAGTTAAGTGGCAGTAACACTAAACAAACACCTAGATAATGCATCATTTTTCCTCCTCTAAAACTTGGACTTTAAATAGTACTGATATTACACAAAGATGTTGACTATGTGATGGGCAGAGGGCATACTGCCTATTGTTTTTTATATTGCTTATCTAATATTGTAGTATTAGTTGTAAAGAACCGCTCTGTATCTCGCATATGTAGTTCTTGTTTATTATTCAGGAGGTTGCAGACTCCTACAGAAAACTGAAATATAGAATAAGTTCCCCATGATAATGGAAGAGTGTGATTAAAATAGTCTTACTGTAGAAAGAGTGTAATACAGCAGGAGCTATAACCAGAGGTAATACTAGAATACAGAGTAACACTTGTAGAAACTCCATAATGATCACTTCAGACTGGGAAGAAACTAGAAATCTAGTTTCTAGTTCTAGTTTCTGTACCTTAGGATCATCTAAATAAAATTAAATAAAAAAATAAAATAAAATTCCAGAGTCAAACTCAGCAAATTCAGGAAATGTTCAAGTTCTGTTGAACTCAGTGACAGTTGATGTCTGTTTGATATAATAAGACTCCAGAAAATATCCTATCTCCCTTAAGGTAGCTTCAAATGGAACAACACATTCTGTGATAGTTCTACCAGCACCACCTTAACTCTTCTGAATGAATTTCAAAGGTAAAAATTCATAGCAGACAAACCCATCAAAGAACAACTGTAGACATTTCAATGGAGTGGAGATAGGCATAAATACACCAGAACACTAAGTCTGGGAGTGAGGAGGTCTTACCATTGTGGTATGAAAAGATATAACAACAGAAGTGGATACACATGAAATTTCATGCACTCCCATACAACTCTGACCAACTTTTCCAAATATAACTCTTAAATAGCACACAGTTTTGTGATGTTTTCTTCCACTTCATAAGCTTTGATATAATTATCAGGTGTTTATGTTGATGCTTGATTTCTCTTGTGATTTATCTTTTTGGATTCGCTCTCATATAAGCAACTTCTATATATTTCAGGTAACTAACGTTTGGGGAGATACATTTTATTTAATGGAAATAGATGCATAATTTTAACTTCACCTAATGGAATGAAACCCATAAAGTACACCATAAAGCCTTTTAAGGAAGTATAAGTTTATATTTTCTGTTATTTAATCAAAAGATAGGTTTAAAACAGCCTCATATAAAACATGCACTAACAAACACTGCATTGGCTTGTATGCAAGATTAGATTTCAAAATATCAAGGTTCTTCAAACCTGTTCTCTTTGTAGAAGCAACTTAGCTCACCTTTTAAAGCCATTCATTTCCACCTAGCTGCTGTTATTTCTAAACAGAAATCCCAACTCTATAAGCAAAAAAAACTGATTAAAAACTACTTGAACTCTTGTCAGCTCAAGGCCCACATTCATGATTGTATATGACACAATAATCATTGTCATATCTTAAGACCAAAATCTGGTTGACAGTTCTGATTTTCCAATTAGCTGAAAAACTGCAGCACAGATCATCTTCCAGGAGGTATATTCACATTTACAGTTCCTCATAGGTGAAAAGACATGGCAATACATTCTAAAATACTAACTTGATAACCATTTTATTTTTAATGTATCCATCTCTGGTAAATGTCATTTAAAAAAAAATAGGGAAAAAAAGTAGCACACATTCATACAATCTTGCAAAAAAAATCTCATCCATTACATGTATAAGGAAAGTCTCGAGAAATGTGAAGACATAACTATGGATATTTTTCCAGATGAATACTTTTGAAAAAGAAAAGTTCAAAAGAATTCCAGCCTCTCTACTTGTACTATCTATTCATTAGCAAGAAAGAATGTAGCTTTTAACTGTGATGTGTTTAAAAATATACATATATATATCCTGAGAGAAATCAGTAGGAACCACAAAAAAAAGTCAATAGAGAAACTGTCACTTGTTTCTATACATTTGGTCACAGGATGGTTGAGATTGGGCAGGACCTCTGGAGGTCATCTCGTTCAAACCCCTACTCAAGCAGGGCCACTTAGAAAAGTTGCCAGCCAGGACCACGTCCAGGCAGCTTTTGAACATCTCCAAGGGTGGAGAATCCACAGCCTCTCTGAGCAACCCGTGCCAGTGCTCAGTCACCCTCAGAGTGAAAAAATGGTTCTTGATGTTCAGATAAAACTTGCTGTGTTTCTGTTTGTGCCCCAGTTTGCCTCTTGTCCACTAGGCAGCACTGAAAAGAGCTTGGCTCCTTTTTCTTTATACCCTACAGTCAGATGTTTATATACATTCAGAAGATCCCCCACCGAACCTTCTCTGCTTGAGGCTAAATGGTTACAACTTTGCTTGTACAAAATATGCTTCAGCCCCTTAACTGTCTTAGTGATCCTTCTTCACCAATGCTGAGCAGAGGGGAAGAATCACCTCCTTCCACCTGCTGGCAACACTCCTCCTAATGCAGCCCAGATACCACTAGACTCCTTTGTTACAAGGGTACATTGCTGGCTCATGACCGACTTGGTGTCCACCAGGACCCCCAGAGCCTTTTATGCAAAGCTGCTTTCCAGCTGGGTGGCTCTCAGCATGTACTGGTGCCAGGGGTTGTTTCTTCGCAGGTGCAGGATTTTGCAATTCCCCCTTCTGAACTTCATGAGGTTCTTCTCATTCCATTTCTCCAGCCTGTCTAGGTCCCTCTGGGCAGCAGCACAACCCTCTGGCATATCAGACACTCCTCCCAGTTTTGTGCCATCTGGGAACTTGCCTTTCATGTGCCTGGAAATAGTTCCCAGGATTAGTTGCTCTATCACCCCCAGAGATTGACGTGAGGCTGACAAGATGGTACTTCCCTGGGTCTTCCTTCTTTCGCTTCTTGAAAATAGAGGTGATATTTGCTGTCTTCCAGTCCTCAAGCACCATTTCTGATCACCATGATTGTTCAAAGATTGTTGAGAGTGGCCTCAAAAAGACATCTGCCAGCTCCCTGAGCACTCACAGGTACTTCCTATTAGGGACCACAGACTTACATATGCTTAGTTTACTCATGCCCTTTACTTCAAGAAGGCAAAAGCGAACAAAGAAAAGAGGTCACGTTTCATAGTGAGTTATGTAAGGTTAAAATAAGATACATCTTGAAGCCTGCACAACATTTACCACGAGAAGAGCCCAGGGGATGTGATGACATCTGATGTGTCAGCTGATGTGTCCTATGCTGTGTTATTTCAAGGAATTCCTCTGGATAACCACTTAGATACAAACATCTTGGTGCCTAAACACTGGATAGACAACTGGGACAAACTCATCTAAGAGTGCATGGGTATGTAAAACTAGTCTTTAAAAAAAAAATCACCCTCCCATCCCATAAGGTCTGGTATTGAGTTCTGTTACACTGTCACTATAGCATTGCATCATGATTTCCTACAAGAGTATCTAAATCACTAAATGATTCCCTACTTCACATTTTGCTCTTCGTTCAGAGAAGCCATGGCCCATGTTTTCTATGAAGGTATTAAGAACAGCATGCAAAGCTTGAGAGCTTTGAAATGTTTCTGTTTTATGAGAGTCCTGTATACAGAAAGTTGACTATAGATGTGAAACACAATTGATATCATCAAGAAAAACCATAAGCAAACCACCAAGTAGCAAGGAGTGGTATTGAGGCCTTAATCTTGCATATGATGTCCTGTTATTTGGCTTGGATATTACCTTTTTCAGATGATCGCCATCTTAATTTTTTCAAACTATATTCTAGTACTACAAGAGGATTCCTAGAAATCAGATTAAAGAACTACGTTAAAAGTTCATGGGAAGAAAATTAATGTAAAACATTAAAAGCCAGAGACAAGTTCTCTCAGGAGAATCATAAGAGAGCAAACTAGATTTATTTTTTTTTAAAATCATGCTTAACCTCAAGTAAACACTTCAGAAGGCTGACTTCTGTTGCTATTAACAAAAAATGAAGTTCAACTGATAATTCATACATTTTTATTAGTTACACACAAGTATACTACAGACAACTTGTGAACCTTCCCATTCAAAATGCAAACGAGTAAATACTTAGGTTCATTAGTGATAAAAAAATGTAGCATTACTTAATCTACTTCATTCTGCCTTTTCATTGAGGTATATGCACAAGACAGAAAATAAGTTAGCCATAAGTGCCATGCAGTATTAGAAAAGACTCAAATTCTGTGTTTTGCAATAGCCATAAATATCTAAATTTTTGTATTTTACTGGTTTACTGGTTTTTATATTGTATATATGCATACACTGTACAATCTTTTCTAATGGATAAAATACTAAGCATTTAAGGAAATACATATTTTTAAAGATGAGTGGCATCACCACGACATGTTGTTCTTACTCTTCTTTAATGTATTTATATGCTATTTTGATTTATTGGATTAGCTTCTTTCTTGATTATTTATAGCACTGATCTAAAATAAGGTCCTGTCATCTGTTACCCAATGCCTGTGATACAGTTTGTCTCAATTACTTGAAATTGTTACATATTTTAATGACAACTGTATGTTCAAATCTGACCTCTGTATGATTGTCTACTGTGGCTCAGCTTATTCAGAATGACAACATGAACAGGAACAGCTTATATTACTAATTTTAGTAGTCCCAAACATCAAGTAGTGACATTAATCTAGTAAATTTAATATGACTAGTTCACCTGATCCAGTCCAAGCTAGCCAGGTCATACATGTAAGCAAACTGTTGATGACATCACACAACACGTAATTATGTTCAGCAATCTTTAATATTTGTGGCTATCTGTATGTTGCCCCTCCATAATCAAAGAGTACACAAACAAATACATATTTAGAAAGAGAAATCATGTATAAGTACACAAATACTAAGTTTCTGAGTTTTAATCATTCCAGGACAGAAACAGAAAAGAAGCCCTCTGTTTGGAATGGTATCCAGGAAGACTTCTGCTTTCATGTGTGAATATAATTCTACACTTCTTCACTAAGTTTATTATGGCCCAATAAAAATCTGTCTTTGAGAAAAATATATTTTCCAACTTTTTGTTAAAATTGAAACAAATGTTGAAAATGACAATGAAGTGATATTTTTAGTATAGTTTTAAAGGATAAGCCTCTATACAAGGAGCTATTTAGGAGCAGGGATACAAAGTTGTGTTACAGAAACCTCTGGAATGAAACAAAATTGAGATTAAAAAAATAAAATATAGTCAATGCAAATAATGTTCATTCTTGAGATGCACTAGGTGCTCTTCTGTACATTAATTAGCCATTATGAAAAGGTTATGAAGAGTAAGGTGACAAATTTGTTTAGGTTAGTCAAGCCTGGGAAGAATTGAGTAATTTCAGATGGAATGAATCATTCGGAATAGGATAGCAGAAAGGTTCAATATAGATGTGTAAACAATACCAGCCTCTACAAGGAAGTTTTAAAGTCATATAAACCACTAGATTCTGAACTAGCTGTAACCTTGAACAAATTACGTATTTAAAATCAATACCAACAGCTTGATGAAGATGTCAATACATACTAGCACCTGAAAGATTAACAGTACCAAAATAGGAATAAATATTATGTCCACCCTTCACTCAGTGGTACATGCTCTGCTCTTCACTGTCCTTATTCTGGCTTGGGTATCTCAACCCAGCCAGCAGCAAAAAGTAATTTCAGATATAAAATGACTAAAGCATGACATGATGTGAAAAACAATTTAGGCAAAAGCAAAATGGAAAAACATTCCATTATTCTACTGTAATTTTACCCAGCATGAAAAAAAAGTAATGGTGACAAGTGTCTGTGGCTCCAAGGGGTCAGCACAGAATAAAAAGCAGGCGTGTCAACAAAGGCAGATCTGAACTACAGTTTCTTAGTGCCATCTTGTTTGAATAAGTCTATTTGGCTGTTGTTCCCCACTGGAACCAGAGAGAAAAGACCGTTCTGGTGGAATTGCTTTCCATACCTTGGAGTAAGTCCACACTGGAAATCTTACAGGTCAACAACCACAAAAATAGATCTACCCTCTCAGAATTAATAAAGGTATATGGTTCATAATAGAGCAAAAGACATGATTAGTAATTAACTAGCTTAGCTCAGGTATCAACCTCAGCCATGTTTAAAGTACTAAGCACTCATGGAAATTACTGAACTCTACCATTATTGATAATAAACAAAAGCATCTCATTCAGAGCTTTCAGAAACAAACAAAATCCCCCCCCCCCCCCAAAAAAAATAGCATGTATAAGTTATGCTGTAGAGAACAGAAGATACATCCATCTTAGATGTAAGAAGAAAAAAAATTAAACTAAGGTCTAATTTTACTGGAATTGAAAAATAAGAAATCAAATATATAAAATGAAAACAAAACCGAGAAAACATACCTTACTAATAAGATAAAATACAGAAACTGGGAAATGGGTGTTGCAAGTATGGCATTTGGAGTAATTCCAAGAAATTTGTTTCTACCATACATTATGTCAAGTGAACAAATGGAGTCTCAAAGATACAGACTACATTTTAAACAGATAAAAATAATACTTAAAAAAAGAAGTGGACTTGTAAAATTCATTGCCACAAGGCACTGTTGTTCTTAAGCTGATACTCAGATACATAAATGATTGTCTCTTTTACAAAGGAAGAATGTGCAGATACGCCTGCTAAAATGATAATTCCAAGAGCTATTAATTCTTATCATTTGCAGGACATATAACGTTTAGTGGTGGGGAAAGAGCTCTACATTTTTTAAATTTGTCAGGGAATGTAGCATACAACAATCCAATTTGGAGTATTGGTGAAGATGCGATTTATGCTGTGTGTTAAAGAACATGAACATACTGAGCATTTCCTTTTCACAAGTTCCTTGCTTCCTTACTGTTTCCTCTCCTATGTACCTGTTTCAGGGATGTCTTAAAAATTAGTATCCTTTTATCTACCTGCTTAATCTCAGATTTCCTCTGATTTCTCACCACTTGTATTTTAGAACGTGTAAGAAAAGTGCATTTCTAACTCTGCTGTTTTCCAACCTAGTCTTCATCTTGCCACTTCCCTCTGCCTTGGCCAGCAAGAGTCATGACCATTTACCTCTCATGCCACTGATCCTCATCCAGAAAGAAAACAACTCATTGTCAGTTGACAATTTCTGACAGTTTATACAACACCACGTGTGGTCCAAATTCCATTCATAGTTGAAACACAGATGCACAGAAAAGACAAAAAGTGCTGCTGTCAAATTGGCACATGTGGTGGCAATTTCCAAAGAGACCAAAGATTTACCAGACAGACTGAATGGTCCTCTCAGTTTCTAGCATGACTGATAAGCTAGAGAGCAGAAGGCTTACACTGCCTGTAGAGGAGCCGATCAGAAACTGAACAAGAATGAAGTAATAATGCTTGCGATAGCACGAACAGTCTGTAAAAAAAATTCCATGGAGAACACCAGGGGAAGACAAAACAAGGCTATCACAGGAATAATAATGGAAACAAAAAATGACAACTAAGGTCAAATTCCTTTGTGCTAGCACTCTGCTAGTCCATCAGCTTTATTAATTTCCGTTCGGTTGTTTGTTTTAAAGGACATGAAGCCTGATAAGAAGTCTATTGAGGGGAAAGGAAAGACATTCATTTGTTGCAATAGGCCCTTGGTGAGAACAATAATCAGTTTGCTAGAGTTTGTTAATTTATCTGCAGACTAATAGGAAATAGATTTAAGGATGGACTTTCAGGGCACAGAGCATTAGCTTCTGTTGTTGTTGAAACGGAGACTAAAACTCCCTAATTACTTCTGAAAATCTCACCTTTTAGAAAAAGAACAACACATTTGTCTTAATCTTCTAATGGAAGAAGCACAAAAATTGACATTTTTGTTTTCTTTCACAAAAATCAGGCTTACTCCCTTAGTACCTGGCTCCTTCTGCCCCTCCTGTGGATGTAAAAAGAGTAAGACTTCTCAGGAGTGTTTCTTTGAAATGTCCATATTAAGCTCCAATTATGATTCATGTTGTTGCATGAAATTACTCTCCATTTAGAAGGCTGTGCTGTAAACTCTTTAATGATCTTTTCCCGTTGGGTTGCACTATAGCATGAAAACTGTTCTCATTTGCATGTCAAAGGAACACACAAAGTTTGAGTAAATACAAAGTAGTGAAATTTCATTTCATTCAAGACCAAAATATAAATCAAAAACAAGAAAAGCAAATAAGAATGGAAAAAGCAATGGTCTAAGCAGTAAGAAATGGTCTTTTTGATGTTCTACTTTCACTTTTCCTACTTAATTAACTTGCTCTAGGTATTTGAGGCTAAAGGCCTTTTTGAGAAACGTCAGAGCTGTCATCCTCTAATTGTCTACAACAAAATCATTAAAATTAGATTGCAGCTAACAACCAAACCCACTAAGCTGTAAGCCTAAAAAACATCAGCAAACCACTTGCTGGACAGAAAACTTTTAAAAATAATGATTTAAGAACACTTTTCTCTTACAGGTTATTTCTGTTTGTCTGTGTGGACACAGCAGATCTCCAGATCATCTCCTGCTTTTCTGGGAGTAATAAAGGTTCTAGTCTAGATGTATCTATTTAAGTGACAGAAGCACTGAGTTTTACTCACGCCAGTATGAAAAGTTTTAAGAAACGTGTTTCTGAAGTCACAAGGCTCCATAGATCTTTTTAATAAGAGACTGATGCTACCCCTTCCAGAAATAACTCAGGAACACTTTCTTCTTCCTTTTTTTTTTTTTTCCAAATCATAAAGTTTCCTCAAAAAAATAAAATACGATCATAAAGGTAGAAATGATCAATCATGACACAGTCTGGGTAGCACTGCTTTTTCAGCTCATCCTACCAGCCTTTTGAAAGCGTTGCATATCCAAAACTACCCTGTCATAAGCTAAACTGAAAACATTTAGTGCCCTCAGTTGACTTCTTATCTTGGATCCATGTACTGCTGTCAGTACTGTACAAAAATTGCAGTCAGCTGAGTGGAGAACAAAATAAGGTGAAAACTAGGATGTAACCAGAATAGATGACTTTCAAGATCTATTTATAGGAGTTTCAGGTGGCATTTATGTCTTTTTATATTTTTTCCTATACGCAGCTGAAACATCATTTTTATGGGCATTAGGAAGAAAAAGGTAATAGAACAAAACAATAGATCAGTTAAGCGACGTCATTGCTGATAAACTTGAAACTATATTCTGAACATCAATGTTTGTTTCAGAGCGTATGTAGTCAGTAGACTGTCTTTCTGTATTGGGTTTACCTGGCAAGGTTTTGGTAGCAGGGCCTGCCTCTGTGAGAAGAGCCCAGCAGCTGCCGCCCGCCCGTGGGGGACCCGTGCTGGAGCAGTTTGCTCCTGGGGGATGGATGGACCCCGTGGTACGGAGCCGTGTGGGAGCAGTGCTGGAAGAGCTGCTGCCTGTGGGCAGCCCCCGCAGGCTCAGTTCGGGAAGGACGGCATCCCGTGGGAGGGACCCCGCGGGGAGCAGGGGCAGGGAGGGACCGTGAGGGAGCGGCGGGGACGGAGCGTCAGGGGCTGACCAAAGCCTCCGTTTCCCAGTGCCACTTGGGGGGAAGACAGAGGAGTGTGGTTCAGGGGGATGGTGGTTTTAGTTTGTTCTGTTGTCATTTTTTGTTTTGTTTCTCACTTCTCTAGCTTGTTAGTAATAGGTAATAACTTTCTCTAATGTCTCTATGCTGAGTCTGTTTTGCCCATGACGATAACTGTTGAGTGATCTCCCTTCCTTATCTCAACCCTTGAGCCCTTTTTCCATCATATTTTCTCCCCTTTTTTATTTGAGGAGGGGGAGTGAGAGAGCAGTTATGTTGGAGTTCAGCTGCCCAGCGGGGTAAAACAACCACACTTTCAAATAGGTAACCTATCATAAAGCAATACTTTTCCCCCAAATACATATATGTATATATATTTAGTTTTACTCTTCAATATAGAAAAGTTAAGGGGTGGCATTTAAAGTAAAACATGTAGCAACAAATACGTCAGACTACGTTCAGAGCACCTAAACCTTGCCAGAGTAGGTGAACATCCTTTTGATAGTGCATTATTTTGTTTAAAATAATAGTAACAGAAAAAAAAAGACAAAAAGTACTTTAACCCTTTATCTAAAAACAGCTACTAGGAAACTTTAAAAATATACATATTTAAACACAAAAGCTGTAACATTTTCGCATCACAAGAAGCTAATATGTCTCTTCAAAATTTGCCAACATTACTCTGCTGGAGAGCAGCTTTGGAGAAGCATAGAGGGCTATACAGAAGAAGCAAGGCAAATTAATTTAATGAAAATGAATGGCTTTTTTTCTACCTTTTGTCTGAAGAGAAGGAGATTAGGATCTCAGATCAAATTCTGACTTTTCAGAGGAGTTCTGGATTAAATGTTTTAAAACGAACAAAAAATGTTTCTCCTCCTATTCAAAAGGATAGTCAACAGGACTACATCAGCTCTTCAAACATGCTGATATAAAATTGCTTACTCCTTAATACAATCTTGGATGCATTATCTAAGACTGCAAAGACTCACTTTCATTCAACATGAATAGTTCTACTAACTGAATAAAACAAGTCCTCATAGAATGAAAAACAAGTGATCTCAAAGACAGTATGTCACGAACACCTAAACTGAAATTTACTTTTAAAAACTATGAACAGAATCAATATATGTGTACTATTAACTTCTCTCACAGAAGAAAACAATTGCCCTGTAATTGCAATGTTTTCCATCAGTCTTTGTAATTTTGAATTAGCATCTGTTGTTAATCTGCTATAAATAACAAGCTTTGGCATGACATATTGGTTGTAAGAAGCAGACACTCTGACATCTACTTTCTTGATACTGGCAAGATTGTTTCAAAAACGATCAAAAAAATCCAATATGAAGAAAAAATAAGAGTGATCATACTGTGGTTTCTTTGTTAGAATATATATATATACACACATATATATGTGTATATATATATATATATATATGTATGTATTTACATGGGAAACTGACACTTGACCAATATCATCTTTATCTGAGGTCTTACATTTACATTGATTTCTTGTTCACATCCACACTAATACAGCTCTATAAACAGGACAACAACTGCAAATACAAATGTATAAACAAGGTTCCCCTAGTCACTTACATTTTTAATTTGGTTGTTTCACTTTACTCAACTAAAGGATGTCTGCACAAAGAAAAATAATAGCTGTTCATGCATGCCCATGGAATTACATTGATTATAGGAATGCAGACCAACCTTCAAAATAATAAAAGAATGGAAAGCAAGAGACTGGCTTGAAGAACCTAGAAGAAGTGTATGTTATTCTCCAAAGTAAAATGTATTGTGAATTCATTCCTTCTCAAGTTTAGCAATCCAAGCTTAAATGAGCAAACGATAAGCTCTTCAAAGACAACTCCCCAGAAGGTCTAGCTACTGAAGTCAACTATGAGCCCTCAGTATAACTTAACACACTTCACACTGGCTGCTGCTGCATGACAGCACTTCTTACCCAGACTGCAATTCAGCTTTAACAGAAGTGTGATTTCTTCTACAAGTGGCATAAAGCAGAGTCATATTAGGGCAGGTACAGTATACAGCTCTCTGGTGGAACGGTCAACCTCTTTCTGTGCATTTAATAAAATTATATTTACAAACATTATGTACAGATAAAGTTTGCATTCCAGCAATAGTATTTTTATAGCAAGCCACCACTGATGAGGAAAGCTTTGCTATTCATGAAGATAAAAACTAAGTTATGAGCTTTTTTTACATTTATAATTACTGTTATATTATGCCTTATTACATAGGAAACAGGTGGGCATCCTACTTTTGTGATGCTTATGCCTTTTGCTTATTTGGCAATTTGTATTCTATATTGTCCAGCTAGTATGTAAAATCAAGATGTTTGTACAACTGGATGCATTAGAGATTTAACACCATTCTTAGCAAACTGTGGGTGTTGGTATCTCAGATTTATCAAACCAGTCGTCTAAAAGCTCAGCTCCTTGCCACTCCTCTCTAATACTCTACAACTTAAACTAATAACAGAAATGGAAAGATAATGTTATGTATAAATAAAAAAAATAAAAAATTGAATATTCACTGCCCATACCCTGCAGTGAGGAAGAAAATTACTTTTTGTATTGCGACTGACATGTGCATCCTCTCTCATCTCAGGAGCCAAAGAAAGCATCTTGAACAGTAAAAGCTGGTAATATTTGGCATACAGCCTGATGCTCCATTGACCTTGAGTATGGGAACTGGGGGGAGATGCAAATGTTTGAAAAAAGTGCCTGTTACACAGTGCTGGGTTGGAGACCTAAACAATTCTCAGATAATGTATGCAATTATCACCACAAAATACTCCCTACTTAAGAACGATCTACACCCTTTTTTAGATTAACATTAGTTAGTGAAATTTAAGCACATTTGTTAGATTCCCAAGAAATAAATTATTTTAAGAAAGTTTTTATATTTATATGATCATTCACATAAGAGTGCTTACCAAAGGAAGAAGTAACATAATAGTACCATAACACATTTCTCTATATAGTAAATTTATAATAGTTGCTTCCTTCATTGTATCTTTCTCTCTTGAGAACATTTTAGTTCAACTGTTATATTTATTTTTGTTAATACAAGCAATACAGATTGCTTTCTCTTTAAATTACCCCCACTTTAAAATATAGTTATTTCTTAGAAAGCTAACACTTCTAAAGAGAAGAGACCTGTTTACAAGTCATTCTGGCTTTTGCCAGCTGATCAGTTTATGTACCTTTAGTGTGTCTTGGCAGTATCACCAACAAAGAAACAAACAAAAAATAATAAAAAAGAGTGGTGAGTGAAAAGTGAAACGACCATCAAACACTCACGAACTCAGCTATTAAAGGAGTTAGAATGCTATTTGTTATAGTTCGATGTTATAAAACAGAACAGTAAGGCAAAGGGTAAATACACAGCAATCAGCTGCAAATCTATTTAAACAAAACAAAACACAAGCTGGCAGATGTTGCCTTAATGACTAAAGTACTTGCTTTGGCTGAACTATTGCCAACAGGCAAAGTGCAATATTACTGCTGCTTGCCTGCCTGTTGTTTTACTAATCTGCTTCATGGGAAGGAGTGTTCACATTTTTTACACTGACACACATTTTTTATATTAATGGCTGGTTAAAGAAAAAGCAGATCAAAACAATGTGAACAACTCTCATTTTTTTTCTTTTTAGAAGAAAATATGCACAAAAATAATTAGCCCATTTGAATTGAGAATACAGGGAGATGAAATAAAACTCTTTAATGGTATATTTCCTCTTAGCACTCAAGACACATATAAGCTACGATAGAACTAGTTCTAAAAACACTGGAGAAATGGCCAAGACCATTTGGAATTTATTTCTACATCACTATCAGGTCACTGAATCACCAGAGCATTACTTGTTCATGGCCTAGATGAAAGTAACAGTCATGGATATATCTGAAATCATTGCCTAGCTCAGTGGAGAACCAGTTTTTCTTGTAGCCTGCAATAGATAGTTCACATGCCTCCTTTCTACTCAGAGTAAATATACTCTTACAGTTCAAAGAAAAACAAACAAACAAACAAAAACCAAACAAAACCATCAAGATACAATTTGTTTTGCTCCGTGCAACAACTTGAGAGCTTAAGTGTAAAGGGCAGGGAAAAACAAACAAGACCAAAAAAGGCACCACAAAAACAAACAAAAGAACAGGACAACATAACAAAATATAATCTTTAAAATAGCACTTAAGTCATCCAAAGGCCCACAGACTCCACCTTCTCTTTGCAGAGTTGCTCAACAAAAGAAATCTCTAGGATGTTCTTTCAAGACCTCTCTCCATAAGTTCTGCATGAGTTCACAAGTTCAAGCTTTTTGGTAACCTTCATTAAACTCATAGATTAGCTTGGGTTGGAAGAGACCTTAAAGACCACCTAGTTCCAACCCCCCTTACATGGGCAGGGATGCCACCCACCAAATCAGGTTGCTCGAAGCCCCTTGAACTCTGGCCTTAAACACTTCCAGGGTAGGGTGTAAGTACACATTTATCTGTTTTTCACAAGAGACAGACTTGATACATGATCATGTTTGACAACATGATACAGCCCTCAGAGAAGCTTATCAACTACTGTTTGCAACATAATTATTTTTCAAATTCCCAAATCATGGGAAGTCTTGCAAAAATTATATACAAAATATTAAAGTATTAGAAAGGTAGCAGCAAAGCCTTACAGGCAAATAGTATGAAAATGTAGTTTTACAGTTACCTGCACAAGCTTAATCTTATCCTCTTGTCCTTCTAAAGAGGAAATATCAACTCAGTCACCTAAGCATCTTTTTTTTTTTTTTTTTGGACATAAAGCATTTACTATAGTAAATCATCAGACACATGAACTGCGAACAATTCTGCAGGTTTTATAGAAGCTTGCAAGAACTCTCTTGAAGAATTGTAATCTCTGTTAGCCTAGTACTCAGCTGATTACATGCAACAATGGCAATTAGCACATTTAGACAGCATTAGACACACCTGCATCTCTGCTTGAACCATTAACATACTTAAAGAGGCACTCTTGGCTATAATTGATACCTGAGTATCTACAGCAGCCACAGGTAGCACTGGACTTCAGGATTACAAAGCTATCTTACCAAATGGTGGCTGTAGTTCTATATACAACCAAAAGCAAGTTCTGTGAGTTCTTCAATCTAAGCATTTTTACCTGCTTACATTGCCTACTCATGGGGAATAGTTTTGCGCATTAGACATGCAACACTTCTTATCCAGGAAACCCTCCAGCCAGTTTCTCAGATTGCAGATAGTAAAACTACTACCAATAAGGCTAAAATGGCTACTGCTATGTAACAGCAGAAACGCAAGCAAATATTCATTGAATGTTTTCACTAATTTCCTGGTTTAGTTATTGTTCTTTATTAAATAATAAAAAAAAAGACCTTCCAAATTATTATTATTATATGGATTTCTCTTAGTGGACGTCAGTAGCATCTCTTATTTAAACAGGTTCTTAAGTCAGTGGCAAGTCTGATTCAGGGAAAATGCTGTCAAAATGACTCATTCATATGAATGTTTACTTCATAAAAATTAAACAGAGCAGGAATAAATTTTAGTAGTCATCACTGGTTTAACTAACTTTCATTATGCAAGATCTTCTAAATTTATTTTATATTTAACTAAACAAACTTTTCTGACCTTGTTCATAGGCTTTAATTAAAAATATGTTAAAACTAATTCAGTTCTAGTTTCAGTTATAGGCTATAAAACTTAATCCAAGATACTAAACTGATTAAAACAACTTTGATTTAATTTTTGTGTGTATCTCATCTAGTGTACGATAATATAAAACTCTTTTACTACTACAAAGAAAGTCATTTTTATTCTGCAAAGTGTTCTGATTTTATAGATTGCATATTGGATGATTCACAATTTGGAGACAAGCTGCAAAAATTGCTTTTAGTAAGGAATTGGTATCTAAACCAAACACTGCAAGACTGTGAAATGCAATCAAGAATGTGATCAAGGATCTAATAAAAACTTTCTTGACCATAGATTTGCTTCAAAGCTACAGGATAACATTTCTACCTCAAGACTGCTTCCTATCATTTTCAGTCTGTCATTTTCATATTCAGTTTATGACTCCAGCAAAATCACTATAGTGATTGTGAAGGTAGAATATCAAATATGATACACTTCATTTTAAATAGTTAAAATATATCACCTATCAACTAAAGTTAGGTGGCAACTGCTTACAGCTGAGGGAAATTGGCAGAAGGCAAAATGTTACATGAGCAACTTAAATGGCATTCCAAAGACACAGATCCACAAAATATGAGAGAAGATTCGTCATCTTGCTTTACCGTTTTCATTATAACCATCTCATTTTCAATTTTTTTATCCTCTGTGATCTCCAACCAAAGCTGGACAATGAAGTTTAACAACAAACATAACAGTAGAATTTATATCCTACCTCTTATTAATGGTAGCCCATGTTGTATTAATGTTATCTGTCATCAGTTCTACTTTGCTGGTGTCATCTGCTGAATAATCGCGCAGCAGCTTCAGTGCCATGTCATTCACCACATCTACATTTATTTGCCATTGTCGTATTTCTTTTGAAAATTGCTGAAGTGAAAAGGAAAAAAAATAAAGAATAAATATCAGTTTGTCATAAAATGATTACACACATACTATGATTATTAGAAAAGGAGATGGACAAGTTATACCATCAATATGAAAAAAGAACAGAGGAAGGACTTCCTCACATTTACTGGTAACTACGGTCAGAGTCTTTCTAAATGTTTGAATTTTTTATAGGTATAAGACTGTAAGACTACTGCTAATCTCTGAAGAGATTAAGCATCTGAATCCTAAATGCCAAATAAAACATGGCAGCTCAGGTTGATAAATAGCGAATGTTGATTGTTCTTTTCTGGGACATAAATAGATGGATGCATTATTATATCTTCTATATTTGATGTTGAATTATACCAAGATAGAAGATACAATGAAATAGTATGTTCTATCTAATTTTCTTTTTTATAATGTGAAATTATACTAATGCCTGGGATTTCACTTTTTTATTTTTCTTAATTCTTTTACCAAATTGTTTATGTAATTAGTGCCACCTACTGGAACAGCACTAAATCTGCAGTACAGCAAAATTCTGGTACACCTATCAATATATTTATAATGCTAACTTAGTATTTTTACTAGTAAGTAAGCTTTTTATATCTTGAACATTCCTTCCTTTACTTCTCCTTTCCTCTGCCCTGGCCCCACCTGGGCCAACTGCCTTACTACAGCAGCAAGCCAGGAAATCTCGAACACTCATTCAGCCAGAAACCAGACCCCATGCACCTTTCCCAGTAGTCTTTTTCCTCAGAGAAAATTTCCGTATAAATGCACTGAAGCTGCATATTCAATCCATAATGTGTAACAACAAAATGAAAGAGCAAAGATAATCGATGGTCAAATTGTACTTTTGTACTAGGCAAAGACTGCGACTAGGCTATCAACGGGACAATGCAAATGAAAAAAAAATGGTTGAATTTGCCAATAGAAACGCTAAATTGTATGTAAACATTAGAAGCTATCTAGCAAACAAACAAACAAACAAAAACCAAACAAACAGTAAAGCTTGACTTTCTTTATTTGAGTGCTTTAACACTCAAAATTTGGAAATCTCTGTGAAGAAAAAATTGCTTTTCCCTCTCATTCTCCCAAAGTGGTATTCCTCTTGAAATCCTGTTTTTCTTCAGACAATGAATTCTCCACACAAAGCTGAACTAAAACATGCAATCCCTGATTAAACAGTCTAAACTCTAAATAAAAATGAGTACTTTTGGAAAATTTTGTGTGCTTATATTTTCATCTCAGATTGATAAATTGATTTTGGCTAAGACTGGGACTTTCAAACTTGACCTTTGAAAAGAGTACAACTGGAGTTTTTTTCTGTTTGTTTGTTTTTATTCTAATCTCCCCCCGCCCAACCTTTCTCAATTAAAAAGCTGCTTCCACATCTCTAAGATCCCTCCATAATCTGAAACTGAAAACATGTATTTCCTCCCTTTCCTGTGTTATTCTTTCATGACAGATCAGAACAGTTCCCCAACTACTGTGCACCAGATAACCTCAGACACTAAGACAGCAACCTGACTATGCATTTTGAGCAAGGGATCTGATTTTTACCAATCCAACATTAGGAGGAGCCTACTAACTCTTTGAGAACCATCTGAACATTATGGTTAAGTGCAGTTAAGCTGAAACTGCCTAAGCAGTTATGTTACTCCTTCATGTTAAGTATGGAGGTATAGTCAGGAGAACTGATAATTGTATAGAAAATCACTAGCACTCCTTTGAAGAAGATAAAGGTAGGTGGTTGCTTTGAATATAGTTTCCTATTTGAGCACCTTCCCTGGCAGAATTATATATACTAAATATGTAATTGCTGATATTTACACACACATAATAAAATCTATAAAACCAAAAATAAATAAAGTCTACGGAAATAATCATTTCAGGTTTGTAGAACTTTTATAGCATGTATCCATTCTACAGTAAGGTCTATCCATCTTTAATACACACTACCTTCCTCTCTGTTTCACATTATGTATGCACACAGCTACTTCTTTCTAGACAAAGTATTTCATCAGACTGACTGTTTGCTGTATTACATAGAAAAGTTACCCCAACATTTTGTCTGTATTGTAAACTAATAGCCTGTAAACTTTACTTTTAAAATAAGTTCTTTTTGCCCAGTTCCATGTAATGTTAATGACCTTAATAAAACCTTCCAAAGCCAGTTTTATAATAAAAATACAGAAAGATCCATTACAAGGCTGTTTTCAAAAGTGTTGATTCTCACCATTAACTTCAACATTAATCCATTAACTTCCTGACATTACAACACTAGATCATCAATCAAGAAAAAAATGATGAATATAGAGAGTTTTGTCGACAGAAACAATTTCTATTTTTTACTTTACCGGAAATTGGTATGCAATTTTTCACCAACTTTAAAGAGTGCATGCCTTGTTTCAACTCTGCTTTTTGCACAGATATTGAGAACAAAGTGTTGTGGTAAATGTTTTAACTGTCTACCAGACACCCATTAACTCTAATCTTATATGACTGTAATGATTTTTTAATGATTAAATTGGTGGCTATTTTTTTTTATTCCTCCTTATTATATTTTTAGCTCTCATTTATTCATTTATCTCTAAGCTACTTGGGAACGTTTGATTTTTTTGGGGGGTGGGGTGAGATGTGGTGTGAGGTAGGGGGGAATGCTTCATTACCTTAATTTCATTTCCACATTTTTATAAGCCTTCTCTTTGTTTTGTCTGTGTCATCACTGGAATTTGCTGAGTTTATTAAAAGGCTTAAAGAATTAAGGCTATGCATTTATCATGTTACTTAAGTATAAATTTATTTTTAATTTTTAATTAGAAGGCACTGGTTGATGTTCTTAGGAAGAAAGTCTGTATAATTAAGGATCCTTGATTAAAAACAAGGAAGGAAATTAGAGATGGGCTTTTTTCTACCCCAGGATTGCCCAGTGGAACAAAATAAACTATGCAGAGAAGTTCAAGTATTGCAGTATGTATGTACAGGAATGTCCAGCTTCGAGCATGTGAATTCCCACAGTGAGCAGGTAATATATTACAAATCTGGAAAATCAGGCTGTCTTCCTGTCCTTTTACAATATATTTATAGCACATTTTATTTATATACTTAAATAATTATTTTTTCCATTAAGGACTTCTATTTCAGTGTCTGAATCATACTGATAACATTATCTTAATTGTTAATAGTTTTACTGAAATGAAAGCAGTATGCTGTCAGCCCTGGAATAATAAAAATCCACAGAATGCTGAGACTGTACTTCAACCTATGTTGGTATACATAGAGTGGCAAAAGAATTACCAGTAACATTTCAAGGAAAGGTTAAATTAGCTAGAGTTAACCTTATTGTCCCTTCATCCCCTGCCCTCCAAAACAGAAAAGGATGAGGGCAACCCAAGGCATAAACTTCACCCCTGGGCTATGCCAGTGGAAGGCTGCTTGGCGTCTGAGTCCCAACAGAGCAGGGGATGTCACCAGGCTGCTCTTCAGTTTCCTATTTAGGCGACCAGGAAGAAGGTGGTCAGTGAAGGAAAGAAAGGAAACCTCGTCTCCATCCTTCTTCTACTTCACTTTGGCCATCCCAGCTAAAAAGATTCACAGAGAGAAAAGGTCTCTCAGTCTCTCCTAGCTCTTCCCAAAGCAAGGCACCAAGGAGAGTGCTGGCAATCCTAGCAGGGTGGGTTTGTTTGTTTGTTTGTTTTTGTTTTTTTACTTAAACTCAGTATCATATTAAGAAGAAGAAACTAGTTTTACTCTAGCTTATGTTCAGATTATTTGGGGACTGAAGAGCTGAAGTGTACTATGTGTACATATATAACCTTCAGCCTGCTGAGTTAACCATCTGCAGCTATCACTGAATAAACAATAATAAACAGGATTTTAATAGGTAAAGACTTTCGCTGGCCAGAATGCCATATTCTGATTCTCCATACCTAACCCCAGTCCTCATTTAGTTCTTGAATATGAAACTAAAAAAGAAAATGAAAAAAAATGCATTATTCCTCAGCAAATTAGCTCTGAATTAACTTCTGTCTCAAACAAATAATATTTTTAATTAGAGGCTACACTGTACTAGATTACTTTTAAACATCAGTGTGTCAAATTCTATTAAAAAACATCACTGAGCAAATATACAAGCCAGATTTTTGTTTTATGCTGGTATTGTAAAAAATAAAAACAATCAAAAGAGGAGTATTGCTGAGTGCCTGTCCATTTACTCATGCATAAGGATGCATTAACAGAAAAGCATTAACACAAGCACTGACCCAAAGTTCATTCAGAGCAGAGGGGAATTTTTGCGTTGGCTCAGCTTCTTTAGGCAGACCTATAATATTTAACAAAAATCAGAAGAACACTTTTGTGTGACTACTTTCTCACACCAAACTGTGCAGAGATATGAAGCTGACAAAATGAATATGTCTGAAGAATTTATGTAAGACTCACACTGACCTCTCTCTTTCTCTCAACACAAATGAATAGAAATGACAGCTTTGTTTTCATCAGTGTAACAGCAAGCCAAAAGACAGTATACTTGCTCTAGTTATTCAGGGGACAACATCAGAATATATGTGTTTGGCACAGCAGCCTGGAAAACATTTATTTTGAGGACTTGATATATTTCTGGGTCCTTCAGTTTTGATACTAGTAGACAGAAGAAATATAAAGCTGCTAAACTCAAATACGATTTCAGTTTTGCTTAGAATTCATGACCCTTTATTTCAAGCATGAACACAACAGCTGATGCTGTCACATTTGAGAAGCTTTCATGATGGATTTGTCACAATAGGAATTACTGGCAGACAAAGATAATTGCCTAACGAAGACTTGTGAAATAAGAAAAAAAAAAAAAGAGGAACTAAAAAAAAGGAAGTCTCAAAGATAGAGGTGAATATTTTTCAGACTTGTGGGAGAGAGGATAGGCAAAATCAAACGAATGTAAACAACGCTGGAACAGTAGAGCCCATGGATGTTCATATCACCACGAGGGCAGTCAAATTATGTCAGACTAACCGTAAGCTTGACCAGCTTTAACAGTTACGCTATAATTATAGTCTAGTATCTGTAACTGGCTACAGCATGTAACATTAAATTAAGACTGGGACAGGCATTGCGTAAGGTACTGATACCCTGACTGCAGAAAGACAGTGACAAGTGGGAATCCTCTATGCTGAATGACAGTAGTATACATAATTTCTAACTCTTTCCAATATATTAGTGAGTGATTGCTCTTGTTTACCATAATCCACCCTTCCTAAGCAATGACCTTAATATTAAATAAGAAAACTTAAACACTTCCCGGCCGTAAAGCAAGAAGATAATGGAAGTTTTAATTCTTCCTACAGGCAAACAGACAAGGAAAAATAACAGATTTTGTATCTACTTCTAAATACCAGAAAAGTAACAAGAACCTTATGACTGAGATAGCTGAAGACCAATCATGCAGTTATAAACATACTTTCTCTGCCAGCAAAACTAGTTGATGAGGACCTCACCTCACTATTCTTCACAGTGGTTTATCACCATTCATCTGGGCAAAAAAGACTGATCAAGTCCACAAACTTTAACTAAATAACAGAGTGCTAGGAGTTAAAAAAAAATATAATAATAATCTGGAGGGCAGGAGAGGAGAACATATCAGAAAATATTTGTGTAACTATTCTCCCAAATAACTAAAATGTAACGCTCCATTACCATGGAGGCAGGACCCATGTTAAGAGGCTGATCAACTGGTTGGTTTCAATCTTGTTTTTTCCCAACCAGAAAATGAGATATGATTAATCTGAAACAGCTGTTCTCAAAATTTATTCATGAGGAATGTCACCAAAGTATGACTATTTCCTTATCAAGAAACTTACAAGCTGATACAAGAGTTTGGGCATATCTGCATTGTTACTTGAGGTACAGCTCAGATATGTAAGTTCACTGAGGTGCACATTTTAGCACCAAACATTTGACAATATATGTGGCTAAATACACAAAACCAGCTGTTTCATTTTTTTCTAATTTATTTATTTTTATTTTATTTTTTATTTTTTTTTCCAATTAATAATTCTAAAAAGCTTGAACCCAGTGAGAACACCTTGGCGCAAATCTAAAATACCTGATTTTCAAGGCATCCACATAGCTTGGTACATATTTTCCCTTTCTTTATTTTTTAAAACTACCTTCAGGCAACCTATACAGCTTCATTGTCAATGCAGACAAATACCAACACTACAGGATTTCCCAGTCTGCAGTGCCAGTGCCTCAGCTAAGGCTGGTATATAGAAAAGACGAGAAATACTTGTACTGAAGAGGTAGGTTTTGTGTGTTTGTTTGTTTGTTTGTTTTTCCTGCGAGATCAGACAGCTATTTCCTATGACTGATAAGACCACGTTCATTCAAGAATTATGTAATACCCATTTTAAACTTCGTAAATTCATTTCTTACAAATGTTTGTTGGAAATGGGAAGGGATAAAGGACTTGTCTTCGATGTGCACTGTTTAATACTTAGAGGACATTTTCTTTAACAATCTAGTTAACTTAAACAGAAATATTTTCAATCACTTATCAACATTTTGTTTATTTATCTTAAAGTTAAATTCCTAGTTTTTAGTAGTGACCTTAAGCTCAGTGTTCTGCTTTTTCAGAGCTTCCACGGTGTAGGAAATTTCTTTCCACGACTCAAGCTTATTTTTCGCTTGTTCAAGAACCTGCTCAGCTTCTTGTTTAGCTTCTAGCCACTGTGTTGAATCCTTTGACATCTCATGAAGCTGCTGTCTCCGGCTTTGGAGGTGTCCATGCACTTCATCCCACTGGCTCTGTATCTTTTCAACTGGTGAAACACAAAGGGAAAACAAAAGCTGAGTCACTTAAAAGCCTTTTTTTTTTGTGTTGAGTAAATATTTCTAGAATTGACCATATTGGAGAGCTCTTGTACTTTTTGGCTGTAATTGCAACTAAGTTCAGTTTAATAAAGAACAGATAAACTGTTCTGGGACACACAGTATGATACTTTGGTGCACATCATGTGTTTTGATGCATATGGAGACAGAAATGCCAGGTTCATGACTCAAAAAGCATTAAGAAACAGGATCGCATTTGAGAAAAAGGAGCAGCAATCATCTTTCATTATTACCAAACCAACTCAAGGTTTAATAACTTTGAAGAACAACTCCTTTAGGGACTTTGCTCTACAGTTACTTTAAAGGAGGCTATAGCAAGGTAGGGATCGGTCTCTTCTCTCAAGCACTAAGTGATAAGACAAGAGGAAATGCCCTCAAGTTGCACCAGGGGAGGTTTAGGTTCAATATTTGGAAAAAAATTCTTCACTGAAAGGCTTGTGAAATATTGGAACAGGCTGCCCACGGAAGCAGTTGAGTCACCATCCCTAGAGGTCTTCAAAAAAAGTGTAGATTAGTGACATGGTTTAATGGTGGGCTTGGCAGTGCTAGGTTAAAAGGTTGGACCAGATGATCTTAGAGGTCTTTTCCAACGTAAATGATTCTATGATTCAGTAATTTTCTTTAAAGATTTGTTGCAAGATATAATTAATGGCAATATTTCTTAATTCATTAAGGCAAGTGTTAGCAGAATGCAAAGGCTGTCTAAAATCTTTCTCATGTGTTCATGTTAATTATAAACTATGGACAAGGTTTGCCACTATTTGAAAGAAATGTGATCGTGGGGAACCGAACAATCACTAGAATCGCTGATAGTGTTGGCTAACATCCAGAACCAGACTACTGGATAGTAGCACAGCAAATCTTCTGTGTAAAGCATCTGGGGACCTAGTCTTCCAATCAGTCAAGACTTAGTCTTTCAAACACGTTTGTCTAAAAGAAAAAACAAAAATGTACAAACAATAAAAAAATGCTCTACATGAAGAAATAGGTGCATTTTATTTTATATCCTGAGTTTAGGCAGCACAAACTACAGTCTCAATATTTTTCTCAAAGATTGCCTCACTACACTAAAAATTCACAGGCCTTCTAGGGAGAGGAAACAGAAATTCCTAGAGTAATTGAAAGCAAATGAAGTTATCATTGAACTGTTGATCCAACACCACATCTCTCATTGCACGGTTGATTCCAGAGTGATGGAGGCTAAAGGCTAAAGAGGTGAGAAAAGCTTCAGCAGGGAAGAGATGTACACCTAACAGTGCTCTTCCTTCTTCTGGAGGAATAGATAAAGATAGACTTAGCTGATGTTTAGAGTAAGAGAAGAAAGCTTTCAGCATCCCCTGCTCAAGCCTATGGATAAAAACTGTGAGTAAGCACATGTGGCAGCATGTTTAAGTCAAAGGAAATTGACTACGAACTGAAGAAACAAAATGGGAAAACATGAAGCACAAACAGAGCAAACCAAGGATAAGCCTAAGGCCCAAATACGTAAATTTAATCTGAAGCAAATCTAACTCTCATTTTAGAAAGCTGTATATGAATGTCACAAAACAACTCATTTCTATGCCATATCTGTATAGTAGATTTCTGCTTTAAGCTTTTGGGCATGCCTGAAACAACGAAGAGATTGTGGACTAGTGCAAGTGTGAATAACAGAAGAGTTCTTGAACTGCTCAAATAAAATCATGGGGCCATACAAAAGCATGTGGCTCAAGGGTTGCGCCGAAGGTTTCACGTACAAAGAATGCTCAAACACTTTCCATAGTTTCACTGACATATAGGCAATAACAGCCACCTATTTCTTGCAGATAACTACCCAAGCTCCTCTCCCCATATACTCCAAGACATGCAGTAAGTTATCTTGTAGTTCCTGACAGCGTGGAGATTTCGGTCAATAGAGCTCACAAAAGTATAATAGCTTGCTTCTGTCAGTTGTCCATGAGAGCGCTACAAAAATCCCACCTATTTTTGCTTTATTATAAGCTTGTTTTGTTATTGTTGTGTTTGTGTCTGTTTCTTTAAGAGTGAATGAAAACTCTGTTGCAGGACTCACTCAAAAGAATATTGGGTCTACAACAATATTAATTCATTATAACAGCTGCTCTAAATTTGTTGTCTCATGACATTTGTACCTAAGTAAGATATATTTGAAGTCCTTCTCTAAGAGACTGATTTTCTCAGCAAGATTGAGTATTACATCATGTACCATGGTCCTGGGATTCTATGATGACCAATTCTCCCACCCAAGAGGGGAATCGGGCTGTGTTACAAAAGATATATTCAGGACATCTCAGGAGCCCGATTACGCAAGTGACTGAATATACAGACTCTAAATCTATGAAACACATTTCCTTGTGAAATACTTCGATTATCTCCCTCAAAAATGGAAAAGAAAAGCATCTGATATGGAAACTTTATAAACTTAGTTTAAAAAAGCATATATATTAAAAGAAAAATAACATACTTAATAGTATTGCTTTATTAGAGATTTGAGGTAGAAAGTTCAGGAAGTTATTAGATAATCTGAACAAAATAAAGATAACAACTTTGTTTTCTTGAACCAGTGAGTGACCAAACCCATTTAACAAAGTACTGCAAGCTAAACACACCATGACATCAACAGAACTAATTTGGTCTTTCCAAGCTAGGTTATACCAAACAGCAATTACAGCAAGTTCACATCTTCTACACAATGCTCTCATTTGTATGTGGACCGTAGATTTGTTTTTGAGTAACAAGAAAAAAAAAAAAAAAAACACCTTTAAAGCTGCAAATATGAACATTCACTTCCAAAACATACTGAAAAATACTAAATCAGTGTCTCTTCAGGATATATTTTGCTCTCTAGTGGGCTGTTTCACACAGAAGGAAATACCACTTACAGATTTATGCCAACCAAAAAAGTTCTGAAAACCCAGTCTAAGTATATATTGTGTCAGAAGTGATCACATCAACCTGCAAACCACTCACCTGCAGCCAGTGAGATACTGACTGCAGATGAGAAGGATTAGAGAGATGTTATTAAAAATGTTGTTGGACAGTAAAAGAGAATTTATAAAGAATTCTGAATGCCATGTGTCTCAGTGCAAGGGCATTGGAACATATAAAAGTCTCTCTGATTGGCTGCTGACAGCAATAAATTGATGATGATAAAATGAAAAAGAAAAAATATTAAGAGTATTTTACATGATAGCAATGAGGAACCTCATAACTGAGTTCTGCCTGCCTACAGCCTTGTTATTTCTGCTGTGAGAATCTAACAAAACCCCGAAGGTTCCAATGAACACATGGGATTCAGCGGAGGGAAAATAATTTGTTAAAGAGTTCAATCACTCTTATCTAGAACCATGGAAACAGCTCTAGAAATAAGAAACAGATTTTTAAAAAGAGTCACAAAAGGATCAATGGCATGTGAAGCAGCTGTTCCAGAAAAGGATTTGCCCAAATCTTGGAGAAATAAATAAAATTGATCACTACTTCCTGCCCTGAATTTAAGGCCTTCAATAAGTAATGTTCTATACACGAACAAAAATTACATAAAGCAAAAACATGCTCACATACAAAAAAACTGTTGCGAAGACCACAAAAAATTCTGAAACCTAAATAGGAATATTCAATATGGCTAAGAAGTAAGCTTTTGTCAGAAAAGATAATGTAATTGTTCTTACTGTACCCTGGATCACAATAGAATATTACCGAGCCCAGACTCAGATGTTTATCTTTTATGTCATTGCACCTACATACTGTGATGACTACACATCGAAAACATCTAGATAGACAGAATGAATGCGGCTCCATATGCACTATTAAAATCACTGAAGGGGCTTAAAATAATTAGTAACAATGACAAAATCCTTTTTTTTTTCCCTCACAGTTCAGCAGTTTCTGAAGCACCTCTGTTTACGTTGTTCAATACTCTTAAGTCCTGTGCCTCCAATATTTCAAAACCTCTCTTTAATAGTGTAGCACTCTTTTGTATCTATTTTTCTTCCTATTTAATTATTTAACTTTGGCAGCAGCACAGTATTTTTTTTGTAAGAATCAGTATTTGAAACTATCTCAAAATGATTCTTAATGATTCAGTACAGCATTTATTTACCAGCCAATCTGCAAAGTGGGAATCTGAAAAAAAAGACAGCATTTTCTATACAGAATTAAGGAAACGCAATAAATTAAAAGTTGTTTTATCGATCGATGCAACCATTATTTGAATATATAAACATATATATATATAAAAGTAATAAACACAATATTTGACAATTAGCAAATCTAAAGTATCAGAAAGACAAAATACATACAACAAGCAGAAATATATTCCATTGCTTAAAATCACTACAAAGTTCAAAACTACCATTAGCATCTTACAGTTATAAATTAATTTTATAGCTATTCTTATAGCCATCACCAATGCTAAATTCAACAGAACATACAAAAGTAGTCATAGTATGCTTAGTTATATAAGTCAGAAAAACAATTTCGTAGTAAACTGTCCAAGACATATGTTATATGAATTAAATCTGGTGGGACCTTTTCTACTTCAGGTTATTTCCAAGCCATACTTTTCCTAATCACAGTGTTCCAGCTGAAGTCCTCATTTTATTCCACATCCACCAGTTTTGAACTAGCTGACAGTAAAGTATCCCAGCATGGCTCCAGCTGCTCCCAGTCCAACACTGAAGTCCCTCAAACAAATCATTTAGGGACATGGTGAGATTCTACCAGCATGTAATTTCAAGGTTTCTATTCGATTCTTTTTTTCATTGCTACTGTTCACTAGCTTTTCAATACCGATCATATCACTAAGATGGACAAAAGAAATTCTGCTGAACTGTACACAGGTTTAGTAAGTTATTAGAAGTAAGAACAAATCAAAAAAACTGCATTTAAAGCACTCAAACGTGAGATTACTATTTTACAATCTGGTTATCACTGATTTAGTATACTGAAAAAAGAACAGTCATGGTCAAGGTGGCTGCTGGCTTAAAACTGTTTTGTTTATTTACAGAATTTTGTTACTCTTTCTTTTAATACACTAGGTATAGTAGAGAAACAACAAAAATAACTCTTGTAACCTCTCTTAAGAGTTCCTATTATTGATGAAATACAACTCTCCTCCCTTAGAAACTTTACTCTCCTTGGTTTTTAATACAACAGCAGTGGAAACAACAGAAAAGGAGTCTGAGAAGGAGCTGTCAGTTACAGGAGAAATAACATTCACTTTACTGTAGGTTATATTTAGCGTATTTAGTGTATATTTAGCTTTCGTGCAAAGATGAAAAAAGCAATCATGCCACTCCAGTTAGATAAGACCATTAAATCCAGTATAACAACAGAAAAAAAAATAAAAAAAAAAAGAAAATGAGCAATTAAATGCATAGCAACAGAATCTGCGAAGCGGAAAACTTCTGTTTTCCTTGTTCAACAAATTAGCCTAAACTGCTCTCATTTTGCTCTGTAGAAGAGTGCTTTTCAAAAGCATTGTTGTCAATATATTGACATTTTTCTACAAAAGCAATATGTTCACTGTAGGTTCATAAACTTGAAGACTAGAGGGACTAATACAGTTATGTAATCTGACCTCCTGTAGAATATAACTATATAACAGTAGAATTATGGACAATTATAATTCATGTTATCAAAAGAAGTTACTGATGCACTGATGTTCCCTAGCTGAAAAAATGATAATCATTTCACATGCATCTGTGTTTATATTTACTTATACCTTGCAACAATGACAATGATGAAAATACACACTCAGCTTGAATTCTAGCCAATTCTGGAAAATGATTTATGAATAATTTCATATTTTTGTCATAACCTCCTGAGCTTTAAATCCCCTCCCTTGCAGCAATATGAAACACCTCATGCACTGAAAGAAAAATGAGTATCTGAGGTCTTCATTCTTACGGGAGTGAGTAGCCCTTAAACATGACAGCCTCACAGAATGGGCTGCCACTGCTAAACAGAATTAAAACATGAAGAAGAAAAAAGTTTACATTCTTCGTCAACTGTAAGAACTTCAGTTGTCAATGTAAGTATAGCAGGTTAAAAAATTGGTGCATGAAGTTGTTGTACTGCATTGACAAAATGCTGCTACAGAGCTGGAGACAGCCCTGAGCTAAATGTGGTCTGCATGACTGCAAGTAGAACGCATCACATGACAGTGCACGTACCACACAACACTATAAGTAGAAGACAGCAAGGCATAGTATGAGAAGCTAAAATGAGTACTTTGAGACTGTAATATTGGCAAATGCTGAAAACATAAACGAATAATAACAATAAGTGTAGGTGTTTAAGGAAGACAGGCTAAAATCAGCCCAAGACCATCAATGATACTGGTTGCCCAGGAAGTATACTACCTCAGCTTCAAAGCCGCCTGTACAAGTAACTTTTAAATCCTATGCTATCCCTAAAAATTACTCCTATTTCTTCCTGGAGTTTAAGTCCTTTCCAAATTTGCTTTCAAAGACAAGTATATATTTTAAGTTTCCTCTTTGCACATAGAATACTCCATCAGGTTGGATTAATTTCTGTTTGAGTTGCAGCTCCATAATACACTTTCCTTTGAATGTTCTAGACAGTGAAATTTGCATTTCACCTTACTTCATATGCTTTGAACTAATCTATATACATATATTTCATTTACAATTTAATCAAGTTAAACTTTTGTGTCTGTATAAAACACTAGTTTTCCAATCTGAAAAATTATGTCTTAGAATTCCAGAATCATAGAACCATCTAAGCTGGAAAAGACCTCATCAAGTCCAACCATTAACCTGACCTAGTGAGTTCAATCATTAAACCATATCCCTTTCTACCACATCCACATGTCTCTTAAATGTGGGGATTCCACCACTTCCCTGGGTAGCCTGTTGCAATGCCCAACCATCCTTTCTGTGAAGAAAGTCTTCCTAATGTCCAATTAAAATTCTCCTGGTGCAACTTGAGACCATTTCCTCATGTCCTATCACTTGTCACCTAAGAAATGAAACTGACATCCTCCTCTCTGCAACCTTCTTTCAGGTAGTTGTAGACAACAATAAGGTTTCCCTTCAACCTCCTGTTCTCCGTACTAAACAACCCCAATTCCCTCAGTCACTCCTCACAACACTTGTTTTCTAGTCCCTTATCGAGCTTTGTTGCTCTTCTACCAACTCAATATCTTTCTTACAGTGAAGGGCCCAAAGCGGAGCATAGTACTTGAGGTGCAGTCTCACCAGTGCTACATACAAAGCAAGAATCCCATCCCTAATCCTGCTGGCCACACTATTTCTGATGCAGGCCAAGATGCCATTGGCTGTCTTGGCCACCTGGGCATACTGCTGACTCACATTCAGTACCTGTCGACCTGCACCCCTGGGTCCTTTTCTGTTGGACAACTTTCCAGCCATTCTTCTGCAAGCCTAAACCAATGCATGGGGTTGTTATGGCCCAAGTGCAGAACTCAGCGTTTACCCTTGTTGAATGTCATGCAGCTGGACTTGGCTCATGGCTCTAGCCTGTCCAGATCCCTCTGCAGAGCCTTTCTACCCTCCAGCAGATCAGCAGTCCCACCTAACTTAGTATCACCTGTGAACCTACAGAGGGTGCACTTGATCCCCTCATCCAGATAATTGACAAAAATATTTGAACAAAACTGTTGACATTACTGAGCCCTGGTGTGCACCACTGTTAAAACAATATTTAAGCTTTGACTTAACTTATGGTTATCTTGCTTTTCATCATTTTATTTTCCTAAGCAAATAAGCCTAAACTAGCCTTTTTTTTTTTTCTTCCCAGAAGGAGTTAAAGTTCTCCGTTTATGAATTGCTACTTTCTGAAAGTGCTCTACCTTCCCTTTTGCTGCTTTCTACAACAGGAGGTGTCTGACCTGAATCATCTTCAAGGAGAAATCACTTTAATAAGGTCTATCATACAGCATCCCTAGACAAAAGGATGTTGCCTCCATTTTATAAACAATCGTGAATCTTAAAGAGACTGGTCTAATGAGAACATTTGGATAGTAGATGCAGAGTCAAACTAGGATAAGTTTGCAACATTTTTTTTTTAAATGCTGAAGTACTGAAGGAGTCACAGGAACAGTTATAACATCTACTAAGTTGCTGCCTGTAGGCTATCATTATGGAGTGGAACTGGATAGGAAGCACTACGCAGTAGAGAACAGTTGGAAACAGCCTACTCAAATAGCAATTTAGGCTTCATCTGTCCTTAACTTTTCTTGTAAAGAGGTATTTCTTTCACCTTTTTTTTCATAGGCTTATAAAAATCTTCTTATATGAGGTGACCTTAGAAAGCTATCACAACCCTTCACTATAACCAAATATGAAAAAAATTATTAATGTGTCATCTGAGACATTTTATGCATCCCTCAGTTGGTCAGTAATGTGATTTCACCAATAAACCTAAAACTAACGGTGGGGTGGCAACTTAAAATATCTGCCTTAATGTGAAGTCTCTCATTTAAGCCATCAAGATGTCAGACATTGCTTTTATGCACCATGAATCTATAAAAGTATTTATAGAAAGATTAGTTCTTAAAATGTATGCATCAAAATGTAATAAGCTAGATTTAAAAATAATAAATAAATAAAAATATGGCTTACAAAAAAGTCAGCCATGACGGAAAGTATGTACACAACTTGCATAATGAACAAGTCAATGAATAATATGTGGGAAGGAGAAAAGAATTTATCTAATCTCTACTACTTTGCAATACTCTAGTTTCTAAGCACTGGTCTTACAAGGGAAACCAGGAAGCAGAAGCGCTCAGAGCATTCAATCATCTTTCTGGGGTGATGAAGAACAATGAAAATGTATCTGAAAGACCTGTCAGGGCATGAAAGCGCTGGGAGGAAGAACGTTACTTCCTCTGGTTCTCAGAGGCTAAGAAAGATAAGCAATAATGAAGATTTCAACAGACTTATATGTGTTTTTAAACACATATACATACACACTCAATCTCATTTTCATGTTTGATACTTTTGGGGCATAATTATTTCCAATTATTGCAAGTCTATGATTTAATTTTGCTTCATTTAGCTAGGGTAAGCCTATTTTTCTTTTATCTTAAAATCACTTCTGGTAACAAAGCTGTTTCCATATGATCAAACTAATGAAGGTCATTCTGTTCCTTTGGAAGTGTCAAATCAAACAGAATGAACTGAAAACTGTCAAGTGGTTTCCACTAAGCAGCAAGTGAATAATTTTTCAGCACTGTGAAGCATGCTTTATACCTTTCTATACAGAGTGGAAGTTAGAGACCAGATTAAACTGGTAGCACATCTAAAGAAATCAGTTTCTTATAACAAGCAATAAGCAACTTCTATGACTGATCAACGAAAAAGGTATGTAAGAGCTTATTATTTGGAAAATGGGTCCTTCAGAATGTATTCACTGGACTGTCAAGTTCTGATAAAAATATTTATGTATAAAACATTTATTACCTTTTACATGCAAGTTTTCATGATTTTTTTTTTCACTAAATGAAAAAGGGAACAGATCATGGTATTCATGAAAGCCGAAGACCATTTGCTTCCCAATTTTAAAATGTTCCAATTGACCTGTAGAATTCTGATGTGAGAAGTAAACAATGTAAAGAAGTAAGATTCTTCATGATTTAGTATGAAATAGTAACAAGACTAAGTGTGACTTTGTTAGAAACCTATAGAAATGAATAAAAGTGTATGTGTATGCATATATACTTAAGTATTTACTAGAGAGATGGATAGAGAGATTACGGAATTAATGGATTCATCTTGTTGCTAACAGAGTTTCAAGTAAAGCAGGATATTTATGGAGAAATGGAGTGCCCCAGTCAGTCCCCTGGTCAGCTCGGTCCCACTGCTCGTGCAGGATGCAGAGTCTGCAGGGATTCATGCAACCTCAGCAGCAGAATGCATATGGACAAGACACCAGGAGATAATTATCTTGTTTTTGTTCCTGCAGAGACACACATACTTGGATGATATCAAAATATAACTTTTCAGTAACATCGTACTACTAACCAAAAGGGTTCCCAAATGATTTCATCGTCTTTCAGAACGTATTTTATTCAGTTCCCTTTGTTGTATGTAGAAAATAGCGACTGTATTACTGAACTCCAACCTAATAATGTCTGATGTTCTAGCTACTTTCTTAAATATTCCTCATATAATTATGAAGACTTAATCAGATTTAAAAATGATATTTAGAATGATAGAAGGTACACCAAACAGAAGCTACAGGATTATGACTAATCTGATTAACTAGATGAGTGAGTATGTAAGTAATCTAGTCACTTCAGTTTTAAACTTAAAAGTTTTCAAAGAATAGGAAAAAATCATTAATATCTGTATTAAGACTGTAAATATTAATTACAAGTAATTAGGTATTTTAGTATTTATTGAAATGTTTTTATTTTTTTCTAGCAGTTTGGTTACTTAAGATACTGGTAATAAAATAATTTATAATTATGAATCTAATATCTGTTCATGGATGACAGCATATGTAATAATCATACGACCTATAAAATATTTAATAAAACCTTTTCCAAGAGAAATATGACTTGTCTGTGACTGCACTTAGAAATGGGACATTAAATTAATGAAATCATATTCTGCTTTCTCTGAACATAAACAAAAATGCTATTAGCATTATTAAAGTACATTGGCTTTCATATACTAAGGCTTTCGTATACTTATTCATGCAAAAACATAATGGCATGTATGGTAGTTTAAGTCTAGAAATGTGTGAAATTCATTACCTACCTAATGAAGCATACAGGCAATGAATTTAAGAATTCTTACTACTACATAACTTTGTGATGCCATCATACATTCATATTTAATCTATTTATTTATTTTTTTACTTGCAGCAGCCTACTAACTCCTGCTGAGTTTGAGTTTAGACTGAGACTTGCTTTTCAAATATATCTGTATTTGCTACCCATTTGCTTTTATTGATTTAATAGATCCAGCTTGAACTGTATGGGAAGACTGTGGGAGATCTTAAGTACCAAAGTATCTAAGAAAATTAAAGTGTACTCAGGAATTCTAAGAATGTGTGAATATCAGGTTCAAAGTTACTGAAGTGAAGTTATGCATACTATTTATATTTCTGTTTTCTTCTTCAACAGAAGAAATAATTTCCTTAGGAAACCTCCACTCCCCATAAGAGCTATAAACCAAGAATTCTAAATTTGAAGACTGCAATTAGTTTTGATTCATTTTACAATGGATAAGCAGCATATATCCTCCTTCTATTATTCAAGATTAAATATTGTTCAAGCTGTCAGAATTACATCATTCAAAAGCTAAGGTTCTACTTACTACAACTCTCAAGGTCCAATTCTTTGCCACTGTAATATTTGCTAATTAAGCTGCATCAGCAAGGGTAAACTGACACACTCTGTGCAATGGTCAGTAAGAAACACAGTGGCTCTCAGTCATTGCATTGGTTAGTCTTACCTCTGAGACCATTTGCTGGGCTACAATTGAATTCCAAGACTGGAATTACAGGCCCAGACTACTGTAAATCTTTTACTGTGTCTCTTGTAACTACACCAAAGCTGCAAAGTGATTCAACTTCTGAGCCACCCCAGCCTGTACCTGTCAGCAGAAGTCAAGTGGGAGATGATGCCTGAGCTCCATTTGCTTGCCTGCTCAACAGATACAGAAAAGGGAGTGCTGGCAACAATACTGAGCTTAGCTCAAGGAATGAACCAAAAAATGCCATGCGTGCACTAGAGAAAAACAAACAAAAAAAACCACTCAACAGTGGACCAAATCAAAACTATATCTTTGCTTTTGAAAGTACACTAAACTTCCAAATTAACAAGAAGTGATTTCAAAGTAAAGTAGTAAACACATTTTGAAATACTTCTATTTTAAGCATAGACTTGGGACATTTTTGTGCAGGGATCTTAACTGCATTAACTTAATACATTTCTTATTTCATAATTGAAATAGAAAACTATATATTTGTCTTAATTTCAAATTAGCAATTTCATAATGTAGTAAGTTATCAAATATAAGCTTCCCCCACGGTATCTTTTCAGTGACAGCTTCCTAGAAATTCTAGCACATACAAAATAAAGACTAAAAATAAAGTAATATTTACACTTCAGACTATATATTATACTGACAACTAGGGTAAAATAGTTATTTCTCTCACAATCATCTTCCTGAGAGGAGAAAAGCATCACATAACACAATCATTCTAAGGACTGTATTTCCGGCCAAAACAAAAACTAGATTATGTTTTAGAGTTACGATTACAGTCTTTCAAAAAATTTACATTAATATTGAACTATTTTCACAGGTGAGTTAATTCCTCAGGGATTTAATTTCTTGGTTCTACCTCAGACTGACATATCTCTCACCCTTGCACCTGTTTTCTATATACTCCAGAAGATGCTTTCAGTCTGATGCTAGTTAATCCATACTTAGCTTCCCAACACATAAAGTCCCTAATGGCACAAAGCATAAGACTCCAGGACTTAAAATAGTGTAGAAAATGACCCAAATACTTATTTAATTTATTTATTTTTATCAGACTGTTGTGCTTCTTTGTTCATATTCCCTTTAGTACAGGATCCTAAACTTCATGAGACTCATGAGACACTAAATGGCTTAAGCTTAATCAGCTACAGACAAATGAACACACTTCAAAGTCAGTATTCTGACATGGCTGAAACACAGCAAATTTTGGATCTAAAACACTGAATCTTTTTTTTTTTTTTTTTTCCTCTACAGAGCTCAACATTCTGCGTGAAATAAAACAGAGAAGAAAAATCCCATGGACAGATTAAACCACTGCTGTTGCCATCCTATTACAATGCTGCAGTGAAAAAAGCCAATTGTCAAAACCACCAAAAATACAAGAAACATACTGAAAATGTAATTAATATCCTGTAAAACTATCTTTTCATCTAGAATACTGTCCTCAATTCAACACTTATGAAGCAGATATAACCACGGTCTGACACTGCCAGGAAAATTTTTCAGGGCATTGGTGTTTCCTCTACTGTATACAGGTTCCCATTTAATTAAAATACAATGAAACCTTTTCTAAATGCTGCTTCAGGTTCCAAGTTCTACCAAGCCCAATCAGATGCCACCACTTCCTCACCATACATCAGACTATTCAATGTCAGCTCTCCTTTTCTATTAAACACTAAGAGCCATCTCAACATGGCTCAAGATGGCTTTCTGACCATTCATTGTCTCGCCTAGTATGCAATAGGCCTGCTGACAAGAAAGATGCTAGCTCCCAGAATTTTTATGCTTAATTTCCCCTTCCCTCCCGTTTTGGCAGGATAAATGCTGACACAACCTTGTAAGGATTGCTATCCACTAAACACAGATTAAAAAGCCTCCAAGCCACCAATTTTAATATGTCTACGGTCCTGAAGATAGTAATAAAAGGAAATCCTTTGAATTATCTACAGTATTTCATTGTGAGTCACCATAATGATGATTTGGTGTACTACATAAAAAATGAAAACACTAGTTGGTCCAATCACCCAACAAAGTCCTAGAATCTCTCTTGCTTAGACTAAGCAGTAGTTACTCGGGTTGGACTAGCAATGGAGCTTCAGGGCTGTGCAAATCACTCTTTTTGTTATTGTTTTATTCCCAACTCAAGCAGGACTAAACTCATGACAAAATTACATCAAAGACTGCCAAAGTAAAATCAGTAGGCCAAATGTATTCCAGTGTGTTTAACTAGAACGTGGTTGGATCACAGGTTCTGATATACATTGTGTGTGTGTTTTGCATCCCTTTTAGAAAAAGGGATGGAACACAATGTACAGCAAAATCTGCATTTGCCTGATATCACAGATTATGTGACATCTAAATTTAGTTTATAATCTCTGCAGAGGTGGACCTTTGTTTCCTATTTGCTCTGTAATTACAACTGAAAATTATGGGCTGCCATAATTTAATATATGCTGTTCTGACACAGTTTTTAAAATAACTGTGGACATTGAGTGTTGCCCATCAAACACTGGATAAAATGTCAGTGGTGGAGAAGTTTGATCACATTACAAATACTTCTTTTCTGAACAATTTCTTTTTTGTTATTTATGTCCGTTTATTTACATTTGCATTAATTTGTTTCAACACAGCTAATGTAGCTCTTCTGTTTGTATCATCACAGATAAAAAGAAATTAATATGTATACTGTTTACATATTTGCTTCTAGTCAAATTTACAATGTTTTGTGTAAGATAGTATTACTACCTTGAAACATTGTCCAAAACAATGTTCTAACAAGTTCTAACCTTGAACTAACAAGTTCTGCCTTGAAACATTGTCCAAAATAGCAAAGACTTAGGTTTATCATATTCAAAAAAAAAAAAAAAAGGCCAAAAAGCCTGTCCTTAGAACACACAACAGACAAAGACTAGGAGATAAAAAATACTATCCCACCTTTCCTATGTAAAGAATTGATGATTTTCCTGGAGTTACTGTCATTTGCTGACATCTATCTATTGTGGCAAATGATATTGTCAAATATGTGACATTATAAAGTAAAGAACACCAGCATTACAATGTCAACATTCCAAAAGAAAACTTCTGCAAAAAGTAAACTTAAAAAAGTAGTCCCAGTCAGCAATAAAAGGCAAAAGATCACCAAAACCCAGGCAACTCAATATTAAGAAAAAAAAAAAACACAGGTTTTTTTTGATTGTATAAACTGCTTGAGTTAAAAGTTCAATAAGAAAAAAAAAAAACTTTATTTGCTAAACTATATTTTTTGCTCAAAGCAGGCAAAAAAAAATGAGGATTTTTTTTGTGATAATGTGATACTTTTGTTAAAAATCAAGCTGTCTAGCTCCCTGGAAGGAATGAATGAAGGAAGATAGACGGATAGAAAAATAGATAGAAAGAAAGAAAAGGAATACATCCAAACTATATGATGCAATACTTTTGGACTTCAAACATTAGAAACAGTCCTAGCATTTAGCAGGACATAGAAATCCCATGTCTGAAATGAAAAATAACTTTCCACTATTCTGAGCAACCAAACACTCAGACTTCAAGGTTAGAGAGTAACTTTATTAATTGCCCACATGGACCTTGAATAAACACAGCTATAGAATTTCACCAATAGGTAGGGAATTTAAATTGCTTTTTAAGAAATCTTTAACTTTGAAAAATAATTCTTAAAATGTAAAATGCTAAAACAGTTATAAATAGTAGACAGTTGTTTCCTTTTCTTTCGGATTTCAGATACAAAAGGAATAGAGGGAATCATTTCAGATATGTACTTGCAATGGAGATGGCCGCAAGTATGCTACAAGTGGTATAAATTTAATTTGTAATAGGAAATTATTAATACTACTCCTTTTAACATAGAAAATTAACAGAGTCTTTCCAATATGTAAAATATATTGGAAAGACTATATATAATATATAAAGAGGAAAGCATTCTTTTCCGATGATCTAGCCCTGATGATCTGATGAGTCATTGGAAAACTCTTCTACCACTGAGAATATATATGTCTTCAGTCATAGCTCTTCATAGTCTCAGCATTTACAAATTTCAGATTTTAAAATATTTTATACAAATGTTTATTGACATTTGTTAGTTGAGATTTAATTCAATTTTGAAAGCAAATGTAATTAAAACTAGTGTGTTTTTTTTCCTGTAACACGGTAAATAGGATCACATTAGATACTGTTAAATATGTTGAAGATACTAAAGTAATTCAGTGCTTACTTTTCCAAAGAACTGCAAATTCTTAACAGAGATCTCACTGTTACATCTTCCAAAAAAATTATGCTAACACTTTTGTAATTGTCTAAGATATTTAATATCATATATTGAGACATACTCTCTAATTACCTCACATTTGGCTACTATTGAACTCTTAAATATTCTTCAGAAGGATGTGTTAGCATAGATTTTGGAGACAATTAGTAGGACCTGGAGTCTCATCCTGTGTGGCAGTTCCTTACCTTTCCTTTATGTTTTGCTTATCACACTTTTGCAAACAAAGTTGCTTCTTTCTGAAGCCACTGAGACACTGCTCTGTCTCCTTTACTTAAAAAAAAAAAAACAAACCACCTCCTTCAGATTGTTACACGCACACAGAGTTCCACTAACGTCAAAGCTTTTTACAAAGATATTAAGAACAAAGACAGGTAGTTACATAAAAGCAGTGTGATAAAATATGGCTCCCCTTGAGAATAAAAAGAGGAGAAGATGCCCCAAACAACACTATTAATAGGACTTATCTTAGTAGGGAAGCAGACAACAGTACTTGAGGTAAGGATTTACCTGCTGACAACCTGTAAATAAGATTTTGTTTGCTCACACTTCCGGGCAACAGCAACTTTCTTCTAATTGGTGACTGGGTAAGCTGAAGGCTAGAGAGGCTGAAGACTTACATACTTTAGCCCTTTTACTACTTTTTTTTTTTTCCCAGCTCTATCATCCCAGTCTCCAAGTCTTTTAAGAGTAAACTGCAGAATATTAAAGAAGCTTAAATTTTCTTGGCACTATAAATTTGAAGATTTTTTTTTTTTGGTCTGTATTCTGACTGACCACTTGTATCGATTCACTCAATCACTAAATGATGACCAACAAAGGTTAAAACAAGACACAAAACAGAGTCAGACACCAGCTCTGTGTCTGGTGCCATAGCAGATCCTTCCCTAGACTAAGTGGGAAGTCTGTTCTCTTTCTGATGATGGTATATCACCAAGCTATCTTCATGGTCACACCACATAATAACAGATAACAATTAGCATGAAGCACTCCCCTTCCAAAGAATGCTTTCCTTATTCAGAGGTGTGGGAAATGTATTTAACTTTTCTGATCCTGGACAAAATTATTAAAGAATGAAATTGTTATTTCCATGTTGCTCTTTCTAAAAGACTTTCTTTCTGCAGCACAGAGTTGCACGCCTCACCAGACTTAGTTTTTGCTGTTCACAAGCTCACAGTTACCAGAGAACTCACTTTATAGTCAGATTTTCCTTATGAGAAATTTGGTCTACCATTCTGCTCTTCTAACTTTTGGGGAGGATAGATGACATATTTTACTATTACAATCTGGGCAAAATTAAATGCCTCTATGAGGCACAGCAAACCAGGATGCTGTTCTCCAACAGCTGAATTCTAGAAAAATAACACTTATGGGACCATTCCTATCTATTTAAATTACCTATCTAGAATTAAATAGCTGTGTTCCACCTGAATTTCCATGCAACGCAAAGTTCAGTAATTCTCTCTCTTCACAGGCATGACAAGGTGAGCAGCACTAGCATAGCCAACAGCACTAAGCTCACCTAATGCGCTTAGCAGCTCTGGGGCTACCAAAGCAGCTGTGCCTCTTTTACTCAAGAATACACCCAAAAACAGAGAAACGTCATCTTCTTGAAGCCTCGCCACTCTTTTGGGAACACTGAAGTAGGCAGTTTAGATATCACCTTTTGTCCACTAAAACATATGATATATGGTGTAATAAGTAACACACAACTCTAATTCCCCAATCACTCAGACATTTCTGTAGCACGTTATTTCCCACACTTAAGCAACATCTCTCCCCAGTGTTCCAAAATAACTTCTTACTCCTTCTTAAAACATCCAATAGCTTTGTTGCAAATGCTACAGCAGCAAATCTGTGCCAAGGAAGTGATTTCAAATATGGCACTCTTCCCATTAATATGCTATTGATTTCAAAGACAAAGTTTTATCTTGTTCCTATTTATTCATGTATTCTTTAACAACAAGTAGTTTCTCCTATCTTTCATTTCCATGAAGACATAGAAGTCTCACAAGATAAACAAATGGAGCTTCAGCTGTAAAGACGTGCATCAGGATGATTAATAAAGTTTGCATCTTTATGACATAGAAAGACTATTAACCAGGTTCTTGAGAAGTTCTTGAAATACTTGGAATCCAGCAAATACTAGGGTTCATTCAGTAATTTAGCTCAAAAAATCAACAAGATAACCAGGCAAACAAACTGTATATAACTACAGTTCTCTTTTACAGTTTTCTTTTACAGTCTGTGTAACTAGAAGTTTTACTACTGTATGATAAATTCCAGATTGTATGAATTTGTATTTTCAAGTGGTAAACTTGAAATACAAGTGGTATTCAATAGCTCTGAGTGAAAACTACATGGATGGCAGTACAACAGAGACAGCTATTTTAAGATGCCAAGAAGAACAGTACAGCTGTAATTCACTATGGAGTTTCCATACATTTTGTTGTGAAAGTGATGATGCGTTGATGATGTTGCCATAAAGCTGTCAAATACGGCAAATGATTCAATAAAGGCACTTTTATGGAGTTGCACAGAGAGTCTCAGATTCTTTTCAAATAACTTCAAGCACAGCTCTCCTAACAATCAATTATAAAATATAACTTTTCTTTTTTCAAAAACCAACAAACTCACTCTTCTGGAAGACATCATCTACAGACTATCCATACATTTATGTTTCGGTTTAAGAAACTGTCAAAACAAACTTCAGAAGGAATCGTTTAGGCCTCAGTAATGTAATTCTTCATAAATATTCTTCATTGAAATGTTTGCATTTAATCCTACCATTCACATATTTACTGCAATAGAGCTTTATTGACCTCTCAAGTGATATCTTGAGAGTTCACTATATTTCACACAATTGCTTAAGAAAGATGGGTCTTACTTTGGCTTATAATCTTGAAAGGAAGATTCTTTGGTCAGTAAGAGATTATTTCTTCACAGAGTTCTATAAATACTCATCTTCATACCTCCTCTCTATCACTTACACAGCCAGAAACCACAGTACAAAATTGGGATGTAAATTACTAGCAAAGTAAAAACACAGAAAGGTTATTCACTGTTATCTTTGCATGTGTATGAACACAGCAGTAGGAAGGCCTGCTATTTAAAGTTTCTTACATTTCCAAGATCTAGCAAGATCTAACGTATCTTTTGTAATTACTTTCCTAATTCTGATTCTAAGTCTGTATTTTATTTTATCTTTTTTAAAACTCTTGCTATATTTGTGTATTGACTCATTACTGGCTTTATGTATTCTATACATAGGAACTGATAGAAAATAAAAGGAATTTTCAAATTTACTTGCTTTACTGTATTCAAAGATGTCTATAAACTCATTCAGCTTAAGAAACAACGTTTTCATCAGCAGTAAAACAAAATGTTTTGGAGCCGTGATGCATTACGTAGTGAAAATTATTATTGTACATATGGTTCTGTTCGAATAGAATGCTTTATCAAGGACAGTAAAAGAGCAGAGATGTGTCTTGCTTTTTCCCAGGACTTTTTCTCAAGACTAAATGTAATTATTAATATTAGGTATTCTCCAATGTGTAACTCGCAAACTAGAATAAACAGGCATTTAAATATAACCTTGTGTAAACATCATACAATCTTTACTTTATGTACCCAAGCTTTTTAAATAGCACAGCTCCTGCAATTTCATATAGATAATGAAGTAAGGGTGGGGAAAAAAAAAGCTTCAGAGGAAATGAATCAATTTTATGAGCTTCTCCATAATTTATGTTTTTATTTTCTAAAGATTAAAGCTATGCAATATTATGACAATTCTATTTAAAAATAACCTCCCAATCTTTCACTTTTTTGCAATTCTTCATAGATGTTCTCTATTAAACTTTTTTTACTTGCTTTATTTTGTGTAGAATGTGTACCTTGTTTGTTTTTATAAATGGCAAATCAATTTGCTATTTATCAAAGGCAGTAATAGTTTCCAAATGTAATTCACAGTTAGACTTTAATGAGTATAATAGACATATTTCTGTAAGCAGTGTGACTTAAGAGCTACCGGTATAAGCACAAAAGCCAGAATCTTCAGGGTTTTTATTCCAGTTGATGGCATATTGACCTGTCCTGTGACCAAGAGACTCTCAGTATTTGTATCAATTCAGTGATATTGGCCAGATGATTTTTTTTTTAATACCACCTTAATAGCAAAAGGTAACCAACAACATATTCATAGGAATTAGCTGATATTTTCACGTTTTCACTTCCTCAGAGTGTGAGATACCCTGCTTTAGCATGTGGGAGAGGTGGTCACTAGCTATAGCTGACTGTCAGTTCATATGTGACACACCAGCGCAGTGAAGCACCGCACTCCCCATTCTTCTTGATGTGATCCAATGCATTTGGCACCTGATTTGTGACATTACAGAAGGCTTCATGTGTGAGTGATACACAGATGCAGCGGAGCATGAATGGTACAGTGCTGATGCACAGGTCATGAAACTGGATAAATTTGAATCAGTGCTAATAACTGCTAAGACATAACCATGGTAACCCATTCGCATTCATAGAGAGAGAGAAGAAAACACAGGAAATGGGGAACAGTCTGTGAGCAAGATAGGCTGGGAGGACTTGCACTAGGATCCTGGTATTAAGTCCAAGTAAAATGGGAAGGATGCTCTACAAGGCTGTGGGGAAGGTGCAGACCTTAGCAAGCAGAGCAGTTTCTCTGGCCCTGGCTCAGCTCTCCCTAAGGGCAAGATTCCTAGGGAAGGACCAGGTGCATCATCCTGGGCTATGCTCAGTGTGTGCCGGTCTGCAAGGCAAAGCAACTGCACTAGGTGGGAGCCCTGTACAGCACAGCAGGCTTCAAAAGCGCTATGTCAGAGCGCACACAGCTCTTTTGCTGGAGATAAGGACAGTCCTATATTCAGGACAGCACAGCACTGTGAAGGGGTACAACAGAACTACCCCAGCAGCAACTGCAGCAAGAACAAGTGGATCCTGTCTATACAGATAGTTAGCAGGCTTGTCTCCAACTAAACTGGATAGTATCCTTCTTCTTCATACAACATAGAGGAAGAAAATAACACAATTAAAATATAAACATGACTGAAGTTTTTTACTTAAAGAAATACTTAGCATGACAGTAGTCCACATTTGGCTACATTAGGGAAAAACAAAAACAAACAAACAAAAAAAAACACAAACTGGTGTTACATTATCAAGTCCTAACTATTTTTTTCCCCCAGAAATATCAAGATCTCTTTAAAATTCAAAAGTAATAAATACTTCTTGAATAGTGTTTAGTACCTACAATTATACAAATATAAACTAACTAAGCATGAAAAAAGAATCATGAATCTCGTATGCTGCCTCAGAAGACTGGATCAAAATTATTCCTGATCATACTTTGTCTTTCCATTGCAGAAACTCAGACCTATTTCTAACAGTAAGAAATATTTGCTTACTTCTAAACTTTCACGAACAACAACAGGATAACATTAGAAGATACTATACATGTATTTACTGTATAAGGTGCAGATTTGCATTAAAGGATATTGACTGTTTCACCATAGAAAATTAACTGCTAAATCAGTTCAAAATGAATCGTGTATACTTTAAATTCAAAGCCAACTAATTGTTTTGGGAGCTTTTATAGATAAAAAAAAATCTATGAAATCATTATATATCATACATTCACCACACCACAAGCCACAAACTCAAGCTGTGATATAGTTGGGTTACCACATATTCTTTCATGATTCAGTCTCTTTTCTTTTTTTTTTTTTTTTTTGGTATATGAGAAAGAAGCATTTAATCTATCTTAGAAAGCAATTTCACTTAAACTGAAGTGCAGTTTTCCAACAGAAGGAAATTGAGTCTAGCATACAATTCTCATGAGGGCTTATAGGAATTATGCTTGAATATAATGTAAAGTCTACAATTCCTATCTTCAGAAGGCTTGCCTCAGAATTAAAAATGAAAACATATACTATAAAATACTGATGGGAGAATGACACATTGGTTTTGAATGAGAGCTGTGAAGTTAAGGTGTATGTACAAACCGTCTGAACTCAGCTGAGTATGTGATTTTAAAAGTAATTTGCATGTTAAACAACAACAAGTTCTTATGTAACATATGAGTACTATCCATTTCTCCTCAAACTTCAAATGAAATGAATATATCTTATCTCTCTCTGTCGTATTAAGTTTCAAGCCAGGAAGATAATAGTTATGCAATATTGTTACTTTATATAGTACCTAAATAATATGTGTACATGCTACTACCAACAAGGCAGTCCAAACATGCAATATGATTTTGAAACATTATGGAAAATATTAACACAATGGTTAAGAAAGAAAGAAAGAAAGAGGTCATTAATGTTTTATTCAAAATTATGAGGATAGAGATGCTTAGCCTTTATCTACACCTTCAAAGTCATGTTTCAGCGAGCAATTCCCTGGTCTCCAGACCAAAACATACAGAACAGTTTGCATCCGCTGAAAGTGAGCTGTCTGTGTCCACACGCACAGCATTTGACCTGGGTCTTCTCTAGGCTGTACAGAGGACCTCTAGGTTGAAAAGATGATTTTTGTCATTGTATTTTAGTCCTAAGCAGCCAAATTAATAATCAAGGATATATAACAGCCTGCCACAGAAGGCTGTTTTTTCAGCATGATCCTGAGTGTTTGTTTCATCTTATGGTGAACAGCACAAGGACATGCAAGGGTGACAACATTATTTCTCCTAATTTTTCTACCCTACACTGCTTTTGGTTAATTCTGAAAAGGAAGTCAGAACTGAAGAACTGACACAAACCTAGTATGTATCATCAGGCTTATGCCACCTTAGGGGAGATGAAAGAAGAGGCTGCAACTGTACTGCAGGTGTTGAATTGAAAGCTTCTTACAAGCTCATGGCTATACTCCATGAATTCTTCTTTTTTTTTCTCCTCATTTTAAGAATAATAGTATTTCATTATCTATGGTGATCACGTTCTGTATTTACTGCAAATTTTCAACTACAAAGACAATTTAATGTGAAAATCTTGAAATCTGTGATCACTGACTTCCAGTTGCATAGTGATATGTAGTTCGGGAAAATCTCTGTGAGAACCCTCCTGATGGAACTCTCCCATTCATGACAAATGCATAAAATGTCTAAAAAAATGTTAAGCTTATCAAGTATTACAACATCTTTCATATTTCCCGAAACACCATATGATAGCAGAATCATCACTTACTGCGGTCAGTAATTATTGTTCTGGCCTCTTGATTGCTCGTCTTGTTTTTTAGGTTTTGTGCTGCAGTTATTAGTTCATCCAGCTGGGGACGTCTTTGCTCCAGATCCTGTAGTATTGCCTAGTTGCACAAAAATACAAAAAATAAAATAAAGGAAAAAGCATGTAGAGTTGTCGAGAAGACCACGTGTAGGGGCTTTTTCCTGAGCCACTTTGATTTAAAGCAGAAAACCCTTTTGCAGTTTCAAATCTAATGAAAAATTTGGTCTGGACCTTCCAAATATTGTCCATGTATTGTTATATATGTGCAAATATAGCATATATATTTATATATATATATGTAATAAAAATCAAGTCTATCTTGTAATCACCATTATAAATGAAGCCTATATAAGTAAATATAAAATGACAACCATTCTTCATTTTTAACCCATCAAATTATGCAACAGTAAGCCTAAACCTATAAATCTATATAAACCTTTTTTCTCTGCAAACCTATAGAAACGATACTATTCTCTTAGACTATAAATTTTGTTTTGTTTTGTTTAAAGACATAGGGATTTACATTCTTATCAGATGACGCAGGATTTTTCTAGTAACTCATGAAGTCTACCTAATACTGTTTCTTAACATTTTAAGATTTAATTACTTTCTAGTGGTTTAAAGCCAATACATGACTGTTAATGTTAATTTTTCTGTCCTGACACCTTACCTAGAAGAAAAATAATCACCAGTCACAGTAATTTACGTTGGTCAAGATGTTATATAAAGCCCAGGCAATCTAACTAGTAAATCAGAAGGGGATCTACAGCTACTCACAGGGAAAAAGATGGGCTTCAGAATAACGAACCATAATCTTTATGAGGTAATAAATACTGAAATACAACAGTTTTATACGCAAGCAAAATGAGAACTCAAGAAAAGTAAGGCATATAAGATTTATGCATATATTAGTTTAACTTACACTGAAGGATTAGGGAACAGAAAACAAGGAATCAGATCAATAGTTTCCCAGATAAAAATCATCTAAAGTGTGTACTTAAAAGACATTGACCAAATCTAGCAACTTCAAGCCCCTGTAATGCAGCTTTGCAGAATTAGGAGTTAGAAGTTATTTATAATATTTATTACCAAATTATGATAAAATAATGTTTTGGCCCACAATTCTGAGTCACCAGAACACAGGAGCATGTTGGCATACTGCTAGTAGGTACAGCAGTATATCAATGTCAAGCTGACAATAAAGGTCACTGGAGGATTTTTATTTTTCAGAGTTCTTACGTGGATAATGGTTAGATAATCTGTCAGTATACTCATCTGTTTACAGACATCTGTTTGGACTGTTTTGTCTAAGTATTTTTTTTCTTAAAATGCTTTTATTCTAAATAATCATACTTTATTTTTAAAGCTGTAATTCCCTAATTCCCATAAAAAAAGACCTGCATCATCTGACCTTAAATTTGGTCCTCCAACCTAGATTAGAGTTACATAATTTCACCAAATTGAAGGTGACAGGTAAAAGACTAATATCATTTCCTGTGTAAGGGGATTATCAAAAGAGCATGAGGATATCACTTTCAGTAAGTACAGCATGCATCGTCAAGAGCAAGCTACAAGCTCCACAGAATTTCGGTTTTGTTCAGTTATAAACTGTTCAGAAAAAAAAACAATTTTCAAGATACACATCGAGTTATACCCTGTGAAATTCCAGTCTTTAACTTCTGTATCAGAATTTCCTTGAAAGCCTATTATAACTGACTTTCTAAACTCAAACATCCATAGCTTTGGATGGTATTTTCACTTCTATACTGATTGGATTGCATACAGAGACACTCAGTTAATGCAGCAGATTGAGTAATTAAGGAAAGAACAAATTTCTCATTAGAAGTCACTCCTTAGTGAAAGTACTTAAGAAAAAGGAATAAAATCTACTGATGCAGTTACTACCTCTAGATATCTGTGTCCTCAAAACTATATTTTCAAGGAAGACAAGTTAATGAGTGACATGAATTTTACAATAGAAAGAGCAGTCCCATTGCAGCCTAACAACATCTGCATTATACACATTACCAAAATGGACTGTGCAGAAGGAACATTAAAGTAAGTATAACACGCTCAGATAATTGCGTGGCCTCTGAAGTAATATTTCCCTTCTCCTCTTCTTCTCCCACCTTGAAACTGTTTAGAAGAGGACAAGCAAATTAAATTATTCTAAGGTCTTACACCAACAGTGACTCCCAAACTGTTCCCTAAAGTTCCCTAAACGTATTTTTTTCTTATTTCATACTTTTAATATAATGATTTATCTGATCCAGCCTAAATCTCCAAACAGATTAAATACTATGTTAGCAGCAAAGAAGAAAGCTTTTACTGTATGAAATCTAGAAAGAAACAAAACAATAGGTAAGAATGGCTCAATAAGGATCCTCTCAGTAAAAAAATGAGCAACAGGTATGCCTAAATGCTGTATTGAACGATTTACCTGCAAGACCCATTAGCTATTCTTGAAATAGACATTCAAAAAACAACAACAAAAAAAAGCAACACCTCTTTAAAGTGTTTTTTGTTGTTTGTTTGTTTGTTTTTTTGCTAACTCTGCTGCTTTCCTGGGGAGGAGTCTTGTCCCTATATGGACTGTGAGGACATCCTTCCCTCTGCCATTTAATGGGAATAAAATTACTGTCTGCTAGATGTACTAATGTGTTTTTTTGAAAGGTCAGGAAGGGCATCTTGAAACCTATGAAAAGATCTAAAGATTCTTGGACCTGTCAAGGAGACAATAATGTATAGCTACAGAGCAGATGCTTTTTTCTCAAGTCTTAGAAAGATTGCTCAGAATAAGGAAAAAACAATATTCCTCAAATCAATATATTCTTTCTTTGATTCAGTGTCTGCCCAGAACTTTACTTAAACAAGGTACAACTTTTTTGTTGCTAAAAAAAACATCAGTTAAACTTGGTACAATATTAATTGATACAATTTCACCAATTGGTACAATTTCAAAGATTTAATAAATATATATTCCATATGGAACCTAAGTTGTACGTACAAATACAAAACCTGATGGAAACATGGATAGAAGTAGTTGGTAAAATACATGCTTCCTGAGCCTTCCTGTGATCCTGTAGCGTAAACATAAACAGCAACACTTGAGATCTACTTATCTTTCTTGAAGTATTATCAAAATCAGAAAAACCTTCCTTGACTGGATAAATTAATCATACAAATTGACTTTGTGGGTAACAAGAGAGAAGTGCTTTGATGAACATGCAATAAAAGACCACTAAACATGAGTTTGAGGAAAAAAAAAAAGAGAGAGAATATATATATATGGAGACACCATAAAAACTTTTATAAATTCAGCCAACTACTTGAGGTTGTAAAACTGGATCCTCAACTGGAACATAAGTGGAAACTAGTAGAAAATGTTGTTACGACAGCCATGGGAAGAAAAACTCCTTAATAGTGGCACCCTGGTGGAAGCACAACAGATGTAACAGACCAGATGCCTCTAATTTGGAATGTCTGCACACTAAATGAAATCTTCTATGCTATTTAGAAACGGGTAATACAGAAATAAAAGTTATTATGAAAGAATTTTCAAAATAAGTTAAGCAGAAATCTATCTAGTCTCCATCAGGTCACTAAAAGCAACAGTACAAATGTGGGGAGTCATCAACATAAAAAGAAACTTTTTGTTCCATAAATACTTACATTCTTATAATTTCCTGTTACTATTATTTACCTGATGTTCTGTAAAAGTGCAATAATGTATGCTGTAAAACATTAAAAACCATATTTTAATCAATAATTATGTGTTAAGTGTAGGCCAACAGAGTAGGTTAACAATGAACAAGGATTATGGACAACTACAGTTGTAGAAATACAACTCTAAACCCCCGAAGAACTTTTATTTTTTTCCATATATTTATGAATGCCAAAGCAATAGTGCTTGGTGACACCACAATAATGGAAAAATTATTCAGTCATCAAACTTCAAAAATTATTCAGTCATCAAACCTGCCTACATTTTGTCAGAAAGCGATGCTACTCACTTTCAACAATCTTTCCACATTTGTGGACAGCAGCTGCTCAAAAGAAAAATCTAATTTTCAGGTTCCTAATTTTTATGATTCCTTTCCACAAAAGGGGGGTTAAGTTATGGATCAAACTGTTTAAGTCAGCAACAGAAATAACTTGTATAAAATTTCCAAAAAAAAAAAAACAAACCAAAAACTGGAAGATATGAGAGTGACAAATTAAACATTGAAATGCAAGGCTTGCGATTGAGAATTAAAATATTCTCTACCTTTACAACATATAGCATCCTGCAGCCTGTATATTTATCACTCCAGCCACCTGTTCTACAGCTTATATACAATAAAACATAGGACCTCTAAATTATTTTTTTTTTCTTCATCTTTTCTGACTTAAGAAAGCTAACAGCAAGCTGATGTTTGTTAAAGAGATTTAGAGCAGACCCTCCTGATTAAGAGTAAATTGGATGCACCACTTTGTCATAAACAACACGTGGTGAAGACTAAAACTTCCCAGCTGTTTGTGATGGTTTGATTAGGATCACCACCAACCTTGTTTAATGAGATGAACCAATGGACCACAAAAGCAATTCCTGAGTTGAACAATTAATATGAGAATGGGAACAAGAAAAAAAGATATATTTTTCTTCTTATGAACCTAGTCCTTCCTCCAAACTCACAATATTATTCTTAGAAGAAGCATAATTCCATTAAATAGTTGTTGAGGAAATGGTTTTCTTATCTTTTGAAAAATCTTAGAATTTAAATCTTAAGTTTAAACAAAAACTGAATCAATTATTTCCTAAGCAAAATGTATAGCCATGACAACTTTTAATTAAAACAACTGAATTTCTTAAAGCAGGTTGGCTCTCTAAAAATAATGTGTTATATACACACCTAGAAAAAGAAAAAAGCCATGGAAAAAAGGCTTGCTAACAATTTCAAAAAATGTAGATGTGCTACACCTACAATTCATCTACATAATAAAATTGGCTTTGTTAAGTTATTCCACCCAAGCAAAATTTGAATTTGTTTTTTTGTCACTAAGCAGGAAGGGAGTAAGAGAGAAAGTGATTGTTTACATACTCTCTGCATTTAAAAAAAATATGAAATAATTAGAGTAATTAAATGCAATGGAGTTCTCTTTTTAAGACAACTTTTGTTTTGGCTATTAGCTATTTCATGTTTTCCCTTCAAAGCATGCATAATTTTAAGAAAACAAGAAGAGCTAGACTTACTATTCAACAGCATTGCTAGCTGATTGGTACCTGTCAGTGAAATCAAAACATTAACAGATGAGGCACTATGACCTGAGTAATTTATATAGCTTAAGTTTTCATAAGCACTTATTTTTATGCCCACTCCAGAACTGCCTGTGCAGCCCTCACCACTGGTTTAGTGAATATATCAACACCAAAAGTGCTGTTGTGGGAAAGCCACAAGTGACAACTTATCAGCTGTCTCACTAGAGGCACTAAAAAGCATCGTAGAACTTTTCGTGTGATTTTTGTGACAGTAAATCAACAAATTTGGTGGCATTATGAATGTCTGAGAAATGCTCTTGTACAACCTATGAATTCTGGTTCATAACAGGAAGTTATGACAGCAAAAAGTGCAATGTGCTTTTGACATATGCTAACAAAGCCAAGAAGAATGGAGAGTAATTGATTTAAATCTCCATGCTTTGACCAACAATGTAAGGCAATGGTGATGGCTAGAGCTGGGAAAACTCTCACCCTCTCTCTTCCTGCCCTGTTCACCATCTATAGAAAATGACTTTGGGAGCAGGCATTGCCTAGGGAAAAAAAAAAAAAAAGAAAGAAAGAAAGAAAGAAAAAAAAAAGGAAAGACAGGACTTTGCCTGAGTCTGTTGCAGTAAAGTAAGATCTCTAAAGAAAGGTGACTGAACTGTAAAAGATAAAAAACAAACAAACAAACAAAACAAACAAACAAACAAAAACTTTTAAATCTGAATTCACAGAGATATCAACTATCCTGCTCCAGAACTGCAGGAGGCAGATACCCAGATATCCACAAATGAGATAGTCAGCAAGGAAAAGTACATGCAGCATGGGTCAAGGTCACAAGGGGTTTTCAGACCACCAAACTGGGTATCAACACTAGGAAAAACATGGCACACACGCCTCCCCTTTATGCTGGTATCCCAGAAAGGATGAGTTTAAACTACAGTAAGAATCCAAGATTTTCCATCTTTATCAAAGGAACCTACAATTTCACAAGAAGTTGCAAGAATGCTAGGCTAAAAACAAATAAATAATTTAAATTATTCTTAACAGCTACCAAGGCAACTTATAGTACAATATGTGGAGTGATAGAGGACTGCAGCAGAAGTGGCCGAATTACTGACTTTTCCTGGATAATTGGTAAATGAAGATTAATCCAGCATCTTCAGGAATGCTATGCAGTTTCAGAAACTGAGCTACTATGTGCTAAATAAGACTCCCAGATAAGATATTTTTTGGACAGACTGTGCCATTTTTACAATAATGCATAGGAAAACAAACCAAACTGATTAACAGTGGCAGCTATCTCAGACACCATCTATGGGAACACAAGCAGTGAACAGAGGGGCATTACATAAGGAGCATACTGTCCATGCTATTTTGTAAATATGGTGCATGTCCAGGGAGGGAGTCAAACCTTCCTCAGCTTCCTCATTCTAAGTGAGATATCTTGATGGAATGCACTGGAGTCCATCCAGGATGGAGAGAAGATCAAGAGGAGAACAGGAAAAAATGACAGCTTACTATGGTTTGGGAATGAATCACTCTCAGACAAAGGGAGTTCACTCTGTACCCATTACCAAGGGAAAAAAAGAAAAAAAAAAAAAAAAAAAGGAACAAAGCTAAAGATTAAACTGTAACAAGTGGGACAATATTTAAAGATTCAGATGCTTAGCTATAATGAGATTCATTCAACTAAAAGAACATGGTGATAAATCATCTGTAAGATCTCAAGACTGAAACAGGATGACAGTTCTAGGAGAAAATCTGAGCAGAAGTGAACTGTGTATGAAATTACAGCCTTTTGTCCCCATACAATGTGGATGTTTGACACTACTTTTATTTGCAATAAAGTATGAGTGTTATGTAAAAGAACATGAGTTTATCCATTACTTGATTATCTAAAGAATCAGACAAAACTATTCCAGGATATCTGATGTCCTTGCAGACAATTACGCTCAAAAACTTTATTGATGGGACCCAGTATTAGGAGGTACAGAGCTTCCCCAACTTCTATATTAGACAGCAAACAGAAATCTCTCATCACATAGTTACCATTTTTGGAATGTTATTTGCAAAATTTACTATTTTATTTCTCCTATATAACTAAAGTTTTTCAGAGTAAGGATTTTTCCACTGTGCTTACAAATGTGTGTTACCAAGAAAATGGAGAACAGCTGTTCTGTTTCTCAAAGCTGCAGCTTTTGTTTTTGCTTTACTGGAGTTTATTTTTTTGGATGATGGTGGTAGTGTGAACTCCTTTTATCTGAGATTCATCCAGTGAAAATTGCACTTGTCAATGCACTTCAAAAGCAAAGTAAAATGTTCTTTACCTTGTCACATATTTAAACAGAAAGTATGTTTACCTTGCATACAACAGTGTTGAATACACATAACATTATGTGATGAACAGAGGCAACACAAACAGGTATTTTTAGCTATCCTTTTCATCTTTATTATTTTTTTTAATTAAAAAAAATAACTACTATATTTTTGTGGAGAAGAAAAGCTAAGAGCTTGACCAAAGATGCTCCCCCAGTTATCCAATTTTACAGGGAAAAAAATTGCTTGAGTCAATATTTTGCTCTCCATAAAGTAAAATACAGAGTGACTTCCTCAATTTCTACTATAACCTCTGGAAATCCATGTTTACTTTTACACGGAGTTTTCTCCAGGAATAACAAATGAATAACAATTCATAACAATTAAGAAAAATAAAAAAGATTGGCACAGCATCATTTGAAAAACAAACCCAAAATCTGTTACATCAGTTGGTTCTTACAACAAACTTAATAGCTCCTGAGTGATGGAAAGTGGGTGAGGATGTTCTGTCGTTCTTATTTACCAACTTCTGATAAGAAATGGCATAACTTTAGCCCAGATCTAGTAATTTGGATCCTTTTCTTCATTCATATTTCATTATCACTCTAAAAAATGAGAACCACACAAAGTGAAAAACTCAGTTTTTGTACCTAAACCTTTCTGGCATATTCAGAAAGGTTTTATTCTTACCATTATAATTCTGTCTTTCAGTCTTTTTGTTTTGCTTTGTTTTTAAATTTTTGTCTGAGGATTATATATTAGTTTTCTTTGTTCATTTTACTTTTTACTTCTAGCCTTTATTCCCTCATGTTTCAGTAGCTATGTACTTAATTAAGTCCAACAATAACGCAGAAGGTAAAGGTAGAAAAAAAAAAAAAGAAAAATTCTGATGTTCATATTTCATTAATAGTGAAGGAAGGAGGGCAATGTATGCAATGTGGATATTGAAAGTCCAAAAAATTATTTTAAGACTGGGGAGATTATGAAGAGAAAGCAGTGGTGTACTGTAAAATTGGTTATTAAATGGTTGGACTGGGCAAGTCTTCTTTTTATAACTCATTTTAAAGAGATCTCAAGTTCTTAGTTGCCAACAGGAATTATTGAATTATTAATACCAACTTGTCTCAGTAGTGTCACAAAGATCCCAGTCTTTTGAAAATATGATATTTAACACTCAAAAACTACAATTTGCACTTCGTGTCATAAAAAGATAAGGGGTAGGCTGAGAAACAGATTTAAGTGCTGCATACTTGATCACTACATGTAGCTGAAGTAGGAGCTGTGGCTGAGTTAGGTCCCCAAGTTATTTTGCAGTGTGAAAAGCAGGTGGAGAGTAGATGTCTCAGAAGGGAACTCAGCCATGTGTAGGCTGTGTGGAAGGATGCTTAGCCGCTGCGTGACTAGAAAGACTACACAAGCACTCCTTTGATCAGTTCTGTGTTGTCTCAGGTGGAGGGTGTCCCGATGAACTCTTTTCTGAGTAATGCTGCCAATTCAACAGAGGAGGCACAGACTAACACTGACCAGAACAGCCTGGTGTAAGGAACATCTCTGAAAGGTAGGGGATGAGAAAGACACTGAGAGCAGGTGACTCACTACCTAGACGGTTGTCTTATCCACTAGCAAACGTACAAAACAACACAAAAAGGCAGCAGCTCTCCCTCCTGCATTTCCAGTGAATTCCCTTTCGATATGCTGACACAGAACACCCAGTAGATTAAAACATACTCAAGCAAGGCAGGTGAAGGAGGGCTTACTGTGAGGATGGGCGCTGGGTTTTAAACTTCTGCAGAGTGGGTTGGAAGAGCTTCAGTTCCCAGGCAAAAGCCAAAGCAAAGGAGCTCAGGAACCTGCAACTGTTGTAGAGCTGAGTGCCAGCAGAATTAGGCAAGGGCATCAAGGTTGAAGGCTGAGAGACAAGCACCTACGTTCTGCAATTAGCCTCATCTTGCACTGTTCTGGCATTTTATGGAGCCATTCCTTGGTCATTACAGCTTGCTGCAGAGGGTGAATATGTTCCTGCTAAGGGCCACTGAAGACAACAGCTTTCTGACAAAGCAGTAATTATTTATAATGCAGACAAAAGTGTTAAAAAGATATATTGGCAGGAAACTGAAGACGGCAAAGTTCAAACACAAAAGATGTAAATTCCTAGTAGTGAATCTATTTAAAAACAAAAACAAACAAACAAAAAAAAACAGAGCAGATCACTAAAGAGTGTAAGAGATTCCTAATTAATAGAATTGTATAAATCAAGGTCTTTTTTTTTTTTTTTTAAACAGTCAGCCACAACTTTGAAGAGCAGGAAGAGGAATCCCTACAAAAAAATCCCATGGATTATGGTTTCATAAACAGTACACGACTTTATTAGTCCATTCTAATCTTTAGATCTATGAATTTATGAGAAATTTAAAATACATTTTGGATTAAATTTCAATTCATATCTATAATTCCAATTTATCTAAGGTAGATTTTCATTGGCTGTTTCCTCAGATAAGTATCAGTCCTACTTAGTTTCCCTTCCCTCACACAGTCATAATGTAATTTAAATATATTTAATCAATTTCTGACTGAGAGCAGTGTTTAAGCATAAACTTAAGCATATAACTGGAGCCATTTCTTGTTCAGACAAGGGGAACTCTTACTATGAACAGTTAATGTATTTCATCTGTAACCATTGCTTGAGGCAGAAGGTGCAGACATTGATTAGTAGCTTGCAGAGGAGACACACAATTCTACTTAAGCGGAAGAAAAATCAGCAGTTTTATTTCTCAGAACATATGGTTTTATTATCTGAATGACAGTTTCAAAAATATACCTGATATAAACAGAAAACAAAGAATCACTTGTAAAGTGGAAAGACAATACTATAATAAATGTAGGCACAAATGATTTCCTTTACATGTATATTTATGTGTACAGACACATAAATATGCGTATACACAAGCAGATATAGATACTGATTTTTCAATGGGCCTTTTCAATAGCTAAGATGGAGCCCAAGGAAAACTATTCTGAAAACTAATGGCCTTTCTCCAATTTCTCTTCTGTAACTGAAGAGTAACTGAGGCCTGAGGGAAATGAGCTTGAGCATTCGAGTCTGGTAGGAACAGAGGAGGAGGATTTCTTGGGATATGGTTACAGTCCACTTATGAACATAATAAATGTTGCTTGCAAAAATGGAAATAACCTTAAAATAAACTTCACCATTAAAAGTAAAAATGAAAATAATCTTCCTTATATTATATTTGTACATTAGTTTTGAAATGCTGACATTTTTCCACAGACAGGTTTTTCTGTGAATTGTGATAGATTGTTTTGCTACTGTAATTCCCTTGCTTTAGAGAAAGAGCTTGGTTTTCAGACAGTCAGCTTTTTATTGAGACAAAAGAACGAAAACAGGCATGAGACTGTCTCTTCCAGTGTATTTTTATTTACACTTAGTTCTTGTTATGTTTTGTCAAATATGAACATTTTATAGATAAAGTACTTCCACAGTTCCAGAGAGAAATAGGCTTGTCTCCAGGTTTTAGCTGGACTGTTCTCATATGCTTGCTTTCCCTTGTAAGATGGGCCTTAGCTATACAATAAACTATGTTACACATTGCTTTGCATTAAAAATTGACTGCATTCAGAGATTCACTACATTCAGTTCCATAACAGTGTCACTCATGGCTGAAAAAATAACTCTGAAGATAGGATTAATGTATATAATCCCTTTTTATAGTGTTGTTTTTCAACATGAGAGGTTATTCTTTTGAATTCACAGACCTCAGTTCCTAAACCCAGGGGCTTATAGCACTGCCTGCTAACAATTCATTAATACAAAATGTTCATCTTTACTAGCTAATCCAACATGATTTTGAGATTTTCACTGACTTTTAACTTTTTCCATGCCAATACGGTATTTATCATACTAGCACTGACACATGATTTGTCATAAAGCACAATACAGTGATACATATACACTTCTGGGATAATCATTTACAAGTTTAACATATCTGAAAATTTGCCCTTATCTGATCTGTGATATTTTCACTTCTTACTTAGTAAACTAGTAATGTGCAAGAAAATGTCATACCATATAAAGGATAAACTAAGGATTGATGCAGCCAATTCTCCAGGGGTGGCAAACCCAAATTAACTAGGAGGCTGTGAAGATGCATCTGGACCCTTGTCTCTGTCTCTCCTTCTCCCTGTTAGCATAACAAAGTCAGTTCAACTGAAAGGCCATATTGGGAGGTGGAAACGAGCTTGCAAATATGTTACATTTTTAAAAATTAATGATTTGTATCTCCCTATGGAAATGAGAGTATTGCTAGATTGTGACAAGCAGTTCTTCAAGAGCTAAATCCTGGAAGGACTCCAGACTGAGGTCACTGGCTTTCTGCAAAACCAGCCTGCAAAACTGGGAGGTATTTTACAGTCTATGCTGCTGAAAAATGTATCTATCTTGGCAAAATTTTCTCATTCAACTTTTTGACCTTAATCCTTCTACCCTCTTGAAAATTATCACATACACTTCTGAAAGCAACCTTCTTTTCCACCAGTGGCTTTTTCCACCAGACAAAAAAAAAGATTTATTTTTTCTTGAGAACTACATGTGAAGGAAAACAATTCTTTTTTCAGTTATTAATTATTAACACAAGAAAACAAAGTTTAGGAAGCTACTATTTATGTTGTTTCTACTTTGTCCCTCCAGAGTACCCTTCCAAATACCTTCATTCCAAGCATTAGAAAATGCAAAGATGTACATTGCAGCCACTGTCCAACGGACTTGAAGAACTCTCTAGAAACACAGGCTATGGCTCATAAAAACAAGAATGTGCTAAGATTCTTGCTAAGATAAAACAACTGTGCTAAGAAATAAAAGAGAAATATTACACACAAGACAGAACAGATGCCATTATCGCTTAGCCCTGATGAACCAGCTAAAAGCAACATCAGTTTATTTATCCATGACAGAATAATATATTTTGGTTAAAACCAAAACAAAACTCTGAAGCACTGAAAAATTTCAGAGCTATGCCTCAGCATGTCCAAATGCTCTGTGTCAGCTACTTTCTCAGAAAGGGTATTGAGGGCTACGGAGGCAGCACTGGCTGATCATTTATCATCTGTACCACGGCACTGATGCCACTATGCTGGCTTACTCCCATGCCCCTCTTCTTGCTTTCAGTCTGTGCCTTGTGCTGGAAAGTACAGAAGATAAAAGTAGCAGGACCCCTGCCCTAAATAAAATAACTGAGTAAACAAACAAACAAACAAAAAGAAAGAAGCAAGCTGGCAAAGGAAACATAAATTAGCTGGTCTGCTTTACTGGAGATGGGTACCGGAAGAATGGAGGATGGTGATTGTTAGTATGCATATACCTGAAGTCACCATGTGTCATTTTGAAATTTGGGCAACACCAGGACAGTATGCCAAAGAAGGGCAACACCAAAAATAGTGGCATAGAACATTATTAAGGCTGTGGTAATAGAGAAGTCACGGTTTTTATTTTATTTTATAAACAGATTCTTAACAGTGGAATAATTGCTGTGATTTTATTTTTCATCCTCTGTATACCAGGTCTGATCTAAATCAGCCTGGTGTAACTTCTTTGAGCATAACCCTACTTTTCTTTAAAAAAGCAACTACAGCAAAACCACAACAACGTATAAAGAAACAAACAAAACAAAAGTAGTTTCAAAAACCTGAATAAACCTTACTCAGTTTCTAAAATTTTAGGTTCCTTTAAAACTTTAATTACTCACTGCTGCAGATGTGCAGGCATTCAAGATAACATAATTATAACTGATTCAGCACGTATGCCAAGGTAGTTCCCTTGTGAAATGATGGTTTATTGTTTTCTAATGTCACTGTAGATCAAAGAGAAATGTTTCAAACTGTCTTCATGGCATGAGACATTGCATATCAGAGCCATCAGATCACCCAAGTTGCTCTCTAGGAGGACTGCTCCCCTCCATAAACAACTAAAGTTACATAGGAAATACATTAAGAGAGATTTCTGTACATACAGACAATTGCACAGAATTTCTGGCTGAGGGCACATTTATTGAATTACCTCCAAACTGCAACTCTATCCACAAACTAACAATCACTCAAACCCTGAACAGTCTGGAAGCACGATCATGCTCATTACTCATACTGAACGAAAAAGTCATCTCCTGCTACAGGAGCATTAACCCCAGGGCCAGCTGGAGGTGCCCGGAGCCCGGTACCACTGCAGGTTGGACATGAGATCTCTGAAAGAGGGAGCAGCAGTCCCTGCCCCGCACTGCTCCCTTCCTACCCCCTACCCAGCCGCTGCCGCACCACAGCCCGCAGCACCTGTCTGAGGAGGCCGTGAGCTCCAGGCTCAGCACGAGCACACGAAGGCAGCTCGGGCCTGACACTGGCAGCCCAGGAGGGCAACTTCATGGCTCCAAATACTTGAGGAAGGAAGCGCAGAAGTCACGGGCAAGCAGTGGTCAGGGGAAAACAGGAGTGAGAATGAACAGCAGGAGAGGGGCATGAGAGGCAGGAGATGGAGGTTTAGGAAAAGCGGTGATACGCAAGAGAGCAGATAATTGATATTTGAGCTGTGCAGTCCAGAAAGACAGTCAATTCTCAATTACCCATGGATGATTTAACCTGAATTCTGGATTAAGTACTGCATGGGCTAGAGACACTAAAGCTGATTCAGTAAAGAGCAAGCTTAGGTCAGATAGACTTAACTAATGCATGCAGAGCACTGTGTGAACACAGCTATGTAATTTCTGGGGCCAGCTGAGCAGTACGGTGCCTTTCAGGAGCAGCCTGAGTTAATGAGACCTGATGAGTCTCAACTGACTGCATGCAGAACCACTTACCTTATCCTGCATCTGCTCCCCAGCTTTATGTCATTGAAAACAGCTGCAACGAGCCTATCTGTTATCAATGCACCTCCACAGTACAGCAGTGCTACTAGCATCCCTGTGTGTATGCAGGTGAGTGATAGAGAAAGAGGTCGGAGTCAGACCTTCACTGTTGCATATTCCATATATTTTTCTTAAAGGTACAACACTTGTGGATCATCTTCATGGAGCATTCTAAGGATTCCTGTACTAATGGTCCTTCATAATTTAATCTTAAACATATTTCTTATTATTCATTCTGGAAGGATATTTTCAAATATTTGTTCACTATTTCAACCTCTATGTCACTGCTTAGTCTGGTTATTGATTAGAACTTGCTGTCAGCAATCCTTTTAGCTATCTATTTGTTGTTGTTGCTCTTCCCTACATCTTCTACCATAAAAATATACATAGATAGTAGGTATTTGAAATGTATATATGTATACATATATGTATACACACACATTGACACATATATATGTATAGGTAATATGAATCAGTAGTCAATAATCTGATAAGGAAGTATACTCATCACAGGTGGCCTAACCAGCTTCCTGCACTGTCATCCACTGTTATGCCACCATTGGCAACACGTTTCAAACCTACTGCCCAGTTCTGTTCTGCAACACTGTACAAAGCAGAGATTATTCTCGCAGATGATCTAAGGTTTGTAATCATTTTGGTTGCAACATTTAAAAAACAAAACAAAAAAAAAAGCTTGTTCTAGCACTAATCCTAGCTGACATCTTCAAGGCAGAAGGTCTCTGTGTGAAAGAAAATAAACAAGCAATATAAATTTTACTTGTTGTAGGACACCATTTTTACCTAACTCAGAATGAACTGTAATGTGGCAACTCATGCATTTCAGTTGTAATACCTGAGAACTTGCTTAAGCGATCTCCTAGTCTTTCATAGTTACCTTTGAGAACCTGAAATGGATGAGTATTGTTCACTTTTGAAAGAAGGATAGAGAACCCAAGAAATTTTTGATGAATAAGTCTGAGTTCTGTTCTAAAACACATTATCCATCAAACAATCTGTGAGCAAAGGAAAAAATAAGAGGTAGCAGCCAACAGTTTACCAAGAATAAGTAATAACCAATCAACTGACTTTCATCTGGAGCATAAGATTTGTTAAGTGAACAACAGGTAGAAGTTATGTCTGATACCCTGAACAAGGCTTCTGCCCATGTGAAATTAACACAAGCAAGCTAGGAAATTTTCATCTAAGAGGAAATTAAACTCATTGAAAAGCATAACTTAAATGAAGTACTATGTGGAAAGGCAATACCAAGTGAAGTTATGTACAGATTTGTACTATATCAAATATTAATCACTGTTTTAATTAGTTGCTTGGTTGATGTAATAGATGGTAGATTTAGTACAATCTCAATGATACCAAACCCAAAAAGCTGCAGACACTCAAGAAGACAGGAACACAGTTCAAAGTGGTCTCGAAAAAAACTAAGAATTAATTCAATAAATGCAAAGCATTCAAATAACTTAGCTGAATAAACTGGATGAACATAGAAATGGATTGCAAATGACTGGACAGATGGTCAAAAGTCTAGAAACAAGGAAAGAAATTAAAACAAACAAACAAACAGGATTTGTTTAGTCTAGAGAAGATTGAATTAACTCAGTATCTGCTTTAAAATATATAAAGCTATTGCTGAGAGAAAGAGAATAAACTGTTCTCAATTTTCATGGTGGTGACATAATTAGCCTAAATTGCAGCAGGGGATATTAAGGTTGGAGAAAAACATCTTTTGAGCTGCAAGGACTGCAAAGCAGTGAAACAAAATTTCTGCAAAGCTACAGAAAAAAATCCTGACTTAAAGAGCAGGTTAGACAGAAATTGGTCAGAAATTATTTAAGTCTAGCTGATCCTGCCTGAGGCAAAAATCTGGACTATACAACCTTTCAAATCTCCTTCAAGACATAATTATTACACCTATCATTTCTTTATGGAAAAACAAATACAAAAATAAAAAAAAAAAGCATGGAAAATAACATCGAATGCTGTGATAATTCATAGCATCATTTTTCACAGAAGTTGAACTGTTGGTTTGCATAAAAATATGATCAAGTACATTTCCTATAGCTAACACATTTTCAACTTTTAATTACTTGATAGCAATACGGAAAAATGAGAAAGGGAGAATGAGAAACAGCGCCTGCAGACTGGCTGACTATATTAGAAGAATACCACTTACTAAATAATTTTTTGCAGTTTCCCAAATCAAGCAACTTTCTCTGAGCTAAGTTACTGCTGTTGAAATCGGTCCCTCTTTGTCACTGCAGTTTCTCATAGTATGGTATTTTCACTGGAATGACAGTGCAAAATAGTTGGGTAGCACTTCATCTTCTCTGTTTTTTCTTCTACAGCAAACTGCCAGCCTCAATTTCTTAGCTAAGATTTACAGAGCTTGCTTTACTTTAACTGGCATACCAGGTTTCTCAGAAGTTTTGGGCAGAATGGTAGTTAGATGTGCATTGTAACATATGGATGCATAGTATATGGGAAAGATAGGTTGTGTGAGTGCTGGGATACCATTATATATTTAAAAGTATTTCATATTGCCTAATACCAGTTAATCCCAACAATTAACCTAGAATTCACATTCCAGGTCTAATGAATATGATGAGCCTGCAATCAGGAGTAACACCAACTGAAGAGGGAGATCAGAGATGTTGTGATGGCAGGAGGTGACAGTAATGCAAAGCTTCAGTCACACAGTGTTGTGATTCTGAAACTGGCAACGTCAGGCATATATGCCTGCCTTCCCCATCTGGTAAATGTTGGTAAAAACCACTCTGAAGAATAAAATTAACACCTCCTATCATATGTTTGGAAAGAGCTAAGATAGCTTTTTGTTAAAGGAAGTCTTGGGCTTATTTAAAGAAATCAACAAGCATGCAGAGAAGGATGATTTGGTTCAGGCAGGTTATGTGAATATCTGAAATATTTTTGAGAAAGTGCCAAAATAAAATAAAATTAAGAAACTTGGTAATGTTACATAAAAAGAAAGGTTTTCTCCTTAATACCTATCTAAATGGTGGAAAAACAGAAAAGTGACAGTAGGCACGTACTCTATTCTTGCAATGGAAATGCATTTAAAACAGATGAACGAAAAGATTTATATTCGTAGCAGGTGGTAAGTATCTGGAGCTTGCCGCCACAGGAGGTTGTGAAGACCAGCAGCTTCAGAGACAACCCAGACAACAGGGCTTATAAAAAGATGCTACAAGGCACTAATGTGTCTCCTGATATCGCTAAACCAGCATCTATGGATGCAGAGGGTGGGGGCTAAGGCAGTACAAGGGGAATGCCGCAGCAAGATGGTGCACTCCCCTTGCGTGGCCTGGCCAGCCAACACCACTAGGCACACCTTGCCAGGCGAGGCAGAACTCTGTTTTGCCCCAGTAAGGTATTTCTTATGTTTCAAGTGTAATGAGACACAATTTTGGTCCCTTTTAGAAACCTGGTTATTCTTTTGTTTGTTGTAGGTCTAAAAATGCCAGTTCTGTGGATTTAAACACTGAAAGATCTCCAGCAAACATAGAGTTAATGAGACTTTTTTTTTTAAGAGTAACGTTGTTCTCAACCAAATTCATGCCAAATCCTATATATAATGTTTCATTCTTTTTCTAAATTATAGGGAAATCTGTAGCGTTATAAATAGATCCTCTTTCAGTAGTAAACAGGAAAAGGGTTTGATTTGTTACTGTGTTGGCATAATATATTATTTATGTTACTAATCCATATTTTTTTTCTAGCTGCTGCTAAGAAGACTCTCCAAACACTTGACTTTTTATCTAAATCAAGAAAAAAAAAGTACTAAAATTCCTTTCACGTCTGCATCATATTCCAATTATTCAGTCATCACAATTTTCCATTGAAATGAGAAAGTCTGAACAAGTTGACAAGGTTGAGGCAACACAAACAGTTCAGCTGAGAATCCAACTGCATCTCCCCCTAGGGAGTAAAAGGGCATAAATTCTCTGTGTCTAAACAGATTGCTCCCAACTGGAGCAAGGGGGAAAACAGAAACCACATCCTAACTCCCCAAATTGTGTTAGTGATGCAGACCTTCTCAGACACCACAACAGAAATCTGTTCCTTGCTGAGGCACTGTGGCTTGGAAGATAACAGACCAAAATGACTGAACCTATTCATAATGCACAAGACAAACTTTAAGAATTACAGATGTCATAAACCATGTTGAAAACAGTAATAAACTTGTAACAAGGAAAAAGAGGAAAAAAATAGGTAAGTCTTTGTACCCAGCTCTTACAGAAGCTGCTTTAAAATCACCCTTTCATATTTGGTCTCCCTAAATATTAAATACTACTTCACTAAGTGGTGTTTCTTAGAAGCAATATATGGCTTTCTTCCTGACCAACTCAAATAAAGAGCTCTGTGCTGGAAAAGGCATACACATCTGCTTATTAACAGGCTTGTTATTCCTGTTCATTGCTCCTGAACTGTACAAAGAAGCCATTATCACCAAATTACAGTCTACAAAATGCATGGAAGAAAAACTTGGATGATTTGGATGGAGACAAAACAATACATCATATGCACAACGTTATGTTGAGAGTTTTATTAAACAAAGTTGTAAGGAAAGTCACATATCTTTTTCCTCTCTTGGCTGTCACTTTATCTATTTCCTATGCTCCATTACCTCTGCACAAGCCCAGGAGGTGTTTGCACATAATACCATTTCATTCTTGACTGAATTTACACTGAGAGTTCCCCTCATATTATGCATACATACAATTTTGCATTTTATCACCTCTCAAAAAATCTTCTGAACCCCAAACAATACTTCGGGAGGCATACCTTCTAACCGCATTTTGAAAAAGGATCTTTTTAGTCTATAAAGATGCAAAGACACAAGACTTAAGTTCAAGAAATCTTTCTGCATTACTTATTTCCTAAAGGGACATAATTATAATACATTGTGCATGATTGTTCTCCTTTTGAAACTGTGCTCCTAAGTAGCAGTTGTGAGTAGATTAATGCCAGAACAGATAACAGTCTCCTCTTTGATGGTTAAATGGCTTGGATATCTGAGATAACGTCTAACATTTCAGCAGCAAGAAACATACAATAATTTTTGCTACAATTGGCACCAATTTTATGCTTAAGAATAGGAATTACGAATAACGTTGTCATTGATCAATGACATACGCCAGGAATTTGTAATGCTGCTTAAGTGTGATCAAAATAAGTACAGCACTATGGGTATTCTGTGGGTTTTTGTTTGTTTGCTTGTTTGTTGCTGTTGTTTGGATGGTTTTGTTTTGTTTCATTTGTTTGTTATTTTTGTTGTTGTTGTTTGGTTTTGTATTAATAGAATCAACAGTGTCTAAATAATTTGTAAAAACGTATGACGACAGGATCCCTGCCCTGCACAGTTTACAAGCTTTTTTTCATTAAAAACTCACGTAGTAAATCTGCATGATATCTGAGTGTCAGAACTGGCAGGTATCAATGGTAACAGAGTACACCAGAAAGGATGAAGAAGATAATAAACATCTCTGTATTTGGGTGGATAAATTAAATGTATTATTTGTTGTACTTTATAGTCTGGGTTGGATGGGGTTAGAATTAGAGGATCTTTAAGGTCTCTTCCAACCTAAACCATTCTATGATAATCTTACTTTTTCAGAGAAAATAGGTATGTAAAACAGCAAGATTTCTGAATAAATACATTTTGTTTCCTTATTGTATATTTAATGCACTGTATTACAAAAGGAGTGTATGAGATTATTTTTTTAAATGTTTCATGTAAACATACGACCTGTCAAAGCAGATCTTTTTTTTTTTCTTTTCTTGTCCTGAAAAATGCTGTACACACACAACCTTGATGTACATCACATTTATTTCTATTTCTGTCTTACCTCTTCCATTCCGTTACTGAAATAACTAATAGAAATTCGAAGGTTTGATGAACAATTCCAAAGTACTGTGTTTTCTCTGTATTAAGATTACATGGCATGATTTGGGTAGCAGGGGGACTGTAGCGACTGCTTCTGTGAGCAGAGCCCAGCAGTTGCCCCGTGGCAGACCAGATCTGGCAGGAACTGCCGCCCGCCCGTGGGGGCCCCGTGCTGGAGCAGTTTGCTCCTGGGGGATGGATGGACCCCGTGGTACGGAGCCGTGTGGGAGCAGTGCTGGAAGAGCTGCTGCCTGTGGGCAGCCCCCGCAGGCTCAGTTCGGGAAGGACGGCATCCCGTGGGAGGGACCCCGCGTGGAGCAGGGGCAGGGAGTGACCGTGAAGGAGCAGCCAAGACGAAGAGTCAGGGACTGACCGCAGCCACCATTCCCCGTTCCCCTGCGCTGCTTGGGGATGGGGGGGGGGGAGGGTGAATGGGGAGAAGGTGGTTTCAGTTTGCTTTTAGTCTCTCATTGCTCTAGTCTGTCAGTAATATGCAATAAATTACGTTAATCTTCCTATGCCAAATCTGTTTTGCCTTTGTCAGCAATTGGTGTGTGATCTCCCTATCCCTATCTCAACCCATGAGCACTTTTTCATATTTTCTTTTCAGTAGGGGGAGTGAGAGAGAGGGGACTAGTGGAGTTTAACTGCCCATCAGGTATCAGGTAGATCGTGAAACCACCACAATCATAAAATGAAATTCAGTTTTTCACAGAATTATAGAATTCAGTTAATGTGATTCAAAGTGCTATTCCCATTTCCCCAGAACTGCAAGGAGTAGAAGCGTAAACTTAGCTGGATTTTTCTCATAGAGAACTTTATTTTAAATAATGTTTGGGGGGGATTTTGATCATTATTTTTACATGACAGAGATGTTAGCACTGAACTATATCAAACTAAGAAAGTGAACTTTAACATTAAGTATTACTATATTGAAAAAGTTCTATTTATTAACCTGGATCACTGCCTATACATATCCTAGTTTTTCCTCATCAAAACACAGACGTGAATGCCTACTTTTTTTGAAGATATGTAAGCCCAATTAAAAAATTGTTTGAGAAATTTTAATACAGATACTAAAAAGTAAAATGTAGTGGTTTAGAAATGACTTATTGAGGTGGACATTTGGCTTAATTTAAAATTCTGAAAAAAAACAGGTATTATTAAACATAATTGAAAAAAAATTGAGAAATTAGCTATTCCCATCTTTTACCACCTGAGATTACTTCATTATAAAACAAGAACTAAAAACTGGCTTTAACATATAACCTTTAACTTTCTCAGCATTTATTTCTGCATTATTTCAGTAAATCTCTTCCCAATTAGAACTGTTTTTTTCCTTTCCCCAAACAGAAGATTAGACCACAGGCAGACACAGCATGGTGCTGCCGAGCCACAGTATGCAATGGACAGTTCTTACAGGAACAGGAACCCTCTCTACTTAGTGCATCTCTCACTGGAGAAAAAGAGGTTTGGAAAAAGAAGGGAAGAAATACAGAGATGGATTGAAATTAAGTCAGAATATCTCCAAGGAAAAAAAATCCATAGCAAAATATTAAAAAGATCATCATTTTCTATTGAGTGTTGGGGAAAAGTGCTTGTTTTCACATTATTTTTAACAATCTATTACAATTCTTTTGATGTATGAGGAACTGAAAATGAATTCTGCTGTTCATTCTTTTTTCTTCTGAGATAGTAGTTAAAAAAAAAAAGTTGCTATTTAGACATTTTTTGTGCTGGAAATGATAATTAGAGTGAAAAAGTCTCATTATGCAATGACAGTAGAAGGAAAGAAAGTTGAAAATCAGCTGATTATTAATCATCATAACCTAAACGTCTATTTACCCATCATTCTGAAAAAGCTGAAGAATCATTTATCCTATACATTGTTAAACAGCATCCCTGAAAATCAGTCCTACAGTAAAGCCTGACCATACTGCTCTTGCACTTTGGAAACAGGCATAGAGTAAAATATGAAGCCAAGAGAAAAATTTACTTCAAAAAAAAAAAAAAACTTGCAAGAAAAAATACATGCTTTGTATTCTACACTAAGAGGTCTCCAAAGGCTGTCATGTTATTTTAATTAAGATTTGTGATTTTAAGATTGTCTAATGAAAGAATTTCAAAGGAATTAGGTAATGAGTACCCAAGGAAATTATAAAGTCAAGTGCACAACTTCCTTAGACTCCACTGACAATTCTGGTTTATGTATAAATCATCCTAATGATTAGAGACAATGTAGTTTTATACAAAAATACTCATAATTAAAATATAAGAATTCTTACCATGAAAAGAATTACTGGAAAATAATTTCATAAAAAATAAAGACAAACATACAGAATGAACCAACATGACTGAATCGATGTTTCAACATGCTAGATTTTGTTTAATCTCAGCTAGACAGCTTAAAAGAATCACATTTGTTAGACATCATTCTCAGAAGATGAGTAATGTTTAATCTCCGCAGATTAGTGAAAACGTTATCATCTAAAAACTTCTTCAATCTGGGTGAAGGGGGGAGGGAGGAGAGAGAGGAGCGGAGGAATCGGGGACATGACGGGACACGCTGGCACTACATTTGCATAAATTCATCTAGATAGAAAAACAAGAGCAACCTTCTATCTTATAAATCTTTCTCCTTCACTGAATTTTAGCCCTTCATCTATATGGACCTTAAAATACCTGTGTCTGAAAGGAGATGAACCAACAGGCTTGCAAACTTCGCCAATTTAAAATTTAACATTTCATTTTCCTGTTCTTCCTATCCCTTACTTTCCACCAACATTTCACCTGTCTTCTCTTAACCACAGCCATAAGACCTGTGAGACAATTTCAGATATATTTTCCCCAGCTTAAAGAAATGACCTAAGTCTTGGTTGAAACCACTTATAAATATGCAGCTTTTTCCATCCACATACATTACCACTATTATGATTTAAATGTACAAAACCCCACTTATTCTTTTCCTGCAAGCCCTGTTCTCTCTACATTGATCCTATCAACAATACCTGTTGTGGACTATTATTGCAGATGTGCATAGTTCCGGAACAAGCAGTTTATTACAGCTAAGCAGAAGTGCCATTTCTGAGGTTGTAACATCAGGCCCAACATGGTATGATGTACTTCACAGCCATTTCTCAAATGGGCCAGCTGGCTGTGTTCGTTCTCTTTTCATCTTCCACTGCCTCCAAAGCACTCTCTCTTGACTTGCACCAGTGTGCACAAGAGATCCTCTTTACTAAATTGTTACTAAGCTTACCAATTTACTTTGCTCTAAATTAACCCAGGAATATTTAAAAGATAGCAATGGCTGAGACAGTTACTTTTATTAAACTGACTCACAGCAGTTAAGCTCTCAGAGTTAGCACCTAGTACGTGTAGATATCGTTTGATTCTCATGCATCTATATTGTTGTTCATTATCACATGCTTTAACAACAGGTCCGGAAAAAAAAAAAAAAAAGAAAAAAAAAGCCCCATCCGAAAACACACCAGGCAAATAAGCAAGTAATTCTTATGGGTTCTGATGCACTGGTATTTCTTTGCAGAACACAATCACTTTGTCAGAGCTGAATCCCACATCTGAATATCATTACAGGAATGTGCCAAATATACCAGTTTTCATCACAGAAATATTATGCCATATGGGCCACATATGAAGAGGTAGAAGGATTTATAAGAACAGTTAAAAATGCTATCAGTGCTGATCACGATGCTCAGTAGGAATTTAAGACAGACTGATAAGATGCCACAAAGGAAAAAAGTCCTATTCACATGCTCAAACATATGTCGAAACGTTGGACATTTACACTGAGACCTAGCTCCACACTGTGCCACCTTCAAACTATCTGAATAAATGATTCTGTGACATACCTAGTAAGATATCTCTGGAAACTCACAACAGGCCAAAACCCATCATTCTTCCCCACAAACAGAGAAATGATTAATTTCATCCTCTATTTATGTGGGTTTTTTTTAATTTTTTTTTTACCTTCCTTGTTCCTTGGTGCAAAAATATAACAGATTTTTCTCTGAACAAGAACATGAAACAAAAGTGGATCTTTGTGCTTCTTCAGAACCATTTTTTCCAAAATATTGAAACCAGCTTCTACTGTAATTAGAAATAAGTGCTGATCATATTTTTTTTTCAGAGAAACAGTGTCAAACTGTCCTGTTAAAACATCAAAAAGAAGACACTTTGAACATGAAAATACAATTTTTCACTTTACTACAAATAATATTGGAACATGATTTTTCTTCTTTCTTTCCTTCTTTCCTTCTATACAGAAATCAAATTAAACTATAACCTGGGGCTATGGTATTCAGGGGTGACAAAGAAGACATGTAGATCAGACAGAGGGAAATCAGGCAGCTTTCCAGTGTTCCAAAGGAGTAACGTCCTTTGGAATACAGATCTTTTGGTCTGGATATCCAGGGGCTAATGAATGGTGGGATCTTGTTGTTGCACAGTACTGGAAACCTGCTTGGTTTGCAGGGTTATGTCATGAATCTCACTCGGAGTATTTGCAGAGTCACTGTGTTGCCCATGGCATATTCTAGCTCCCTCCAATTTTCCAGTAGGAATGTGCCCCACCACAAAAACAGGGATGAGTTGGACCAAGTGTAGATATCCGTATCTGAGCTTGTCACCCAGTATATATTGAGAGAAGCAAGCCATTTCAGGGAGCAAATCACCTCACCTACTTTCGATGCTCACTTCAGAGCTAGAACCGTGGGCTAAACCACAGACATGCCTGTTTCTTTCTACTGACTTTGGAGATGAGTCTTGGTCAAGTTGTTAATCGACTTAGAATACTTGAATTTTAGGCAGTTAAGGTCTACTCAATGATAAATCAGAGAAGCGTGTATATATATAGTTATAAAAACCTCAAATGGAATCTGTATTTTTTTCAACTCATTATGCTTATGTAGGAAACATTTTCATATCTAGAAATCAGTTACAACTATTTCAGTGATTTTGACCATTCTACTGTGATATTTTGGTATGACTTGGTGTGTTTTATTGTGTGGTTCTTTGTTTGCTTGTTTTCATTATTTTTGTTAAGACATATTCTTTATTTTCTCTTGTTAATCACTTTCCACATTCCTGTTATCAGCAAACAAGGCCAGATCTGTGAAATGCTGAACAATTACAACTCTCAATTCTGTTGCTCTCCAGCATCTTTCTAGTATTGATTCTATTACCTAATTTCTACTTCAATGGATTTTTTTAAAAGGAAATCTACCCAAGGTTAGCATTGCACTGTATTATTGTGGATCAAAGCGCATTTATTACAAACTCATGATTGATTTTTAAGAATTGACATAATCAAAAAGCCTAATATCTGTAGTCATTAACAAATCAACAATGAAAATTTGGGATAGTTACACCCTGCCTAGTTAATTAAGCACACAAAAATGAATGGCAAATATTAAATATTTTTTCTTGTCACCCTGAATGGTCCTCCTTCCTTTTATTGACTATTTCTGGTTGGAGATTTTACAATAATCCCTCAAGAAAAAAATGGACAAGAATTATCTTTTCTTAAGCTGTACTTTTGTGAGCAGCACATAACTGCAACAACTGAGTCTGTTTATGCATTAGTAGCTATCAGCAAAACTTTTCTTAAGCAAATAGAGTAGATAGTTGCAATATTTGAACTTTATAAACCTCACTATGAATTCTATTCAGCTGGAAGATTTGACAAGTCCAGAAACATGAAAAAGAAAGTTGAGAGCTCAGTGAGGTGACTAAACCACTATGTATGAAGCTCACATTTTGCTGCACAAAATCTTTCATATAAGCAGAAAGCACATGAACATTAGGGGTGCCATGGTGATAAGCTAAATTGATCTTTTAGCTCAATATGAGCAATGGTCCAAAAAAGCAGCAGAATACAGTTCTAGGAATTGATTTGTTACCTTGCTTATTGTATCAGCTAGCTACAGAGACGGATGACATGTTTGAGTAAGCTGAAATAGCCTAGATTTACTACAGAAATAATTAAAAAACAACACAACAAAAAAACCCACTAAGTTCTTCAGAACTCAGTTGTTTAAGTGCTGAATTCTCTGGTTTAATTCAGAAAGATGCTTTAAAGTATTTCTTTAGGAAAACATGTAGTCATTTTGCTTTTAATGGAAATATTTTCACATTTCAAGCTCAATGTTTACTCAGCCATTTTCTTGGATTTCATTGCAATGCATAGTAACCTGCAAAATTAATACTGTTTATTTACATTGTAAATTTGTTGTTTGCAGATAGGAGCGTTTGAGAGTTTATTTTGCAGTAGTGAAGGTAGGTTTGTTTTTCTATCAAACAAAACAAAAACAAACACAATCATTCCCCCTACTGACTTATGAAAAAACAAAAAAAGAAAAAAAAGATAATCTAGTGTTTCTCCAACGTATTGTTAACCATTAACAAAGGAAATTAACTGTCAGAGGTGTTAAGCAAAATCAGACTTTTTGTCCTCATCTTCTACTTGCCAAAATTCAGTTTAGTATAAACAAAAGCAGAATCTATTGTAAAATAGATGGGCCAAAGGGGATTCTAGGCAACTGAAAACTGACCAGCCATATTCCAAAAAGGTGAGGAAGAATGTGAGGCAATGGTGTGATGAGCAGCTAAATTCAGAGCATGGTGTCCCTTTCTCCTCAGTCCCCAAAAATACCAACTTCCCAAGACGTGCAATGTCTCATTACTTCTCTCCCTCTGCAGAACCATAGTTTATTCATCTTAGATCTTATGATAACATATGCCTAGTGTAAATCAAATAAGAAATAAATGTGTATAGTGGTTAGGGAATGGAGACTGGTATTCAAGACCTCTGTGCCCCCGAAAACAATGATGCCTTTATTCCTTTTAGGATGTTTTTATAAATTTCACCTTAAGCAGCTCTACATAACATAAAATTTAAATATTTCACAGGAGCCTTAGTGAGCTAGATACCTGTCTCCTGCTGACATTCCATTGTGCACCCGCTTTCTGCATGCAGTGGTTCTGATTACTTCACATGAACGTTATGAAACAGTATAACCAGTAAATCACCAGAAAGCTCTCCATGAGAGCTTCTCTAAGTGCAAAAATTATTATAGCATTCCACGGGGAAAAGAGCAGAAGGAATTCCAAGAATTTAGTTTACTGGAACCGAAGCTAAGTCAATAGAAAGTAGCTATTTGACATATCCCACAGCTTAAAGAACTAGTGTGCTGTGTTTTTTTTTGAAACAATCCCTCCATGAAAAAGGATGATAATGACACTGCTGGCTGCTCTGCCTCAAGAGGGAATTGTCCATCTGCTAGCAAATCCCTGAATCTATATTATTATTAAGCAGTGTTTATAGAAGTAGCAGAGCACCCTTGGCACATGAATAAACCAACAGGACACATTTTGAGACAGTAGACTTTTTTAGTTAAGATTCTGGGATCGTTTTCTTTTCCTACATAAAAGAACTGTGTTTCAAGATCAGCTTTATTAGGAGGCTCTGCTGGGACTTGATGTTTTTATTTTCTTACAGAGGAAAACTTATTTCTCTGAGAAGAGCTCCATCTCCTCACACATAAAATAAGCAAATATACAATTGGTCCCTCTAGTTTTAATTTGCATTTTATGATTACAACTAGATTAGAATTTTATACATTGCATGATTATTTAGAATCAAGCTGCTTTTATACTTCTCACAATTTTCTAATAAAAACAAAATCACTCACAGCTTTGTTACTTTTGCTAATAATGTATATTAATATGAATAGAAAATATAGCCCCTTAACACTAGTGTAACTGCCAGATACAGATCCTCACTAGTATTTATAATTAAATAATTTGTCAAAAATATAAAAGGACTACTTCAGTCCTTAGAGCAAATTACAGTTGAGGTGGGAAGGGTGCAAAAGTATCATAAAGCCATGTTTCCCTTCCTTTAAAATATGTTTCACTGTCGAGATATCCAGCACAGAACCTTGCTCTTTACAAATAGCATTCATATATAATCACAGAATAATTTAGGCTGGAAGGGATCTTTAGAGATCATCTTGCCCTACCTACTTACTGCTCAAATGGGGCCAAATTCAGAGCTACTTCAGGTTACATGGAGCCCTGTCCAGTGTTGAACATCTCCAAGGATGGAGAACCCACAAACTCTCTGAACAGCCTGTTCCAGCATTTCAGTTTCTTCATTGTGAACATATTTTCTCCTAATATCTCATCAGAATTTCCTTTGCTGCTGCATGTGTTGGACTTGATGATCCTTGTGGGCCCATTCCAACTTGGGATATTCTATGATTCTGTGTGTCTGTCTCCTCTCAACCTTTTGCTGTGCACATTTGAGTAAAGTCTGGCTCTGCTTCCCGTGCAGCCTCCCATCCAGTGGCTATGGGCAGCAATTAGGTCCCCCCAGGCTCTCTCTTTCTAGGCTAGACAAGCCAGGTACCATCAGCCCCTCCTCGTGTACCAAGTGCTTCATCCTCTGCCCACCCTGCTGGCCCTGCACTGGACTCCCTCCATATCTTTCCTGTATACAGCAAAGCTTTCTTGAGCCCAGAACTCCAAATATAGTCTCACAGATGTTGACTAGAGGGAAATAATCACTTCCCTCAATGTGCTGGCTAAGGTCTTATTAAATGTAGCCCATCATATAGTTCAACTTTCTTGCCGACTGGGTATGCACGCTACTGATGAAGATTTTACACATTCTGCCTTCTTGTAGAGGGTCTAGCATGATGATGGGTCTCTGAGTTGCACATATTACCAGAATGCAAACATACATAGTAAAAAAATGATTTAGATAAAAGAGTAAGAGAAGTGAAGTCCAGTTTTGATGGAATAGGTCGTTTATAAGACAGGTCAGACTTAGCAACACAGAAAAATATATTTGTTATTAAAAAATGAAACCCCAGTGAAAAGCTTGCATTTCTAATACTCAGCATAGAAGCGTAACTGTAAATGGGTTCCTACACTCTTGTCCTTTCCCTTCTTAAACTAACAAGATTCCAGTTGAACTAATCATGATAATTTATCTTTTCCTGGAAGCTTATTTGGCAGGAATTGGGGAAAAAAATCAATTTATTTCACAATAAGCCAATAAAAGCAATCAGAGGAAAGTTATCTTTAGGCACAATGGTAGTATTAAGTACTTTTTGTTCGAAGGATGATTTACAGCCTGACTGAAAACTATTTGAAAAATGATGAAAGCAACTCTCTTACTTCAATGAGTTTAGAATCAGACCCTTAGAAGTAACATTTTATGCGTGTTCTAGTGATTAACATTATAGAGAAATAAGGATATGGCTGTTAATTGCTCTCCAAAACACAGTGTTTAGGCAGCTTTATTTTTTATTGTTGCAGAAAACAAATATACTCTCTAACATACCATAATGAGCTGGTCAACCTGTTCTAAAATATCAGCTTGCTTTATGTGCTACAAAGTATTAAAAAAGAGTCTCCTGACACATATTCTGCATCCCTTGAGGTCCAATTTTCAAACTAACAGAAGATACTTCTTTCTTTTTTTCCCCCTCTTGTTTCCCTTTAAAGACTCAGATTTCCAGGCCCTCTATAGCATCCTGCTTCATGGTCTACCCTTTAAGAATAAGCATAAAAGGCTGATAGACTTTTTTTTTTTTTTTTCATCTTTACTCTATTCTGTAAAAAAGCTAAAATCTTTCAGCATACAAACTTTGTAATTCCAACTTTTTAGTATATTTAGAACTCTATTCAGTAATTAGTATTTTACTCACTTAAAATACTGAAACCAGCCTTCCAGTACTTCTCATAAATTAGAATTAATTCTTAATTTAAAAGTCTAGCAGAATGACATTCTAAAATAAGAATTGTGCTAGATTTCCCATGTTAAACAGAACAACACTGAAAATACGCATAAAATTATGACAGTAGTCTCCTGTGTGAAAAAAAAAAATAAGGTGAAATTCATAGATATAATGGTGGTTTCCACACCATCAAAGTCATAAAGTCATTTGTAAAGTCATCTGTAGGGTTCTGCTAGCAGAGGAGATGCACAAAAATACCAGTGAACCATCCAACATGCTACAGAATCAGTTCTGGCTCTAGCCCTGCTTTGGGATCTCACGGATCCTGATCCAATAGTGTCTCAGGGAATGGCTGCAACTTTGTGTTTATATGGATAGAGAAGAACCTAGAGAATGTGAAGCTTCAAAAACAACCACTAAAGCAGCATGATAGCATGGAGGGAGGGACGAATGAAATGCGCTTCTGAAGTTTGATTCTGGAAGTATGAATATCATCTCCCAACTTACTGGCACCATACTTGGATTCTAGACTACTGAACTCCCTTTAAACACATGATAGAGTCATGGAATCATTAAGGTTGGAAAAGACCTTCAAGATCATCTGGTCCAACCATCACCCTACTACCAACACTACCCACTAAACTATGTCCCTAAACACCACGTCCAATCATCAGAACGCTAAAATGGAAAACATGCAGCTCCAGGTGTAAAATCTCCTATGATGTTTTTAAACAGTACATTATCTGTGTGTGGGTCTTTTTGTGCATATGTCACTAGTATGAAACTTCTTCATATCTATGTAGAACTTGAAGTACACTGTCCGAAAAGGTGAGGACTTCTCCTTATCTATAGCTTCCACTTCTGATATGAACTGTATGGACAGACACAAGTATCTGTGGCTGTATCTAATTTTTCATTCAACATGAGTCTACTTAGAGTGTACTGATTTACACCCTGTAATATAGAACTAGAATTTTTGATTTGGCAATTAAAGTGGCTTCTGTAAAAGCAGGATATAAATTTAGAAATCTGCATTTTTATTTAGACAAAAACTTACGTTGGAAAACAGTTTGGACAGAAAATTTACAATTCATCTGATCTATCAGAACATTAATTGTAAGGTTCCATACTAAGATATGTGTATAACCACAAAGTTGTTTACTAAGATGCACGGTATGTAACCATGGGAAAGGATAGGTAAAAAATCCTCAAACCTAGGAATGTCACTTAAGCCACTCTTTCATCTGAAGTCTGTTAACTGCACAGCGAATAAACCAATATTATCCTTAACAGTTCTTTTATTATCATCAACTGCACAGGATCCTCCACTATTGAAAAATCAATTCAGTAATTAATAGTGAAAACAATCTCTTCATTCCAATTTTGTTTACTTCTTTAATTGACAGAAGATCAAAACTATTTTTTGAGTATTGACAAATTAATTGAGTAGAAATAAATTACCCAAACTTTTTTGGATGACTACTTTAAGACCACACAAATCATTATCTAAAAGTATCTTTTCCTCTTCTTTACTTAAAAGTCTCAGTAACTAGCTTGGCTATGGGTCTCATTCTACACACATACTCTCTTCAGATGAATCCACTCTGCCACCCCTAGAAGCGTAGACTCAACCTCTGCTCTTAGAACCAAAAACTGTAGTCAAATTCATTAGTAATGTCACTTATTATTATAATACTTTGTACTACATAACAATATATTTTCATCTGGTACAGCCCAAACCCATGTTTTCAATAACTTATGTTACAAAAAGTTTACATGGACAGCATGCAAAATCCATGCAAAATCAATTCAAAATTTAAAGAGATTATAGTGTTTTGGTTTTTTTTTTTTTAAAAAAAAGAATTGTTAACTACCTTCACACTTCGCACAGCGTTCATGGTTTACTGCTTTCAGTAGAAATCTAACTATTCCAACTGGAAGCTTTTTTCAAAACATAATGATGCCAAAGCAGAGTTTCTGGGTAGGGGCTTTCTGTCATCCTGAATAAGGAAAGGTTTCTATTTTTCCGTAATACAGGAAAAGATAGTTTATCATCCTGTTCTCTGTCTACAATTTTCTCTTTTATGAAGAACCCCTACCTGACCATCAAATATAAAACAACTTGATCGTTTTGAAATAAGGACAATGAAATGAAGCAACAGTGTAAACTTAATTCTGTCATGTCCCTCAGCTACTTATATCTTGGCATATTATATATTCTCATTATTTCTCCCTGAACTTTACTTATAGATGAAGGCTATCTAAAGAAAAATTATATACGAGCCTCTTGTCAGCCTGCCTTATATCTATTTCTTTGTCATGAAAACATGACACTGATGCTATTATAAAATTTCCTAACTACACACTTTTTAGTGTCTTTGACTTTAATTACACATAATGTAGTGATATATAAAATCATAGATGGAAAGTAAAACATGTAATGCATTTTCATGAAAGAAATATATACCACTCATTTGACAGAATGATTAACTAGAGATGTTTGAAATGAATACTCATTATACTACCCATTTAGTATGCTATTTTACTACATAGAATGTGCACTGCTTAGCAGAATTTAAGTTGTACTGTTTCTTACATTAAGAGAAAGCTGCCACGAAAGCATTTTTTTTTTCTTAAAATGGTTATCTTTTTTGTTTTGTTTTGTTCCATAATTAACCTTTGTGCATGTTACTGTATTATCATAACCATTCACACAGAAGTAGCAATTCACTGTGATCACTTCCAAGTGAAGTTCAAGTGGGGGCTAATGATGTCTTAAATTTTTATGGAGGAAAAATATGGCAGAGTTAGTGGCTGTGATCTTGTGACACAATCAGAATGAAATGAACCTAACCAAAATGCCCTCAGAGCCTTAGCTTCAATAACATTACATGCTGCTGTGAAAGAAAGGACAACCTAAGGTCACTAATTTTTACCTGGATGATTTGCAAAATGTCATGTTACATACCTTGGTAGGATATGGGATTTTTTTGCTTTTAAAATGTTTGCTTTGGCATTTCAATTTCTTAGTATAAATGCAACTCTCTGTTTTGAAAGAAATATGAAATGGAAACAAAACCCCAAAACAGTAAGAAGTTGGTAGCATGCCAACAGGGCTAACAGTTTGAAGTGTTCTAAATTCTGCATGAACAACTTGACATGTATTTTAATAAAACAGTTTCAGGAAGCATATATCTTTATCATCATCAATTTTTATAAGGGAGGTGGTCAGCAGTGTTAAGATGATACTCTACACCTAAAGTCAAAAACCTGAAGCACAAAATAAATAAATAAAATTGTCAAGATGCTAAAACGGAATTCCTATTAAAGCTTACAGAGCTCCCTATGAAGGTGCTACAAACTATCCAGACCACAGTGCAATACGGTGACTTTCAAAGACTTTATAATCACAAACACAGGAGAAGTATGACTATGATCATTACAGAATACACAGATTTTGGTAGGTGAGCACTACTTTTGGACTTCCAGTTGAGACCATCTTTGGGCTTGACTTTTCAGAGTAGCCTAGTATCTGTCCAACTTTGTCAGTTCACACATTGCTGCAGATACTCTACACATTATAAAGCCAGCATTGTTTTTTCATTTGTTTCCCTTTTTTTTTTTTTTGAGAAGCCTAAAATGTGTTGTCAGTTTTGAAAATCCTGGCTGAAACTCTTTGTTAATCTCACCAAATAATCCAGTGACAGATTTAGGTACATAATCAAAACTTCATGATATTCTTTTCCATCTATTAAGTGGTGCCTTCTCTTGACGATCATTAAAGAAATGGGAGCCAGTTAAGAGTCTATATTTAGACATTGATTCTTCCATCTCATCAGAGAATATATTAAATGTCACATTCTGTTGCACAGCCAATTAGAGAGGTAAGCACATCCAAAAAAAAAAAAAGTTTTCCTGCTGGTTTTGTTACCAGCACAGCACAGAATGAAAAAAAAAAAAGAAAAAAAAAAGCAGTATCCAGCCAGGAAAAGAAGTGAGAGGAAGACTATAACAGTGCTGACTTAACCAGCTTTTTTTGCGTTAAGATGAAAATAAACCAGTTCAATTTAAAGCATGTATAACCTTAATGGCAATTCTGGTTCTCAACAGTTAGTAGTATGAACTCATGTTTAACTGAAAGAGATCTACAGAAGGAAAGAAGCTGAAATTTTGCCTGCCAGCACAATGAGGCACAAATAAGAAAACTATATAATTTTGAGCGCCAGTATTTGACTACACAAATTTTCAAAAAATTCTAAAAAAAAAAAAAAAGATAACGTAAAAAAGAAACAAAAACCTCTTCTTTAGCAGTCAACATTTTCATATGACTTAACAGCTATTTTAATCTAGTTTAATCTGTGTAGAAGACGCAGCAACTACCACTTACTATAAAAACATGCCCATGACTTTTAAAATGTTTTAATTTTTAATTTATATAACATTATATAATTCTACACAGCAAATATTAACAGCCACTGCAATCATTAAACAAGATGAAACAAGCCTCTTACTAACAGAGAAAGTAAAGCAAACAAAAAGTCTCAAAAATAAGTTTAAAGCCACAGATAAAAAAAGAGAAATACAAGAAAACAAACAGAACTAATCCTACTAGACATCTGTGTATTTTAATATACACCTTCTTATAAAACTGCTTAGTACAGTTATAAAGCAAAATTTGTCCACTGTTTCTCCTTCTGTTTTTATTTTAACCAAAGAGAAAGAATGTTAATATCTTCCTTAAAATAAATTAGTCTTTCTATTAGGAGGAAGAGGAAGCAGAAGAGTGATTTATAATAGAGAGTCCTAAATTCAGTTTAGAACTGAACCAAATAGAAATTTAACACTGAAAAGTTTTGCACAGGCAAGCCAAATGTTTTATATTGAGCAAAGCTAAATCTAGAAGGCAGGTAATTACTTTCAACTGTATAATAACAAATTAATTTTATTGCTATTGAGTAGCTAAAGTTAGTCTTTTTTTTGTCCTTGCACATGCATTTCCATATTTTTCTGTGTTTTCAAAGATAAGTAACACTGATGCAGTTTTGCTGACAAAACATTTACATTAATGAGCTATTCTTTTCTTTAGGACGACTGAGGAGCTTTTCATAACCCAGCAGCAGCAGAATAGAAGCCTCTCAGAAATTCGTTGCAGAAACAACATAAGAAAAGGTATGAAACAGGCTATCTTTTCTCCTGGCAATCTGGAGTTTAATATGTCATGCCTTTTTTCTCCTGAGGTTTATATTTCAACCATTGGCATATATCACCATCTTACTACACCATCAGCACAAGCAATTGGAAGCTAAATCTTTTCCTTGAGTACCATAGAAAATATTAAACACCTTTTTTTTTCTTTTTCTTTTTCCAATTAATTATCTTACCATTTTAACCAGTAAATATCTTTATGGGATAAAGTAGCTTAAGCAACCACTACATGTATTGCAGCCTGTCATCCCTCCTATGTTCCCTGCTGAAATGATTTAACTCAGAATAAAGATCATGAGGCTTTCAACTTGAAAAATCAGTGTTTCTCATACCTTTTGTTTGATGATCATGTCGTTGATATCATCAAGATCACCTACTGTCACTCTCTGAGATTTTATCTCTCGGTCCAGTCGAGAAAGCCAGTCAGTAAGTTCTGCCCATGCCTTATTGAAGTCAGCCAAGGCTGGAATCTCCAAAAGCACAGAAGATGGCATTTCTGGTTTGAAGGTGGTGGTTTCCTTGGTTACCCTGGTTTGTGTATCCACAGCAACAGTTTGACCAGAAGTTACTGAAAGAAGAAAAAATAAATACTAAAATTACTGAATAAATGAACTATGAAAAATGTTTATTTCAGAAACAGAATTTATGCAATAGAAATAAGCTCTTTGTTTTTATATTATGTCTAATGGAAATATGAAAATTAAAACTAAAAGAGTATATGAATTCATTTTTCCGTAGTACTCCTATTATAGTATGTGTTTAACATTCAACACTCCCAGCATATTCAGATTACATCCTGGGCCCTGGTAACACAAGAAAAGACATCTCAATATAATACGAACACTCACTCAAGGTCAGTGAATTATCGCTACACATGAGTCATCTTCCAAAATCTAGTAGCGTGGTTGGATCTGTCTTGAGGTTAAAGGCTGATTGAAAATGTGTAGGCCGTAGTATTTAGTTTATCACAGTATGACCACATATCTAGAAACACATTTCTTCCATGGTCTCTAGCCACGCTGTAACTGTAAATTTGTCTCACTTTCTGTTACCAGCAGGTATTTCCCATAGGCTCTGTGACTGATATGGATGCTTTCACAAGAAATTTAACCTTGGACAGTTTCATCTTTTTATTCTTCATAACTTAATATTATTATGTGCTACTATGTGGAAATTAGTGGAATTTTTTCATATTGTTTGAAGAAAATTGACATATCTTGTCTTTTATGCCCTTTCTTGACCTAACAGCTGGTTGTTAAAGAATCAGTTCATCATTCAGTGCTTGGACTGAGCAGTTTCTCTACAGTCAGCAATGATGGGAGTTGACACAGAGAGCTACCATTGCAGAGAGCACCATGCAACAGACTGATTTCTACTTCTCAGTTACGTCATTTACAAATAGTTGGCTATAAACTATCAGACTTTTCTTCCCTCCTGTTATTCATACAACAGCAATCCATTATGCATAAGAGGCTACCATCATGTATTTTGGTTACTTTTTTTCCCATTCTTTCAAGAAGTCTAGTCCATGAAGAAAAATAATAAAATAGATAAATCACTAGAACATATGCAGTTGCTGCAATGAGGGGAACAGAAGTGAAGCGAGTCTAAAGTGAAGTTAGAAACTTCCAAGTGAACAGTTCTTGAAAATGAAAAATAAATTTCTGAAGGACCAAAGACATTCATCTGTATTTTCTTCCAGTCTCTTTACAGTGTAGAGATAACCAACTTTCTGCAACCTTCCTGTAGGCTAGGTTGTCTTTAAGTAAAAAACAACAAACAAACATGCAGAGTAAATTGCATTTTGTTTGTTTGCTTGTTTTTTTGTTGTTTTTTTCTCCTATGAGTCTGAAATTTTTCCTTATTTGCATTTATGCCATTCACAAAGTAGGTCTGAAGTCCAAAAATGCAAGTAGCAGGTGAAGGTTCAGCAGTTTAGCCATAAAACCATGTAAAACAGTAAATCAGTAACGTTAACCAATCTTGCCAAGGAATTTAGCAACTCTTTTTCACTAATGAGGAAAGGGCTGAGTTATTTCACTGGGGAATCAGTGACCTTCTTCAGCAATGCAGAAAGGGAAAAAGCTGTGCACAAACATCAAAATGACTGTCACTAAAAGCAACAGAAGATGCTGTCAGCATTAAAAATACTGTATGATTACGAACAATTTACCAAATCAGCTAACATCTATGTTATTTATCCAGCCTGAATAAACAGCAATATTATAATACCAAAAGTGACTCCTGCAAGTGGTGATTTTTAATGACATACACTGAAATTAAATATATTTATCCACCCACCCATATCATTATTGTATTTCTGAAGTGCAATCCTTGTACTTTTCCTTCCTGAGCTTTGAAATCACATACCTGTGAAAAACTGTGAAATAATAGTTGTAAATGCTGTTCTAGCAAGGAAAGTTTTAAATAAAATCTCACAAACGGATGAGAAAATGCATTAATCTTTTGCTGACATAGAAAGAGGCTTGTCGAGTTGGATTTTTGTGGGCTTTTTTTTTTTATAACATCCCACTGTTTGCTATGACAGAGGATCATCTACAGTTAAAGACTGTCAGTTTTTAATATCAAAAACAAACAAACAAATAAAACCCTATCATATAGCCCTAAAGGATCTCTTCCTTTTCCTGTTTTCTTTCCTTTTTTTTTTTAAGACTTTTACACACACGATTAATTATTAATCTGTATTCATCAGGTTTTCTTTCATCTCTGTTGCAATTACTCCAGATATTATCTGCCCCATTATATTTCTTCTTACCTAAATCATGCAAATGAAGCATAGATTACACCAAGATGATCAAGGGATTGGAGAGCCTCTCCTATAAGGAGAAGCTGAGAGAGGTTGACCATGGACATGGTCACGGTCAACCTGCTCTAGGTAGGTGTCTCTACTTGAGCAGGGGTGTGGACCAGATGACTTCCAGAGGTCCCTTCCAACTTCAGCCATTCTGTGATTAGTCACTCTCAAAATTACTTCTGATATAGGAAAGCTGTTAACAGTACTTCTGTGTTCACTTTGCCCATAGCTGTTAGCACCAGAAAATAGGGAGGCCATGCACAGAAGGTAATGTACTGCACCCATTACTCACTAATGGACTCAAGTGGCTGAAGGTATGACTTTGAGCAGAAGAGTCAGCTCATTACCTAATGAATGAGTTCTAACCCACGGTTTTAAGTCTGAATCTTTGGATTCATGATGCCTCCATCCAGCCTTTGTTTTCTGTTTTGGAACAGATGTGTGAGGAGGTGTTTAAATAGTGAATGGTGCTTAGCACCCCAGATTCCTACTGTCTGTGCTGGCTAGAGAGAAGCACAGCACTACTAGCTGCCGAACTTTCATGCTTTGGCAGTAACAGACATCATCTCTTCTATCTCTCTCCTTAAAGCAGCAATAAGCCATAGTTTTTCTTTGCCGGTCAGCAGATGAAGGAGGAATGAGTTTGGCAACTACTTCTGCAGGGAAGGTAAAAAGGGAGAACAGGTCAGCTTCTTCCTCAGAGTGGCAGATCATGAATGGCTCCAAAAAATGGTTGGGTCCATACAGTTGCCAACTTTGGACATCAAAGGTAATATTTAAAACAAAGTCACATCAAGCAGAAAAGGGGAGGGAGGCAGTAACAGTGCATTAAGATCTGCAAGATGAGCAAGGAAAGAAAGCTAGATAATGTTCCTTTAAGGCAAGAGGAACTTACTATAGAGTTACTTCTCACATTCAGACAAATGAGAACTATTTCATTTGTAGATTCATTTGCTATTGTGTTCACTTGTACGCTGAAGCTAGAAAAGAATGTCAAAATTAAAAAAAAAAAGTATTATTAGTTACTTAGTTTGGCTGAGTTGGCACTTAGAGCTTGCAAACTTCAATGGTCTGAAATAACTCCTGGCAATATCACGGGAAACAAACGAACAAACGAACGAACGAACAAACAAAAATTGTTTTCCCTGTCTCCAATGCTCTACCCATAAAGTAAGGTGAATTCAAAAAGGGTCAAGAAATGATCATTAATATCCTCACAATTACATGCAGTGTACTTCTGCCAATATAGTACATGCAGTTTACTGGCAATGAGTTAGTTGTACTGTTTTAATGTTTGAAGCCAGAAGGCTATTGAATTTTTCATCTTTTTTCAGCAGGGGAAGAAAATGGCAGACAACTCTCTGAGCATGTCTGTCTCTGATGAATGTCAGTTAATTGCCTGAAGGACAAAATAATATGCAACAAACACTAACTAGAAATAAATAACGAAAATAAAATACCTTACAGTTTTTCACAGATTTTGAAATATTTTGTTTGCTTTATGATGTTTCAATGATGTTCTTTAGAGCTTTCTTTGTTTGATATGTTCTTCTGCCTTCCCCTCTCTGGGCTGGGTATCAAAAATCTGTCTGACACCATTATATACCCAAGACATAAATTCACAGAATTGTCTATATTCTCACTCCTGGATGGGATTTCAACTCCACACTTCAGTCACAATTTCCTGTACCAATTCCAAAGTGTAATCTCTTTTCACCCTCTCCCCACATGAACTCCATGATACTGTAGGTCAAAGTGATTCAGAGAAAGTCTCATTATTTGCAACGAGGCATTCCACACAGGTCAAGACACATGCAATTACTGAAAAACACCGCTGTTTCATTCCAGAACTTTACCAAAAGAGTTAAGTGCAAAAAGAATGCATAAGCATTAACTTTGAGTCTCTACCAAGGGATGGATACTTAGGTCCACTTCCATCTGGCCTAAAGTTCATTTAAAGGCCTTGTATTTCCTCTGTGACTTGAGAGGTTCTTAGACGACACAAAAACAGTTGCTTAGTTTGGCATTCACGTATGTTAAGCAGATGTTGTCTTATCTCAGACGAAATCCCTGTTCTCATTAGTATTTCAGGTAAATCAAAGAAAAACATTCTAAAGTAGAATATAAGTCTCCATAAGCAGACTCAGGATGTCTGATAAGACTGCCTGGTATCTCTTAGCTTCTTGCATATTTTGGTCTGAGTATACACTCAGAGTTTGCTGATTTATATATACGTATATGCATAAGGACATACACACTTCTTCCTTCAAATGGCATCTATTCCAGAAGAGACTATTCTTCTAATGTGCATGGTTTCACTGCTATGAACTTTGGCTTAGTTTTGCAGTGAAGACTATAAAGCACTAGCAGAAGTGCACTGCCCAGTATAGTATCTTCTTTAAAAGCTTCAGGATGCATTATCTATCACTACTGAATATGGTAATATTCTGTTCCATTTTGTTTTAGCAGTAAAAATATTCAAGTTATCAAATTATAGCAATTACGTTTAGAAAGTAGTTGTACAGTATGTTTCTCTTCTGACATTTATCACCCCTCAGAACAAAAATACCACTAGAAACAGTACATCTGTCCCTTATTTCTCTTTCTTTCGTGCTTGCACAGATACAATTAATTCAACAGAAAAGTATAAATAATTAACATAGAAATATAAATCAATACTAATTACACAATATGTAACAACAGGATCTTATTCTGAAGTAATTTATCTAGAACAGCCCGGACAGTTTCTGTGACTCAAGGGGATATATAATTTTTTTAATTTTTTTTTGTTGTTTTGTTTTGTTCAGGACATTTAATTTACAAAGCAAAAATAGAATGAAATTCTTTCTTTCAAATATCTTGGTAACAAGTTCTATCCTATTGTAACACATCAGAAAGGCAAATAAGGACTTAATCTTTCAATTTATTTAAAGGTTGTATCAGTTGAATACCGTGAAATAGCAAACCAAAAGGACAATTAGGACTTAGGACATTAAACCACATTGACCTATAGCTTTTCCAGTAACTTCTCATTAGCACTTTCTATTTAATAAAGAAGGAAACAATGCAGAACAGTAATAGGAGAAAAATGAAACAGAACTGAACTACCTAATGCAAAATCTAAACCCAATTAAACAGTAGCCTGAACTAGGTGTGATTTTCAACTTGTTCACAAACCTTGAAATACATTGGATGAAAATCAAGAGAATATTGTTTTTTTTGTACATCTTGGCAATAATCTGTAATGCTAAATTTCCAGAGTGGAAATAATAGAAATGTGTCATGAAATTTAAATTCAAATATTAAATGCAGAAATAAGCAGAATGAAGTCAACTGAAAGAAAGCACTTTTTCCCCCCCCTTTTATTCTGCTTATTTCAGTGATGTGTGTCAAGAGAGCGTCAGACTGACAGCTTTGAACTAATCAAAATCTTTATTTAGCTTCTGAACAGGAACAGAATGGACAGTAAGAATGACAACTTTTCCAAAAGCTTCAAACCCCTTCCAACACCCCTTCTCAACTGACGTCCTTAAGCAGAACCAAATCCTTTCACAGGAGTGTTTCTAGCTGTTCTTGCAAATGCTTTAAGTAGTGTCAAAGTTTTGATTTTGCAGGATAACCAAATCAACCAGGTCAAAGCTTTTTGATAACGAAGTAACACAGTAACTAGATGTAGATTTTTGTGTAACTTGCATCTCTAGCCTAAGGATTTATTTCCACAGTTCGCAATACCAAGTAAGACAGATGACAGCCCTAAATCCTTTAGATAATGAGTAACAGTAACATACTACTACTAAACTTCATTTCTGTTTTAGTTAGTGAAACTCACCTGCATTTGACTCTGAGGAAAACAGAAAAATACAGGTAAATAATTCAGACACAGTGTATGTAAACATCCAACTGACTGCACTATGTGTTGTGTCAAACACTTTAAATCTGCATTACTCTACCTTGTTGTGACTCAAGCAGGGGCAGGTAGTAGAAAATCAATTAAAGATTGTAATATAGATCTCAGCTATCATTAATAACTCTTGCTCTGCTTGGACCTACAGTTTTATTCAAACCTCTCTGAAAGATACTCTGCTCGAAAGTTCAGCCTCTTTTTAGTAACATAGTGTTGTCATGGTATTCCCTGTGAACCTTTCCTTAGGCAAAGTTCAACATGACAGATAGGCCCACTAAAAAATGAAAAGTGAAAGGCTAGGGTATGAATGGATCACTTGCATTGAGTGTAAGAATTAAGCAGACACTGAAACTGAAAAAAGGTACCCACAGGAACCTTTCCTATAGTAGCTAAATGGTGGCTCTAAATTCAATTTAAAATATAAAAGTGATTACATTACCAAGGTTAATTTAACTATTAACACACACTTTAAAAGTTAGGTGAAAACAATATTCGAAAATTAAAGTGTCACCACTGTGGACTCATTATAATATTGAGATAATGCTTTAAAAATAGTCCAGGTGAAAAAAAGATTGAACTTACTGGTAAAGACTTTAAAATCTTCTTTTACAAAAATACGTTCTTGTTTATGCAAACTGCTTATCAAACATAACTGTTTGATTCTTCTTTATCTTCATTAGCTTAAAGATTACATGAAAAAATGTCTGTGATATCATCACCAGTAAAAATAATAATTTCTTGATAGCCACTGGCATATTCTTTACAAATAAAAGTTGACACAAATACTGAGATATTGGTACAATATAAATTGGAAGTATGTTAAGGCTAATCATTTACTGTAACAAAAGCAAAAATATTCAGAAATGTTTGTGTGTTGTTTCCCAAACAATACTGTCTTATATCTTAATTGTGATATGAAGTGCCAGAAAACTCCCAGCTTAGACAAACAATTTCTTTCTAGCTTGCCTGAGTCCTGTATTGTCATTATTGATTTGAGTCTTCTCCTTAGGTTCACGCGAAATATGTTCCACAAGGCAAAGAAGAAAACTTCTTGAAGTAGGAAATTCAGACTCTCAATTAAAATGAAAAGCTAATACCTAAAAATGATTACCTGTCTTTATGGATGACTCAAATCCTCTTTTGCTAGTTTTAGTTTGTCATTTGGTGAATTCTTCCTTGTGAAGATTTCACATCCGGCCAGAGAGGCTACAGAACCTCAGATTGCATATAATGGTTTGGTTTGTATAAAAGAAGATGAAGTCGTACTTTCTCTTAAATGATTTATATACTTATCAGTTGAAACACCAAATGGAATATAGGAATTTTGGATAAAAGTATTCATTTTCTTCATTCACTTTCTTCAAACTTTTGACTAAGCTGCTTTATACATTCATTCATTCATAATATATTAATCTTAGATAAAGAGTTTTACGTCTGATAAGGAAGAAAAATTTAAAAGCATTCAATGCATATTAATATTCATGCTTCAGGATGACATTTTTTTTTCTTTAAGCAATGATGAAATAGAGATATCCCTTTTATATAGAAATTAACATTTCAACCTTTTTCATGAGACCTTTGAAAGGAAACCTTAGGAAGTCAGTGCACAAGGGAGTCAATCTTACGGGAAACAGAAGCACTACAAACTCTGTACTGTAGTAACATTTGGATTCTCAAAGAGATTTGTGATACTAAAAACTAATTTAAAACGAATGTATTTGTAAAACAGTAATCATCTGCTATACAAAAGTTCAGTCAATGGAGCTGATATTTTCCATATAAGGACTAGTTATACATATAGTTTTTAAGTATAAAATTACCTGGATGGTTCTTAAAATTTTTTAATTAAAGGAAGGGTTGAAGAAAATGTTGCAGCCTGTTTTGGGATCTTCTGAAGCAGCAGATGGAATCGATACAAACAGTCCCCTTATTAATTATAAATGTAAGTTATATATAACTATAACTGCTTATTTCTGCCTATACTTAAATTCATATTTTAATAGTGAAACAAAATTTCTTTTTTAATTTTTTTTTCTTTTACCCACTGAATATTTTCAGTAATTGATTTCTGCATCCCTAATTAACTTTCTCAATATATAGCAAGACACACCGTCATTTCTAGGCAGTCTGAAGAGTTCCAGTTCAAAGAGTCAAGCAGCCAAACTTTTTTTTTTAAACAGCTTTTTTTTTTTTTTAGTGCAGTAGTATCTGTACCTCTACAAAAACTCTACAAAACCTTTTTTTTTTCTCTCTTTTTTTTTTTTCCCCTCACAAGACAGGAGTCTTTTAAGTAAGCAGCTATTGCAGTTGTTATGGAAGGTTTTCATGAAAATGAACACTTTGTACTACAGGAGTGGTGGTGTTCCTTCAAATACTGTCACATACTTGCCTTATAAAAAATGTTGTGACAACATCTGTCACAAATGATGCAGGCAACTCTCATTATTCCTTTTGTCAGTAAAAATAACAAGTTCCTTGATTCAGTTTGCAGCTTTCAATTGGACTTAAATCTGTATGACAACAATTTACATTTCCAGTATACCACTATTGTCATGTAACTGAACTTCAGCAGCTAGTTCTTTGATACAAGGAAAAATACATAGTGCCAGCAGCTCCAATTTCTACAGTCCTATGAAAATCAATCTGAAGAAGCTTTGAAATAATCAGTGCTGAAGAGTTCAGGTACTAGCTAATAAGGCAGCATTACAGTATTCATGCAAAAAATTCCAAGTGTACTCTTACTCTTAAAGAGAAAAATCCTGCACAATTCAAAACCACTCACAGAAGGCTAGAGAAGGCAAATCTTCAGTACTACTTTGTTTTTGACAAAGCAATTCCTTAAATCACTGCAAGCACCTTCTTTCTTCTTCGTCAGAAATGTTAAAATATCTTGCCTTGTACTACTAGTTCATGAAAATACACGTAATGCTTACTTTTCAGGTCAAACTAGCCTATTGCTTTTCCAGCTATTCTAATTTGACCATAGGAAAAAATGCCTTTGGGAACTTATGTGCCCTCTGACCACTAATCTACTCTTGAACGAAATACCAGTACTTCAAATCTCAACATGCGTATCTCCATCGCTACGTTTCCTGCTACTCCACGCTGACACAAGTGAAGAAAGCAGTCTGATGTTTCAGTGACAAGCTTCATATAAACAACAGGACTAAAGAATTTTATGACTGGAGTAGTAGAGAAGATTATCCATCTTTTCCCTCATCTTAGCTTTCCGCAGTTTAAGAAATAGGTCTTGCTTTCTTTTAGCACAAAGTAGAGCAGAAAGGTTAAAAACAATTAAGCTTTGTTCCTCATAATAAGCTTTGTTCCTCATTCCATGAGGCCTCCAGTCTGCTCGTGATCTGTGAACGCACTTTCTCATATTCTTTGGTTGGCTGTTTCTCTGTAGAGCAGACTTAACTCTGCAGCAGTGCTAGTCACTGCAGAAACATTAGGAAGGATGTCAGTGCCACTGCACTTCTCAGTAGGATATGACCAGTATGGCAATGAACACTACACCTTTCGGAAGGAAAAGCCAGCTTGCTTTCCTCCTTTAAAAAGACAAGTCAACAAAGAACTACACAGAAGTCAAAAGAACTATGTGCAGAATGACCTATCGCTTTCTATTACTGTAGTGAATAAAAAAGATCTTCACATAGTGCAATTGCCAATAGCCCTAATCGCTATATAAAAGGAAACAGAAAGGAGAGATTACTGCTATTTGCAAGCCCATGCCATCTAGATAGCCAGGTATCACAGTAATTTAGGTAACTGTAACAGAAAAAAGAGGTAGAATAAGCTTAAAGCATGAAAAAAGAAAAAAAAAAAAAGTGATCTAAAGCTAGAAAGAGACTGATTAAAACAAACAAACAAACAAAAGCATAAACCACCATTTAATACTTATTTGCTAGGAACTCTAATGAGCTGAGAAACCACTTTTCTGTATTTTCTGGGATGAACCAGTTCAAATTCTTATTCTACCTGTCTGTGCTATAAAATGATGCAAATCTGTTGATGCCACATTTCTCAAAAATTACTACCTCTGTATTCTGTAGAGTGCGCTGAACATAGTTCTGGAGAAAATTAAATATTATGCATAATATTTTCTGAGCCATGTCACATGAGCCATGTAAACAAACAAAAATACCTTATCTATAACTTAGTTCTGTGCTCTCATGTGGTATAGGTTATCAATAATATGTTGATGAATTCTGCAAGATGGTATCATCCACATTTAATGGAGTTTAATCAAAATGGTTCCTGTCCATCCTGCTTCTACTAGCTATTGACTAGGAAATCAAATGAAAGAAAACAAGCTGTGAAGCCCGCTCCTCAGAAGAAAATACTAGACCATATTTCAAAAAGGGTGTAGGTGAATGTGGTCCTTTGAAAGACTGATGATAGCATTACTCTTACTTATGTCACAAATCTTGACAGCTATACTTCCAACAACTTGTTACAGAAAAGAAAAAAGACAGACCTAGATTCCATATTGTCTTTAATAACAGTGAATCAGCCAATTTCTATTTCCACATTCTGATTTACATTTCATCATAGGTGTATATGTAATAAAAATTCCAGGTAGTAACCCACAGAGTTTTATTTAATCAATTGAGCCCTGAAGAATCAAAATAAAGGTTCACATTCCCTTTGTAAACTATACTGTCACATCTGTTTATCACAGACACTTTCAAAGTGCAACCTATAGTGAGACCCCTGAAACAGAATGTTAAATATAAAGTGGTAACCTTCTCTCTTTTGTTTTAAATCACTCTTTTGTGGTTTAAGTAATATTTGGTATGTATTTTTCCACCTGTCAGATAATCCAGGAACAAATCCTCACATCAAGACATGCTATAAAGATCAAGATAGAAATTCTGAGAATCATAGAGATTTGTGTTTATAAACTTGCTTATTATGTTTTCATTCACACAGCTCTGAAGGCATAGTGTCAGCTTTTTATCCAGACTCTTTTCATTACTTCTCCCTGTTGGTGTTGCAGTACATGCTGTGAATGACCTCCAGAGATTCCTGAAGCTATATGCAGAAAGAAAATTGAATCTGAAAGCTTTATTAGACAAGTTTGTCTTCAGCTTGTGTCTGTTGTCAGCTGTATTGAAAAACAGAACTGCTTGTGAAACTGGGTCCTGACCTTGAAAAATCTCCAATCAAATGGTAACAGATTCAGTTTTGTGCCATATTGCTATTTGTTTGATGTGGCACATGTGTTAGAAGTGAAGAAGCTTCTTAATGAAAATCAGATGGAATGATCAGACAACTTCTTTCTTGAACACAATGGGGAAATGATATATGGTGATGCACACATAACAGGGCCAACTCCGGTTGGTATCTGTGAACCTCGTTGCTACAGAAGCCTGTAGAGTAAAATGACCAAAAAATCAAACAACCTAAAATGGCTTATATAAATTATTATTTATTCTTTCCTCCAAAGATACAGAGCAACCAAAAGAAAAGGTAAAGACAGTGATTAATTCCTTTACTATTCCACTTTACACTGGAATGAGCAATCATTGTTAGGCCAACTGACTTAAGAGCCTACTCTTATTGCTCACCACCGATTCAAGAACTCAAGATATTCTCTATGACACTTCCTTACCGCATTGTTCCCTGTTCACTTTCTTTCCTATATTTTGCTTCAGTAAAACATTTCATAGAGTTAAACAGAATTATAACTGATATTAAAAGCAGACATTTCCCTTAGATTCTGCACACACAAATATAACAAGCTATACAATTCTGGACACGGTCATCATTGGAAATAGTATTTCTCTCTGTGACAACTCCCATGCTAGTGATCTCATTTACTGGTGTCCTAAAAGGAATGTTAACTAAAATGGACTATTGTCAGTAGCACTGCCTTCTAAACTCAGTGTAGGACTTGTCAAAACAGATGTAAGCTGGGGATTCTTAGCTGTTCAACTCTGTGGAGAATGGTTCTGAAATATTACCTACTATGTCCCCCACACAAGCATTTTAATAGTTGATAGCATAGTTCTTTTAAATGGTGAATAATATGTGCAATGTATTTTTAAAATACCAACATGTTTGCATTAGTACTGAAAACACTGTAGGCGCACACGTTCCTAGACTGCTCAGTCTTCCCCAAGGAATTATTTTGGGTATGCTTGGTCTCAATTATGCTATGCCAGCTGCTATAAACAATACAGAGTCTCTAACATCTGATTTGTACATTTGTTTTTAATTTACCCTCTAAATACACATATGGTTATCTTTTCAGGTGCACATAATGAAACACACAAGGTTTTTAAGTCTAGTATTTGAAAATTCTGGGAAACACAGCTCTGAACTAGAACATACCTGTTCACTCAAGCACTGCGTTCAATGTATAAACAACAAATGCTTCAGAGTACATTAGCTATAAAATACTACAGAAAAGAAAATAGCTTTTATTGTGCATTTTTGCCCAAAACTGGTTGTTGTCATTTTTTTTCTTTTCTTCTTTTATTTTTTGTGTTTGTCTCTTGAAAACAGAAACATGGCTCAACTTCCTTTCAACAGACTCAGCTTGATGCAACACTCCTCTTCATTCTTCCTAACTCATTCTAAATCCTGAAAACCTTCTCCTCTGCAGTTTTTGGCTCCATGCCTGCAGTTTCCAACTCATACCCCGAAAGCAAATTATATGGAACACACAGAACACGTTTGATCCCATACATTAGAAGAAAGACACCTAAAGCTGACAGATAGTGGAATGAGTGCTGCTGAAGCTTTCTTCAATTTTTGTGTATTAAATATACAATAATTAACAACACACATAATGCATTTCTGCCATATGCCTCTCTAACCCTGCTATAACCTGTAAAATGAAAACAATTTTTTAAACAGACCTTCTGAAAGTAATTCTCTAAAGCATTAAGGACTGCTGACTTGTAGAGCTTTAAGAAGCAAATAACTTGAATTCCACTTAATTTTAAAAATAATTTTAACATTGTAATTGACACTATCACTCTGCTTTTTTTCTTCATTTCAGTCATATCTTTTCTGTTTATATTTATTAGGCATTTCATGCAAAAAGACAAAAACTTGTCTAAAAATTCAGGGAAAAAGTGAAACTAACTATACACAAGGACATCGAATAAATTAAACTGCAGGAATAACAATATAAAGTAGCACTCTCAGTTATATTAACTGTACATGTAACGTAAAATGGGCTAACCAAGTATTATCAACTGTTTTAATTCTATTGTTTTTAAGGTTTCCTTATCTTCAAGTAAAGCATAATTTAGAATAAAAACATATACTTTTAAGAAACTGTATTTTCAAGTATAACTCTAGACAAAAGTGGCCATAATTTCCCCCTAACATCTTACTTGATTGAAAAATGTCTTCCTCAAGAACAAAGTTAAGAACGTCTCCCACGCTACGTGGGTTTACAAAGCACTATATAACTTTACCTAACTTTTTAAATAACTACCAAGGTAGCAGTTCAGTACAAAAGAATTTGTATGAATGCTAAAGATAGTGTTAAAATTTGTCCTATAAAAGCACATTCCAAAATTGCATTTCTCTCCACTTAGAATGCTTTCAAACTGCTGGCTAAGCAACTTATCAGTTATTTGTATAGAGATGTTGACACAATTTCATGTTGTAATGTCAAGTACAGATAGTAAGTGTGATTTCCTTCCTGAATCATCCTGTCTTGGAAGTCAATTTTTGCTAAGGTTTTGGAAGTACCTCTCAGCTAAGTACATTTTGCTAGCTGGAAGAGTAGTTCTTGTTCATTATGCCCAAGGGCACACTGGCCTGGTGGAATATCAAGAATATTTTTTTAGTACTTATTCTTCCAAACAAGCTCAAATACACAGACCTAGAAATAATTAACAAAGGGTCCTTTCCCTCTATTATATCCACCAGATGGTATATTTAGTAAGACCCTCTGGCTGAGTTCTTGTAGCCAGACTAGACAAAATGACACCTGACAGGGTAGTAGAGGTTAGCCAATTACATCTTCATTCCCTGGTCTCAGCAGAACAGATATCGACATTATTAAATTCTGATGGCCACAGAAGTCTCTATAGAATCAGGAAACAAATAATTATCAACACGAGATAATTCCATTGCTTCATTGAGTCCTTCCAAAATCATTTTATGCATCATTCTTTTAAAATGACCTCAAATGAAAGCATTTGGATGTGGGGAGGCTTCCATTTTACTTCTTTGAGAATATATTTTCCTGACATCATAGTTCAAGGAAAACAGTAATTCCATATGAGTCATAAGTTTGGAGGGAAAGGGTGGTAGGGAGGCCTCTTTCCAAAGACTAGTGCTAACATTCAGGCTTCTCACTGTTTTAACTGCAGACAGAAGGTGAATATCCCCAGCTGTGGTGTTTCAGGTAGTACACATTGATCATTGATCACATCATCATCATTCCTTCGACAAAGGAAAATGCCAGGTTCTGCACCTCGGACAGAGTAATGCCAGGTACAGGTACAGACTAGGAGATAAGTGGCTGGAAAGCAGCTCAGCAGAAAGGGATCTGGGGTTGCAGACTGGCAGTAGAATCATAGAGTGTCTTGGATTAGGATCTAAATAATCTTAAAGATGATCTAGTTCCAACCCTCCTGCCATGGGTAGGGACACCTTCCACTAGACCAGGTTGTTCAAAGCCCAGTCCAACCTGGCCTTGAACACTTATAGGGACGGGGCATCCACAGCTTCTCTGGGCAACCTGTGCGAGTGCCTCACCATCCTCAAAGTAAAGAATTTCATCCTTATATCTAATATAAACCTACCCTCTTTTATTTTAAATCCATTTCTCCTTGTCCTATCACTACACTCCCTGGCAAGGAGTCCCTCTCCTGCTTTTCTGTAGGCCCCCTTTAGGTACGGGAAGGCCGCTATAATGTCTCCCCAGAATCTTCTCTTCTCCAGGTTTAACAACCCCAATTCTCTCAGCCCGTCTTCACAGGAGAGGTGCTCCAGCCCATTGATCATCTTGGTGGCCTTCTCCGGACTTGTTCTAATAGGTCAATGTTCTCCGTGTACTGGGGGCCCCAGAGCTGAACACAATGCTCCAGATGGGGTCTCACAAGAGCAGAGTAGAGAGGGAGAATCACCTCCTTTGACCAACATGAGCCAGCAGTGTGCCCTAGCAGCCCAGAGGCAAAACGCATTTTGGGTTGCATTAAGCACAACATAGCCAGCTGGTCAAAAGAGGTGATGTTCCTGCTATATTTATACTCTGAATATTGTGTGCAGTTCTGCGCTTCATATTATTAAAAGGATGTTAACGTACTTGAAAGCGTCCAGAAGAGAGCAACAAAACTGGTAACAGGGCTGGAAGGCATGTCCTGTGAGGGGAGCCTAAGGTCACTCGGGTTCCCTAGTCTGGAGAAAAGAAGGCTAAAAAGTAACCTCATTGCTCTCTACAACTTCCTGAGGAGGAAAAAACCTGGCTGGACATGACCCTGAGCAACCTGTTCTAACTGACCCTGCTTTGAACAAGAGGAAAAGATGTCTCCACAGGTCCCTTCTGAACTGTACAGTTTTATGGTGATTCATATATAATGATGCTATTGCAGTAAACTGACCCAAATAAAGAAAAATTATGAATTAGCGTTACAAGCACAGGTTCAAATTTTTAGTGCTCTTGGCACTAGAAAGGAAATCAATCTTACTTCCTGCCTAATCCTTTATAGAACACCAGTGCTTTCATTTTCTGCATGTATAATTCCATCTGCTGAGTCTCAGAAACATCAGTAGTCAAAGCCTACATCTAGAATTAAGGTAAACGATTAATTTTGCAATTCTTTGGCTAAAGATTAGTTAATATAGAAACTACTATATTATGTGTTCTCCTACCATTCTGTGTTCTATCTGTTGTTCAGTTATTACCATTTCCTTTGAAACAGCAAATTCACAAGCACTCCCTCCCCCCGGAAGCTGACATAACCTGCTGACATGCAAAACTGACACAGCAAGTTTAGTGACCCAGCACAACAAAAATTGATTACACATCTCCTTCAGTTCCCCCATGTCATTAAATGAATTTCCACAGCATCCCTTAGAACAAAATCCTGTAAAGCAAGGATGCTGCTGTGTTATCAGTTAAAAAATAAACAAATAAATAAACACTAGTAGTATTTAGCCCTTTTTAGAAAATCTAAAAGATCACCACTGGAACCATGGCAGTTCTAAACGGCTAAATCTAAATGATAGTTCCTGTTTAGTAAGATTGAATATGCCATAAGCAAGACATCTGTTTTGTTTGAATTAATATACACAACTCTGACAGAAGTTGGACTGTCTGACTGAATATTCTGGATTCTTTCTAGGTGGTGTAATTATTTACTCCCCTGCAAAACAATTTTCCTGCTTTGCTGTCCTAGAATGTCTAGTAGAAGGTACAAAATTCTCCAGTATCCGTTTTTTCTTACATGCTACGCATTATAACATGTTAAAAGCAAGAGGGATCAACATCCTACAAGTAATCAAATCCCAGGTGACTCCTGCAACTGCATCATAGCCTGCGTTACAGGCAACCTAACAGGAGAAAACATTTCTCCCAAATCTGAGCAGATCCCCAAGCAGCTTTGCAACTTGTATAGGTGAAAAACACTCTTCAGCCAAGAAACTGAGATAGTTTAATATCAAGTAAAGAATCTTAGAGACTTTAGAAACTCAGACTTTAGCCCAGTGCCTCCGTTATATATTTCTTTACAATGCATGCCTAATCAATATATTTCAAAGCAAAGCAGAAGGAAAAAAATCCATGTATCATGGAGATAAAAATGAGTTTGTAGCTCTTGCAAAGAACCAGCAGGTACAAAGTGATATTAGAAAAATATAATAAAAATTTTGTCAAATAATTTAAATGAAATGGAGAAAAAAGTCTCTTTTTTACTCATGAACACAAGACACCCACAAATTATATCACAGACATAATGTTTAACTCCAGAGTTACATCTACCACGTTATCATACAACTTCTTCTATGAATGTTCATGCTTTGTCTTGAAACAGTCCCACTTCATTGGCCTCACAAATATAAAATGTATTTTAAGAATTTCATTCTGTGACAAATTTACACACACTTGGCCTGTACCATTATTATCTTTTAATTTAAACAATTCGTCTCCCTCCATAGTATTTTCTCCATGAATACATGTAGAAAGTCATCATCTCTTCATAGAATAAAGACACAAGACTTCGAAACAGTAGTAATTTGAAAAGCACGCTGCAATCATTTCATCAAATCTATAAAATAATTTGTCTTCTGCTACACATTACATGAAATAGAAACAATATAAAACAACTTGAATGCCATAACAACACACCTCCCATTTACAAGCTAAAGCTGAAATTTGTATGGATGCATGAAGAATTAAGACTGTCTCAACCCATTTTCCCTTTAACTATGTGATTTGTAACTAATTTGAAAAGATGTACATATTGAAGCACTTACAGACACCTGGAGAGAAAAGGCCAGGCGCTCCTAATGCTGGCTTTTCCTTTAGTTGTCGAATTAAGTGGTTTATTGCCTTCCAGTCAGCATTCAAGTCTTCTAATTTTTTCTAGAACAGAAGATAAAAATACATTAAATTTGTAAGGCATAGATTAATTTAACTTTCCCCTTTTTTTCCATCTGATGGACCACCTGAATTAAAAAACAAACAAAAACAAAACAACACATGTAGAAACAGCAATGAACTTTCACAGGTAGGAGAGAGGGAAGAATTGACTACGTCCCATTTGGGCTGCAAAAGAGCTTCATGGTGTCAGGGTCCTGAGGGCATCTTTCCTCCTAGAAGTTTGGTTGCCGTTGCTGAGGGCCAGCTTAAAGACAGCACAACTGCCAGACCCTGACTGACTCCCTCAATCAAACTCAGCCCCTTCCCATCCCCATGGCACTGCCCACCCACCTGGGTCTGGGTCTGACTCTGGTTCCTCTCACCAGGCCTGATCCTGACCCCGCTCCATGGGCAGCCCCCCAGCCTGCCCTGCTCTTCAGCTGGGGGTGGCAGGACGGGCCCTGCCCTGCTGCCCTAGGGAGACCCTTGGTTCCTAGCCCCCAGCAAGCAGCTAGACTGCGCTGCTCCATGAAGAACATAGGGAACCCTGGGGTTCCCTAGGCCTTAGGGAACAGGATGACTTCCTCTTTAACATACGGTAGAATTTCTTTTTTTTTTTTTTTTTAATTACCCTGAACCCAAGACACTCATTTTTCAAATGGGGAGGTGAACTGTGTATTTAGAAACATGTCAATAAAATCCCTGCAATTTGGAATATCAAATGCAGCACGCATTTTTCCACCTATTCTAAAAAAAAAAAAAAAAAAAAAGTCTTAGGAGACCTCAGGGAATCATAAACTTTGGTGTGTGGGCACACAGTAATGGCTAAACTGCTACTTTTAAATAAAACGTAAGTGAAAGTCTGGAGTGTGAATTACAGCAGTCCTCAGATAACCCTAAGAGACATTTAGACTTGAAAATGATGTTTCTACCCCTCTTTCTTCCTTGCTCTAGGGACTGCAAAGTAGGATGAAGCATGTTAATTATATGCTGGCATCTCTAAACTCTTAAAATGAAGACTGACTTTTTTTTTTAAGCTGCTCCCTGATTACTACAGAAAGCAGTCCAGTATACCAGTGCCACTCAGGGGTGCTTTTAGTATTCTTATGTCCTAGTCACAATTAGATATATAGCTTGAATAACAAACCAGCCATGATGGAAACAGGATGCCTATTAAGAAGGACGTTTAATTACCTTGAATCTAACAAGACAGGGGGTCAGTAGGACAGGGGTACGGTACAATATGCATTAAACTGACATAATCATGCACACATACACTCAAATTGCACAGTTTTATATTCGGATGCCTTGGGAGAGCATTTAGAGAATTTGCCTTAAGCTTTGCCATAAGTACTCTAAACCTGTAAAGTTCTTTTATATCTGTCACCAGTGGAGGCTAGAATATTACTTGGTATTACCTGAACAGCTTTTTGTGTAAATGCTTTTTGACAGGACAAGAGAGAATGAATACAATTCTGCACTACAAAATAAAAATAAATAATAATAATTTTAAAAAATTTTCTATTTGCAAGAATAGCTTAAAACCTGCATTAAGGGTAAAATCAAAAGTCAGGAACACCAGGGATTCCTTGATAATAGACTATGACAACTGTACAGAAAAAGCAATCAAGTATGCATGATAAATGCAACTTATCATATGACAATTCTCAACGACACATCTTATTTCTGTGTGGATTATGGGACCACAGACACACACTCTGGACCATGACTTTTTTTTAATTTTTTCTACTGTTCTCCAGAAGAACCTCCATCCAGAGTTTAAAAAATGCAGATGAATGCTCCAGTATCTATTGATTTGATATTAGCAGAGAGCCCTTAAAAATAAAAGCTGGGGGGGATTACTCTATCACTGGCTTCATTTTACCACATATCCACAGTAACTCAAAAAAGAGATATGAATGTTATAATATTGGTCCTCACTGTGAATAGCTGCTTCATTCATTCATGTGGATGTGAGCCAGGAATTCGTTTCCAGCAATGACAAAATACAGGCAACATCTACACCACTAATAAGAGAGTAGCTAGTTCCAAACTCTTCTATCACAATTACGGTTTGATCCAATCTTGCATCTGCCATGAATTAGCATACATGCATTAAAGTGTTCACTTCTTTGAGCACAACAGTTTTGCTGTAATTGAAGCTCTAGAGCTTTGGTGACAAGCATTAACATCAAAATATGTTACCTTGAGGAACACTTTTATTGATTTATTGATTTCCTTTAAATGTCAGCCCCAGTGCAGTTTAAGTGAGGTTAACATTCATACATGAACTAATGTCGTTGACAGCACTAAAACTAGATAGGCGTATTCAGAGAGAGAAGTGATGTAGTATTTTAAATGAAAGACTGAGGACAATGAAACTAAAGGTATTCCTTATGTCCTTCCTCTTACTTTCCCCACTACTTACACTCCCACCCAACAACATGATGGGAAAGGAGAAATGGAGTGCCAAGGCAAGGGACTGGAACTCTTCTTTTGCCACAAAAATCCTTTCCTGATTAAACTGATCTCTACAAGTGCTGTTACTGTTGAGATGAGATTGGGGTTTATATTCTTTCTATTGCCACTGTCACCAGCAGTAACCCCCCAGTAACCTTTCCCTCCCTGTCCATGTAAGGTTACTTTAAAGAAATGCATTTCAAAAGCATGAAATCCACTTCACAGATATGAATGGATAGGGTTATTAAACTGTCAGTGCTTAAAGGATCATGTGTCCCATCCCATTCTTGATTCTTGAATCAATCAGCTTATACTAAAATTTCATTTGCCTCCAAGAACATATTTACAGTCCTGTATTGCAAAATTCCAGTATCGTTGCTTTTGGTATGCTTTGTGAAGGTGTGAAAATATACTTATTTCAGAGAGTTAACTATAACATAAGATCTATACTTTATGTTAATAAAGCAATATTATTAAGGTCTTACCCAAAATTCTATGACTAATCATTCTCTACATTTTCATCTGATCAGATATTTAGCTTTTGTAACTATTGTGATTTACAAATTCAAAATCAACACATCTGAGGACAGACAAACTTTAATCCTAGGAAACAACTGCTGGCTTCACCCTCGTGACTTCCCACTGAAGGACACAGAAAAATTCTAATGCAAATACAGTTCATAATCATCTCCTCTATAAAAGAATATTATGTCTGGACAAGTTTCAAATGGAATACATATTCAACACAAGTGTTTATCAGCCTATTACTTATGTATCTGCCTATTACTTACAATAAGGACTTGAACAATATTCTTTGATGAAGTAATGATGAGTTTTTACAAGAATTACTGTCTGAAAAAGTTAGATAGATTTAATCTAAAAAAAAGAGAAAACCTGGTATGAAAATTTAAAAATCCACGGCTGTGATTAATGGAACAGAAAATATTTAATGGTGTTACCACTTCTCAGGTCTTGTCTCATGAATTAATGACTGGTAGACTGTCGTCGTCTTCAACTTAATAATTCTTTACGGTAGAGAGGAGAAAGAAAGGAGGTGGCTTGAAGCAGGGATCAGTATACAGTTTTGTTATTTTTATTTTCTTCAAAAATATAGAGTAAGAAATCCTTTTGCTTCAAAATATATCAATACCCCACGTCACACCTCTTGTCAAATGACAGAATTACAGAAATTATAAACACAGTTGTGGAAACAATTAGTTATTTCTGTGTGAAGTTACCAGTTTTTGGTAACCTATTTTTACAACATAAATAACTAATAGTGTTTGTTTTATACTTAAACAAGGAAATCTCTATTCTGGGTAATTCACACACTTTTTTTTTTTTTTTGGTAACTTTTTAGAACGATTTAACACAGTTATTCCTGTCAGTATTTTTCTGCTAAAGACCCTGTAGATCTTTAAACTTAATTGCCTTAAGCTAAGAAAGAAACATATGTGCCTCTCATCTGATCACCTGAACTTCATGGTGGAACATAAATTTAACAGTTTCCTACAACTAATGGACCAACACTACAAAACTAACATGTGGCATACTGATATGGTTCAAAGACAATTATACCAGCAAATGCACAATTAAGCTTAATTTATTTTGTCTGTAAGAACAGGATGCAACATAAAGACAAATGAGTCAACTTCTGTGATGTGATCCTGAGTAGGGAAGAATAGAACTGTAGGAATGGGACACAGGGACTGGCAACAGAAAGTGAAACTAGAGACGTGAAATAGTAAATGACATCAGTATCCTCAGGAGTTTAAGAGGTAGAGTGGATGTCAGTAATTCTACCCTCAGTTTAATTACATGACAATATAAAGCCATGAGGTTCAATTTATATTCAAAACACCACAACAAGAGTATACTACAAAGGTTGCAAAGATAAACTGCAAAGCATTAAGAAATGCCCAAGTCAACTATGAACATTAATTCAGACCCAATGCACGTAACTGCATTAGTATGTTTAATTTCCTGACACACACTGTTTTCTAGCACAGGAGAAGCTTGCAGTATGAACACGTCTGTAGGACCTCTATTTCATTTATTTAAAAGAATTGAAAGATTTGTGGTGAACTAAGACAGAAGAAAAGAAAGCTAAGAAGAGGCTTCTTCAGGGAACTAAATACTCTACAAAGTTGTCAAGCAATGCTATGCAAATAATTGATGCTTTTAAAGAGGCCATATAATTTTATCTTTTTTTTATTATTTTTTTTTTCCTCTGTGACTCCAACATGAGGCATTGGCATTTATTTCCAGAACTCTTGAGTAATCCCAGCTGCAACTGAAATTATGAAAATTGTGCATTTATCACATAAAATGTTAGATAATATGATGTTGAAGAATCTGGCTGTCGGTGTTTCAAATTTGATATATAAAAGTGTCTGCTACATTTAATTTCAGTGTCTTTGTGCCTCAGCCCCCATACATAAACATAGATAAAACTACTCCACTGTTGCATGGGAGTTAATTTGATCTGTGAAAAAAATAAAAAATAAAAAATAAAAAAATAAATCAGACCAAATATGTTATTTGCTTGAAACACAAACTAGTCTCAAGTTAATACTCACATTTTTGTCATAATTATCTGGGAAATTGTATTGAATTTTCTGGTATGCCTATGTGTAATATCACAAGTTAAGAAAACTGGAATACGTATATATATTTTAAGTTAGTGTCTAGTAGTATGACCCAATTGTTGTTTGTTTTTTCTCTTTCATTCCTGAAATAAATTTCTAAAATAAAGCAACGTTTATGAAGCACTTAGACACCACTGTGATAACTGTTTTGAAATAGTCCATGAAGGAATTAGCCATTTTTCTTCACAGCAGAAATTGAATACTTCCCAGGAAAACTGCAGCTTGCAGCAACAAACTAAACAAGAAATATGAGTTCAAGTACTGAATCACTGTTCACAGTGTGAGTGCTCTCCTATGCAGAATTAGGTAGGGTTCAGCCTAAAACAAGGCCACCAAAACAACTTTAATTCAAAAATTTGTGTAAATTTGAGTACTTAACTTTGCAATCTCACTAATACCTTTTCAAAAACACCATAATCTAAGTACAAATACTTTCTGCTACTACAACATACCTTTTGCATAGAAAATTATTTTGACTTGCGCTAAAAAGTCTACATTGGAACATACCTATAGCAAACAGTGCTGGAAGTTACTCATTAAGAATGATGGCTGAAGATGATGGCAGAAGACCAATTCAGTATAAACGGGGGAAAGCTTAAGGAAATCTACCTCATCAAGAAAGCAATTCTACAGCCCTGACAGTATATATTCACTGTTTTATTACTTACTGTATAAGACGGTGAACCAGAAATTAACTTCACAGGTTGTTCAATTAATTGAACTACCCGATGTAATGCAAAAAAAAGTAAAATCCAATTACAGAGTGACTAGAAATGAAATATCCACTACTCCACAAATAGTTATTAATTTCCTTACAGACACATTTCGTAATATCATTGTCAAAACTACAACTCAAGGAACATCATAATCTTTATTTAAAGAGTTATCTTGTTCCAGTTGACCGTGTTCCAGTAAATCTGGTAGAAATTGGCAGTTTTCAGTCTTTGACGTGAACACTTATAAGGAATAGATGTGGAGTACACTTCTATGCCAGAAGTTTGGCCTAAGCAGAATCATTTCACGCTATTTACACATTGGTCAATGGTACATAAAACAAGTGCTAATTCTTCTCCTCGAAAATATCAGCACTCATTTTGAAATTTTTCATATGCAGATAGAAAAATCTAGAAAGCCAAAAGCTTGCCTTTTTTTTTGTTGTTGTTTGAATTTCTATGCCTAAAATGTGGAGTAAAGGCCCCTAAAATGGCTTCTGTAGCTATACTAAGTGAGTAAATGTAGTTATTGCAGCATGATTTTTGTTCCATCATTCCTTCAGCATGCGGATGATTATTTTTTTTTCCCCAACAACAATAATGCTTTATTAGCCAAGGAAAACACTTAAGCCAGAGTCAGAAGCCTCATTTCTGCTCACTCTCATTAGCATACTACTTTTAAGTCACCTTCAGTTCACCTCTTTTGGTATTTTCTCACTGTTTAGGAGAATTGATCACACACATACACAAAAACAACAACAATAAAACCCCTAGATACCAAAGGGGAAATTTTTTTTAAGGAATACTGCTCAGGAAAGAAAGAAATAAAAAAAATGCTTAAATTAGTTTCTAAAATGGAGAAACGTGTGTTTATGTGCTCCTGTGAATGTAGATCAGCTGGTGGGATTTACATATATTAGAGGAGATTTTGTAAAAGTAGCAAAATAATACTCAATGTATAGTGACTAAATACAGATGGAAAAACAAGAAATTCACTGTAGAGGTCACCTACAGACATCTTAACTTTGCGAGGAAACCTTTCTATAAAATGAGGTTATTGAAGAATGTAGGTTTGGAAAAGCTCTAAATATAAAAATTACTATCTCTGTCCAGTTAGAAGCAATTGCAAGAGACACGTATGTAATCGATAAGCCACTATTACAGTTTTGGGTAACCCTTAATCATCATGTCCACAGATCCTCTACTAGCAGTTATAAAACCAGAAACCAGATCAAGCTCTGGTTGATATAGTAGTGACCTTACTAGTAGTTTGATCTCCTATTTCCAGAAGTAGCTGGACCACACATTAGAGGCTGCTTGCGTATTATGTCCTGCTTCATGATTCTACAGGGGAGTAGACAATACTCTAAGGCTTCATGAAGTTCTATATAATCTTTATGAAACTAAGTGTAAAATATCCCCTTCAAACTGATTTCTGTGCTGGGAAAAGGATTCTATAATACATTTTTCCAAAAGAAAAAGGTTGGGAGGGATCAACCTTCTTAACAATGCATCCTCTGCTCCAAGACAGAATCAAGTAGTCATTCTGCATGAATTGTGGCAGAGATAAACTGAGTGGTAAAGTTCTGTATTGCCATCTCTTCTTTCTTCCATAATGTGAAAATGTAAAGCGAAGGGCCCCCTTTCTGATCTGACTCTTACCTTGTCTACAAAAAAAAAAAAGTTCATTTTTTTTTAATTGGCAGAATTTCTGCAAGTGTAATTTGAAATAATAAATAAATAATAAGAAATAACCGAAATAAAAAGACTTCATTTGATACCATTAACTAAGCACAACAAATTTAAATTTGGTTTCAGTGTGGATTACTCTTGAATAAGTAAAACAAACAATGTCAAATAAAAGAATCTCATCACAACATGTAAAAAATTTCTAGCTGGGAACATTACATTGTTCCTGGCTATGCTGTCACAGAACAGAACAAATGCTCTTTGCCAAGTTCTTTCATTGATTTTAAACAGAGCACATCAAGGACAAGTGTACAACAGGGGAAGCATAACCCATTACACAGTAATGGATATTGCTAAAGGTTGCTTCATTACCTTTACTGGATGAGTGGCTGGTTTTTCCTTATATAAATGACACCCTTTAGACAAAACCTCTTCCACATTCGGCTGTTTAGCCTGCACTGCTGCTTCAGTTTCCTGAAAAATAAAAACACATGCAGTGTAGATTAACCGTAGCATACGCGATGAGACTGAAAAATCCTAAAGCTCCATGGGAGGCTGTAAACCACCAGTAAATTAGTTTCTGCTCAGGACTGGTTGCTGGGAAAACTTACAGATAGTAGCAGCTGAGGACAAAAAGGGTCACCAGAGAAAAAAAAAGGAAAGAGGGATGGAAAAGACTAATGCTAACAGAATAAACAGTGATAGGTCCCTTCATCCTGAAAGTTTTGATAAAGCTATTACAAACCTGACACAAATTCATACTGAGAAAGACAGGCATGAGAAATCTCATTTAAGCAGCTCAGCCCTTTTGTCTATTTTATATTAACAGCAGATTTAAAGTGCACTAGCGCATATTTTGTTCATGTAATACATGGCCTTAAAACCATATCATGAGAGGCAAAAATGCTGTTTAATTTAGGAAGAATAATAATATTAATAGTAAACTAATATTAGTTCTAATAAACTACTACACAGGTAGCAAAGCATCCATACATGCAAATTCGAAACAAAAGCACGGTAGCAGTGACAGTTCCTAAAGGTACAGAGAGGCACCTATCATTACCAATGACACCGTACTGAATTAGCAACAACATATTCTCTAGCAATTTTTCTTTTTTAATCTGGAAAGGTGTCATCCACATGCTAACACATGGCAACTCCAAGAAACCCTTCCCACCATACAGAGTCTCCATTTTGTCAAGTCTTAACTACATACATATTGGGTGGAGCACTACATGTAATGGTTAAAAGCAAAAATCACTGAAAAGTGCAACAAGAGATAAACTGTGTCTGGAAGTCCAAAATTCATATTATTTTCAGTTTGGAAGTAATAAGAAGTAACGTAAGCAAAAACAGGTAGACAAAAATCCCATAGTTATCTGAGAGATGTAAATTAAGTGGTTGGTTTGGTTTTCCTCTCTACACTTTTCTCCCATCTGTTTTTTTCTTTCTTTTTCCCTATAGCTTGATTACCTTCTCCCATCTGACCTTATTTTCTGTCCACAATCTCAGTTAACATTAATAAGAGAGCAGACAAGACTGTATGCCAGGCTTGTTACTATCTGATGCAACACGTCATTTCATTATTGGAAATCCGCTATTATTTTCTCTGCGATGATCTTGTTGAAATCTGTGTCATTTAAAGTCTCAACAAGGGACCATCTTACTCCTGTTTTCAACTCAGCATGGAAAATACGTCTACAGTACTGCCTGAAATTTTACGTGCAAAACATTATGGATAATCAGTAAAAATAACAAGTGTTGTTAAGTTCACTGCCATCCTCCATTTGTCCCTTTGAATATTGTTTACCAATAGCAAATAAAGTTAATTAAAGCTTCTCTGATTTCTGGCAATGATATTTGAAACATGTTGTATTTAATTACTTTTTATTATGCATTACAATATTAATGAGATATACCTGTATGGATTTATAGAGAAGCACTGAAAAGCAATGTACAACAGAACTAGGATATTGGAGGGGTGGAATTTTATTAACCTGTTGATCAAGCATTCATTGAAGTCCTGTTTTTCTTGTTTCGATATTAGGTTGGCTTTCTGCTCCTGTATTCACCATATAAAGACAAAATAATCATTAAGGAGTTTTGATGAAAAGGTCAATTTTCTGCCTATCTTGATGAAAAATAAGATTTTTAGTTTTTATTTTTTTAAACAACTAAACCATCTCCAATATTTTGCCATTATTATGTTGTTTTCTGTTGTTTTACATATCTCAAATAATTATGTTATTTCATAACAGTACCAAATACCACAAAAAAAAATCTCGTAGCAGGTGCAATAGAATCACAATTCCCTGCAGAACCCCAGAATATCAAGATCAGTATGGGTACATCTATACCACCAGTTAAACTTGCATGGATGTGCCTTTGAAGCAGATCTCTCTCTCATCCCCACTCACCGTGCTTTGGGATGACTACTGTCATGGACTGGTCTGAGAGTGTGCTGACTGGTTTCATACCGGCTATCACCAGAACGGAAAGTGTGCTCTGGGAGGGCCCCCTCAGACAGTCCCAGGACTTGGGTGCACCATCAGCCCTGACGCTGCCCCTGCCCAAACCCCCATGCCTCTGGGGCTTCCCGCTCCCTGCACAGGCTCAGGACCCCACTGCAGCCCCCCTGCGGCTCCCCCACCTGCCCAGGCCCAGACCCCCACATCTGTCCCAGGGTCTTCTGTCCCTGCCCCAGCGAGGCTTGCAGCAGGGCCAGGCTCCAGCTCCCCACAGCCCTGCCATGTCCGGCCATAGGCCACACCGAGCCAAGCCCAACCAGGACCCCATATCCTGTCCCCAGGGAAGTGCCCCCTCCTATGAGGAAAGGCTGAGCGAGCTGGGACTGTTCAGCCTAGACGACAGGAGACTCAGGGGTTTCTCACTGATATGTATAAATGCCAAGGGAGGGTACAAAGAGGATGAAGCCAGGCTCTTTCCAGTGGTGCTCAGTGCCAGGAAAAAGGGCAGTGGGCACAAACTGCAACATCGGAATATGTTTTTCACATTTTAGATCCGGCCTGGCTTGTAATAATAGCCATTAACAATAACAGGAAAGTTCCACCACCAGGAAGTGAAAATTCAAACCAAGAAAACCTGACCAGAGAAGGCACTACAGATACATTAAAAGGACTATTAACAGGAGTTACTACTCCAGTCCTCTAGCTGCAACAAAGTTTGGCTGCTCAGTATTTATCCACCTTCTATATTGAAACGTGTATAATGATTTATCACATACACACATATAAAATTCCCTTTTAAAATTAGAGAAACAAAACAAAACAACAACAACAAAAAAAGAATGACGGATGGTAATACGCAACTCCATATTTTACAGCAAAGAAGAAAATGTTTAGCAGTCCTTTTTCTGATTTTTATTTTATGCAAGTACTAGTATACACAACACCTAAGAACTAAGATATCCCATTTCTATATATCACATAAAGATTTGAAAAAGTATTCTTTACAGATAGAAAAGGTATTTCTTCTTTATGCATAGAATACAGTTACAATTTTCTATAGCCTGGAAGTGGCTATGAAAATATATTTAACTGTTAGATCACCAATTCCTTCAGCCCTACAATTTTCTGGAATTACATGAACTAATCTTGTGAAGGGCAATCTTTCAAAATCAATGGCCTTGACCTAAACTAAAATGCACTAAGTCTATCCCATATAGAATGATGCTTCATTGGAGACGTGGAAATAAGAACAAGAGGAAAAACAGTTCTCAGTATCTTGACATTCCTTTCAGCATTGCTGAAATTAAGAGAGAGCCTATTTGTTAAAGCTACAATTAATTTTTCATTGTTGAACATTAATTTCAACATCATCTAAGAACATCACAAAATTATTTTTAGTAAGCATACACCTGGCGAATTAAATCACTGCAGTAACTTTGAGTGAGCTCTTCGCATGGTTCACTGCCTGATAGGATAGCCCCTTGACAAATTTTGTCCATTGAGCAAATTTCCAGCAATTTCAAATCCATTTGCTAGGTGACACTATATCGATACAGGTCAAGAGATGAGAGAGTACTTTCAGAATGCTGCTCCATGGTTCAGTTTCCAAAGAGAACAAAAAGGTAGCAACTGTAACTTGGCCCCCAGTAGTTTCTTACAACAAAGAGACTGTGGTTATTATCTAGCCTGTACAGGACTCAAGTGAATAGCATACTCCAAGAGCAGGGCCTGAAGTCTGCTCTCCATCACACAGGCCAAGCTACTACAGAAGCTAACACAAGTTGTCTGCACACATCTGGAAGTAGACATCAGTATTTTGGGAATGCCAAAGACATAACTTTTTAGAAATCTTGATTCAAGATAGTTCACTCTGCTACCACACTGACTTCTCCCCCCCCCACCTTCATGTGAGAATGCCTGTAGGACAGATGCAGCACTCTCTCTCTGTGAGACAGAGCCGATACAGGAATTTCACAATTTATGAACCGCCTGTGAAAGGAATTGTAATGCTACTTCTGGGCTGGGTGATGAATATGCTAACTAAACTTTTCACACATATGGCAAATTAAAATACATCATCACTGGAAACTGCTGTTTTTTAAACATGTATAAACAGCAAGAATAAAACAGAGGGCACCTTTACTCCACGAGATGCCACTGAAGAATGTTCATTGGTGTTAAAATAGCACATCAAAACAGATGAAAATCCATGGCAGAATAAGCCACGTTGGCTTCTGTATTTCCACCAACATGTCAGTTCAACCTGCTGAATACATTTGCAGGCTGAGAAAGTTGCAGGGACTTGTCTACAGCCCCATATGGACTAGGAAAGTCTGTTGATACAGCTCAAAACTTAGAAATCCATATTCCCTAGCTGAAATCAGTATATTGGCTAAACCTCTGGTGTGTATGCTAATGGAACAGAAAGTTTGTTGGCTTAGCATATGTTATTTCAAGATATGGTAACTACCCTAGCAGACATCGACAGGTTGTTTGACATATGCTACAGATATACTAGGAGGCCCAGACAACTATCTATAGAAGTATCTGCAGCATTTCAGACTATCTATTGGTCTATATTAAGAATCAAAAGCACTGATTCACCTTTTCTTGTAACACCGATTGAACTTCTGGGATCAGATTTCCTAATGAGATTATCTCCACAGGACATTTTCTGCAGGGACAGTAGGAGATGCTCAGGGTATTTAAACCTGTGTCTTTGTGGTGAATTGCAATGCAAAAATGGAAACTTGATTACAACCTTCAAATAAAAAATATAATTTAGAAATTAATATATTGTTTTAAAATTGATGATCTCTTTTTGTCAATACTACATTAAATAAAGGTTAAAGAAGAGAAGGTTGTGTTTTCTTTTTGTTTGTTTTGTTTTGTTTTTCAGAGAAACAGAAGCAGTAAGCAATTTCCCTTCACTTTATTGAATGCAACAAAGCAGTTGGACTCGATGATCCTTATGGGTCCCCTTCCAACTCGAGATATTCTATGATTCTATGACATTTAACAAGCAAATATACTAAATCTGAAACCTAAAGCAATTTGGAGGCTTCAAACTTCAAAAAGACTTTTCTGAATAATCACATATGAATCCTCATATATTTTGTCTTGATAACAGAAAATTGTATTTAATTCTCTTATCTAAAAAACAAAAATATTGTATACAGTTGTAAACAGAATTCTTTGAGATAGATTGTCTTATTCATACACGCAAGAAGCTCCAGCAAGGTTAACCAAAATATTCATATCTATCTTTCAGGTTACTGTTCCCAGATATTTTAGGGAAAAGGCTATAAACAAATGGTGAGGCTCTAAGTGCCTCATTTTCCCCCCCACAAGTGTGTTGACTCAGTGCAGAGTTGAGGTCCTGATAAAAAAATAAAAGTGGATGGAAAATGGATATGTGAATATGTTGCTCTCTTCAAGTATTATGGTTTTAAATAAGTGACCTAACTTACCTTTTGACACAGCTCCGCACATTCCCATTCATGGAACAGATTAACAAGCTAAACAACCACAAGAAGAGTGGTCAGAGGACACTTAATTAGAATACATCAAAGTTCAGCTATACCACAGTAAGTATCAGATCTTGATTGTAGGCCATACAGTCAGTCATCAATGGCATTCTCGGTATTCACTTTAGATATTTATACAACAGCATTAGAATACATCTAGGACATGCTGTTAACAGCTCTGTGGCCACAGTGAAGTGGGACTAATCCACTTGGAGAAAAAAAACAGGTGCCAGTATTTAAACTTCCAGAATACAGACCTTAATCAATCTTCATAAAATTCAAGGAGAAACAAGTTTGTATCTCTGTTCTTTTTCTACATAACAGACTAAAAGGTTTGATAACTTCCTGAATATTTCACTTATCTCTACAGAGAAAGCCAAAACTCTGTGAACATCAAAGTTATAGAATTTAATTTTACCCTCCTGTCTTAGGGTTTAATGAAAAAAAAAATACAGGTAATTCAATTTAAAAACATTCCATTAGTGGTCTAGGTTGAAGTTTAGTTTGCAAATGTATTAAAAAAAAAAAAAAAAAAGCTGTAACTGTTGGACAAGCAATTTTAAGCACCAGCCTTTAAAAATGTCATTTTAATGAGTAAATAAAATAACTGATCTTTCCCTCATTACTTTAAATCAGTGCTATTTTAAGTATGTAAGACCCAAACTAAGGTCCCAAGATAATTTTAGAATCTACATTTATGGGGAGAATAATGTTGTGAGATTCATCCAATTTTTTAAAGTAGCATGTAAAAGACAGACACCTGTTTTAATGAGACGAGAAAGCTGATCTAACTGTAGCACTTGACCTCAGAGAACAGTTGTGAAGATACTTCAGAGGAGAAACAATTATTTCACAGGAAAGAGCATTATACAAAGGACATCTTCCTTCTAAAACTGTAATGCTTTAATTTCATAACTACTTTATGAACTTATGAGTTCCGGCCTGGGGCAATTTGTAAAATACATGGACAGTGTGTCCGTTAAGACCTGATAGCATTCTTCATCATTCTGTTCCTGGCCATACTTCTTTTTCTTTTCTTTCCTTTTTACAGTAACAGCAATGAGAAAATCTTCCACAATGAAATGGAACTGAGAATTTAAACCATGCAAACAATGTGGCTGAAATGGCAATACCCACCACTTTACAGAGCAAAATGATGGATTTTTCAAAGCTCATTTTCCTGTTGGCTATCAAAAATTTGTGAGCTTCCTCTGTACATCTACAGGAGATGAAATATAGTAGGTTTTTCCCCACAGAGAAATCAGTATCTAGACACTGCAGCTGTCTGTCCTGAAAAGGAAATTTCCTGGAGGTGCTGAAGATGAAGTAAATTATTAGCCGTAAAGACATGACCCGCAGATATGGGATATGAAAAGAATTTTTCTATGGTAGCCATATACCGATAAGGCATGATGATTAATCATCAAGTTGGATTGTGAAGACATCCAGTAAGAATTATTTGAAACTGGGTATGATTTAGGATATTTTATTTTAAGGCTGGACAAGGCATAGAATGAAACAGCTGTCCCTGTTCTACCTAGACTTCAGATCCTGTCATAGTTCCAGTGCATAACATAAAAGAGATAACAAAGAAACCAGGAGAACACAGAGAAAGCACACTTGACAGAAATACATATAAAATTCTTGCAAGGAAATAAGGAATACCCAATAGTTTCACAGGCTGTCTCTTAGTTACGTGCTCTTTTAGATAGATATGAAGAATATTTCAGCAGGAGAAAAACAGGCACGTAATATAAGTATTTTGTTGAATTTGAGAAAAGATCTGATAATCCACAACTCCAAACTGAATGGGATAGGGGATACACTGTACCCTAAAACCTCACTTGTGAGTGCACCAGAGACTCCTCTGGATACACAGACTCTAAATGCAAAATAAAAAAGGTGTTACTTCAAAAACATGCTGCTGCTAAGAATTCAAGACAGGAACGTTTGTCTCTATATTATGGCATTTACACTTAATTCAAACAAACATTACAACTTTTACTGTTTCCACAAGAATTTTAGGCATGAATTGAACAACTTATGAGTTATCTTGACTTTCAAGTGAAATTTGTTAATACTTATAAAAGTATTGAGTCACAAACTTTGCTCATTTCTTCTTGTAAAAAGGAAAGAAAGGAAAAAGAATTTCTTTTCTATAAATGCACAAATAATGACAGTTCTATCAATAAACTGAATTAAAATAATTTAATATGGGAAAGGTGGTGTGGTTTTTTTTTTAATCAATGTCAAATTCTTGGATGCTTCTTCTTTTCTCTCATATGCAAATTTTCCTCCTCCTTCCAAATGTAGTAAATAAAGATTTATTTTCAGATGACTTTCTGGCTACAGAAGAAAATTAGAAAAAAAAAAAGTCAAAATCAAAATACATTATTGTCATAAGAAGGCTTGTTGGTTGTAACATGTTTTCAGATACGCTTCTCTTCTGGTATTAGACTGTAATGAATCATTTAAAAGGAATATTCATGAGGATACATTTCTGCAGTTTGTCTTTAGTAGTTACAGTGACATGTATTACTAAAAGAAACCATAAAGATTCATTGAAGTCTTAACAAAATGCAATAGCATTAATTGTCACTGCAGTCTTTCAGTTTTTACTGATTTGGAGTAAAAACCAGAGTAAAAATTTTTTCGAGTAAGAATTTAAATGTTAGCATTTCCACACTGAAGAATAAAATGAAATCAAAAAACAGTAACATACACACTAGGATCTGGAAATCCTTACAGAAGTTATGGTCTCAGAAACCACAGTCCCATGCCTTCAAAATGCTCATATAGTAAATATTAGGTAAAATAAAGTATACTAGGCTGCATAAAAAGAATGAAAAGTGTTAAAGAAAGGAGATAGAACATTATGTGACTTTCCTATTAAAAATAATGTAACAATGCATATAAATGCATAGCTATAAAACTATGTATAGTCATTTAAATAATTTATTCTTCATGAATATTATTCAGATGACATCTACATTAAAAGAACTTAGACGTCCCTGAATCTTTAAAACAAACTACTCCTGTGAAAATAATTTCTCTTTTTTTTTTTTTTTTTTTGAAAGACTCTGATAAGGATTACCCTTCACTAAAGAAGGTCTTCATGCTACATCTTCTAACCAAGACAGCCCCTAAGGATGCCACATGGCCTTCTTTGCCCATGCAAAGGGGAGAAAAGGGAATAAGAAAATCAAAGATTCATATGACAGTAATCCTCTGTGCTGTTTCACTGTGTCCATTTATACAAAAGCAGCTAGAAGAAAGAGTAGAACTTCAGTATGTTGCTTCAGCAGCAGAAGCAGGGATAGATTTCAGTAAATGGAATTTACTTTCTTATTGTTTTGAAAATGTGCAGTGTGATCATTTCTCACTGGCTGGTTTGCAACTGCAAACAGCTAAGTTATATCCATGCTTTGGGTAGCAGTACCTTGGGTTTCTTTAATATCCAAGAGCAAGTGTGTTATCAGAAGTTTTTATTTTTTTAATTGTGGGACATTGCAAGAGAGTGGCTGTGTGGGGCTGAGTGGCTGACCTGGTTTAAACCACAACAGTGGTTTAATTAAGTGAAATAATTTCCCCCAACAATCATCTTTCACTGCAGGATTTATCATATCTAACAGGTTGCCTCTCTTTATGTCACCTATAGTATCTTGCAAGAATTAAGCTTTGCAACACTCTGCCTGATACCTCAAAGCCACATCTATGTGGAAATTCAGCAAAAAATCTGCAATAGGACTGCGAGTTTTCCACATTATCACTAATTTCAGTGTGAGAAGGAGCTAAGAATTTTTAGTCATATGTTCATATTTCCACTCAAAATAATTAAACAAAAACATGATTTTTACTTAAACATCAATCAAATTAACATCAAACAAATCTAACAGTCAAATATCAATCAAACACCATCAATGGATATTGTTAGCAATGTACAAAAAAATGAGAAGATACTCACTGCCTGTAATATTCACTAGTCAGTAATCAAGTCAAAGCACATTAAACTAAAGCTAATAGAACCTTCTGTAGTGATAAAAGGTCATTTGTATGAGTTCTTCTTCAAATCCCAGTACTTTAAATTGTAGGTGATCAGCAGAGAAAAATATATAATCTCACAGAAAAGGAGTTACAATTTAATAAATAACATGCTATTATCAAGATGAGTGTCTAAGAGCTTTTAAGAATTGCATTTTGAAGAGAAAGAGAGTTTTCTATTTAGGAAAGGACCACATGAAAAAGAACATAAATAACCTGGGAGAATGATAGGAAACTGTACACTGTGAATAGAAGAGGAAATATCCTACCTCTGAAAACCTAACTATACTAAGGCAAGGAATAGTTTTTGTATTCACTTCACTAGAGCCATGATAAACTGCTTTGTCATTTCTATTAAGTTCCTCCCTATATTTGTTCACTCATTTATATTAGTCACACTCTTCTCTGGGACTCTGAACATTACCTAAGTGGTTTTTAATAGTGCAAGGAAGAAGCCAAAAGACAATGTTGATATACAACCTCACTAACTTCCAAGCAACTCACCCACAGTTCTAAAAAGCTTACGTTTCCAAGAACAAAACCACATCTTGGCTTACTAGTCACTGATTATTTCCTAGAAAAATACTACCCCTCATATCAAATATCTCATCTCTCAAAACATCTCTCTTTGCCTGAGATGCAGGGGTGTATGTGTTTTGCAATCCATCCTGAACACTGAAAAGTCTACGTTACAGCTTAAAGAATATACAAGGATTACTCATAGGGAATGTTTTCCCACGTTTTCACAATCCATTTGCAACTAATATCAGTTAATATTGTTCTACTAGGAAAAGATATTTAGAAGAGGTTTGGACAAAGATTGTTGCAAATTTAAGGGATCAAAGCTCACAGAGAAAACTCTGAGCAGGTTGCTATTCAAAGTCCCATATAAAGATTTCTGGAAAGAGTGGTAACTGATTGATGTGCAGAATATCATGCTCTGGTTCTATGAGTTGATTAAATTGACATTTACTACAGATCTAAATAATGCATTGAAAATAGGAGTACTTTAAGTAATCAAACAATATTTCATCATCATCAGTTTTCACATTTCAACCTCTTGCCAAATCAAACAGAGATGTCAGTGAGACAGTGAGATAAATCTCTGTGGTATGTATTCCTTAGGTGCTCGTGTGGATGACCTAAACTTTCTGTCTTTTATGGCATATAAAAATTACTCATTTAAAAGGATGATAGCAAAATGAAAAGGTAAAAGAATCAATAACGACTTATTTCTGACTTCTCGGCCTAGCTTGTCAAGCAGGCATTGACAAATGAAGGCTACTCGAAGAAAAAACACAGGGCTGTCCAGTCAACACTTTCATTCTCTCACGGGGATGGATGTTCTTTTATTTGTCTACAATTAGTTTTTCTAGTCCATAGCCACACTTTTCTCTTACACTAACTGCAGGCTGTCACGTATATAATGAAGTGATTGACAAGACTTGACAGCATTCCTATTGTCATTCAAAGCTTATCAAGGACAAGACCCAAATGTAAGTTACTTTTAAGAATAATTCATTATTTTTTTAAGGTGGCCTGTTTTTATCTGCCAAAAACAAACAATATGCTATTTATATACATGGCAAGTGACCACCATAGACAAGTATAAATCCCATACTCAGAGATAGTTCAAAGCTTCTTTGGCAATATAAGCTAAAAATGAAGGTTGTGGAAACCTTGAAAAAGAGGGCTCAAATATAGAGGAATAAAGGGAGGTGTGAGTGAAAACCCTGAAAGTAAGGAGGGAGTAGAGGGGAAAAGTAGAGAAACTAAGTTGGCTGGCACGAATGACCAGTGAGATTACAAGAGGATTTGGAGGCAACATGGCTGGAAATCATAAAGTGTTTTTTTTTAGTATTGTCTGGACACGAGGTTTGGAGGGGTTAACAGGGTATCACTGAGAACAGGATTTTTGCATTTCACTGTCACTCCCTATCCTGAGCATCTCTTCTCTGTCCACTCCTTAAAATGCAGTGACTCACACTTCTCTTCATTCCCTCCATGTGCTCCTTATCACCTACATCCATCGCAGTCCCCCTGAAAAAAATGTCTTTATTCCAAATGTTGTAGAGGAAGTGGCAGTTCTGAGGCAAAAACGTGGAGGAATCCAGGTCTTTATCCTCCTCCTATGGTGGAGGTATGCTGACTCTTAAGGCTTTTCGACGATGAGAGATGGAGAAGCAGGCACCTCTGCCTCCCTTCCCCCTGCATATCCTGGGCTCTCCAGAAGAGTTAAGGAGCACCATCAGCAGACATTTGTGCAACCTGTAGGCAAGGGTTGTCTGTTCAGGTTGGAACAGAGCATCTCCAGCTCCTCTTAAAAGAATTGAATTAGGATCAAACTCAGCAACCCAGGCCATTTGATCCCAAAGAGTAATTATTGTAAAATAATTACAAATGCTAAAAATTTGTGGGAGTGTTAAATGCAAATCAAAAAAAAAAAAAAGGCAGTAGAGAAAGAAAAATGCTGTTTGATATATACTTGTGCAGAATTTGAGAATCTAGTAGACAACTCTACATTTAAAACATTACTTGAAATGCAAAATTTAACAAAATCTCTGTCATGGAACTATAATCACAAGACCTGTATGCCTAGCAAACAGCATTAGTCACAGGCCAGAACACAGTTCCCTGTAGAAAAATTTGAGAGATGAAATTCAAAGAGCTACCATCAAAGAGGATATCTTTCAGACACTCGGTCTCAGTCTGGCCTATTGCTAGCAAGATCTTGAACATACAGTCAGGGAACTCCAGTCAATCTGCAACTTTCCAGAGATACATTGCAGGCCAAAGACATTTCTTCAGAAGCTCTACATTACCTTTAGGTCTTTACCTCTGTTAAGGAGGCTTTGTTTTCATAGGCATATGCAGAAAAGATAACTAATCTCAGAATAACATGTATATGAACTGAATGGAAACTCAGGCAAATTCTAAAAGGCAACGACTGAAAATGAAATGGCAACCTTCTGCTCAACATTGAGTTCTAGTTATACAAATACAGGCTGTAACTCAATCTTTATACCTTGGATAAAGATAACTATTTCAAAAGAATTTGCTCTTTGGAGAAATATTTAAATAAAAGGTTAAAATTTGAGTGTGGGATGGTTTATTTTTCTACATGTTGTAAGTTATGCATTTCTGCATTTCCTTTAAAAAAAAAAAACAACTTAAATTCAGTACACAGAATGAAACTGAAGAAAAATATTTTTTACCCAAAATACAATTAGGAGGAGATAATAAATCCAATATTCAAACAGTTTTCATAGGAGACTGAGAAAAGAAACATGCAATAACACAAAGATTTCTTAATTCTTTTGTGCAATACGAGCCAGTAACTTTAGGCATTCTTTCACTGAAATGCTTTTTGTTCCTACTAAAGTTACTGTACTGGAACCAGAGCTAAAATGCACCTTCTTAAACTATTTCAAAGATTACTTCGGTAGTTATTTAAATACTGAAGTTACACATACACTTTTACTTACTGATTTTCCTAACCAGTGCTAGTTTTTATTTTTCTGGTTACTAGGCTGTAACTAAGTTCTCATTTTTAGTTTCCATTAATAAGCAACCTTTCTAACTCATTTCTTCCTTTATGCAATTTGCTTGTGCATCCATATGAGTTTCTGACCCATTGCTCAAAGCTGTGTCTCCTGGTGGCAATGATCTGTCACACCACAGCTCATGTTTTTACTCTGTAGTCACATATTACAATGCTACCCTCCAATTCCGTAACTATAGATACCCTAGATGTAGTTAAACAGGCAGAGTCCAGCAGTCACAACACAGTAGACCATTGCTCTTGACAACAGATTAAAAATGTTCCTGACAATAATCGTTAGATTTTGTTATTCACTACAATTTTTCAATTTCGAGTTCTCCCAGCAAGTGAATGCTCAGTAAAGATACTGATTATGAGGAATGAATAAGGAACAGAAAGCAGCATTAAAAAAGTAAAATTATTGTGATGAAATACATAGACATTAAAAAAAATAAATAAACAAACACTAAAACCTACATGTAGCTGATTCTTGCTTTTTCTTTCCTAAATCTTTCTTTCTGAAAGTTTGGCACTGTTCAGGTTGTATTAACATTTACTCTGTTTTGTAGATTGCAATCATCTATATACTAGCAGCATTTTCAGTTTTGAACTAGGCTTCTGAGTTAAACAATCATCTTTGAAAACCTTTTCAATAGATCTGTTATCTATTATAGGTAATGCTAATTACCTGTTTACTTGGACTCTGTTACGAACAGAGAGTAGCTCATCATACATGGTGGTTTCAAAATCTCAAGTAGGCTTTAATAACTCACTAATTTCTCATTAAATATCTATACAGTAGTAACTCTACTAAGTAACTGGTAACTCACTAAATAACAGTAGACAAAGGAGTCCTGATTCCCAAGACTTAAAATAACATCTGTAGAGTATATGCTGCACTAATGTTGTTAATGAGTTAATGATTTCCATCTGCTGTAAGGCCATAAAGTTTCTAACACTTCTAATAGATTGTGGCTCTTAGAAGTGAACGTCCTTATACTATTTAAAATCTCTATATAAATCTTTTCCATTCAAATTACTCTGAACTATTTTCCCAAATAAATATCCTAGAAAATAAAAGAAATAAGAGCGAACCTAATGGCTGAGAAGGAATGGGAAGAACATTACCATGCGTAGTAAAGTAGTATGAATAGCAAAATAGTATGAAGAATTGACAGAATTTTCATAAAAGTCAATCATAGAATCATAGAATCATAGAATATCCTGAGTTGGAAGGGACCCTTAAGGATCATCAAGTCCAACTCTTGATACCGCACAGGTCTACCCAAAAGTTCAGACCATGTGACTAAGTGCACAGTCCAATCTCTTCTTAAATTCAGACAGGCTCGGTGCAGTGACCACTTCCCTGGGGAGCCTGTTCCAGTGTGCAACCACCCTCTCTGTGAAGAACCCCCTCCTGACGTCAAGCCTAAATTTCCCCTGCCTCAGCTTAACCCCGTTCCCGCGGGTCCTGTCACTGGTGTTAATGGAGAAAAGGTCTCCTGCCTCTCGACTCTCAATGTCTCAATTCCAATCTGTAAGCCATTATGTAAGCCATATGTAAGCCAAATCCTATAATAGGAATAGTCAGGTTTCTCAAGGACTGACATGGGCCTGGTCTTTTTGATTCAAGTGCTATATTTACAATTTCAGCCAGCAGTTTTAAACCTCTTCTTCATATCTTACAAGTTTTTAGAACACCAAATAAGATTCTTTGTAAATTTTCTCATTACACCTCTTTTGTAAGAGTGTCGTCAGTAACTTCAACAATGATTCAGTACGCACATGCTTGACCCGGTGCAGGACAGCATTTTAGCATGGATCGGAAACATGGGTTTAAAGTCAAGTATAAAATTGTATGCTGTCATGAATAGGCTGCTTTCTTGAATTATATACCCCCCCCCTTTTTTTTTTCCCGTGTGTTTTGTCAGGATAAACAGTCTCAAAACTCTTATTGTGCTTATTCGTAACCTTAAAAAAAGTTATGAAAATCCCATTTGCTTTCAGAAATATTTAATACAGAACCTTTAATGCAAGAGATTCTCTCTTTGAAGAAAAAGACAGTCTGCATAAACCATCAGTCAGCAACACTTTAAGATATAAGCCTATTTCTTTAAAACACAATCCAGATAGATAGCATGTAGATAAAAACTGATAAGCTTATAGCCCTTACAACAGTATAAACAACTAGCTGTTTGAACTCCAATCAGAACTGATCAAAAATAAAATCTAATGATCTAAATTCATCTATGAAAGAGGTATGGTAGGGCCTCTTTCAGAGAGGTTTACTTGCCTCCCTGGAGCTCTTCATTATTCCCCTTCCTCTATGAACATGCAAGATTTCATCCAACCACTTCAGGACTAAAGTTTACTTTTTTTTCTATTCTGTCAACAGTGTTTCAAAAATATTCCCGTGACATCACCATAAGAGGACTGAAAGAGCCAAGCAAAACATTTCTTTCACAAACAGTAGAAAAAATAATATTCTTATAGTTTGCCAGTTTAGCCCTATGTTTATTTTATACAAACGTTAATGATGGAATAATTCTAGAAATAAAAGAAACAGAATGAAAAAGAATATAAAAAAAATTGAAGAATTATGTTTAAAATAAATATTTTAAACATAAATTTAAATACAGAAAATAAGCATAGATAATTTTCTTGAAAGCAAAATTCTATCATTCATTCAGCATATATACAGACATTTGCAGAGCTATACCAATTTTATCTTTTAAAAAGGGAATGAATGTCACCACTGAACTCATTCTGTCAATTATAAGACTACAACAGGACTTCAGATTCACTGTTCTACATAATATGATTGTATGACATAAAAAGAGTTTTGGCATTAAAACTGTTGCATGAAAGAAACTAAGTAAATTTAATAAATATGCTCAGCAAAAACCACGTCTTCAGAAGCAGTTATTATTCCATTTCATCCAAAGCAAGAAAAGTTTTAAGTATTTTTTTTTTCACTGAAAACTGCAAGATGAGAACCAATAAAAAACAGTGTCTATTATTTAATTTTTATTTAGGTGATGGTTAACTACTATAAACCAAATATTTCACGTATTTCAATAAGTTGCTGTATGCTAAAATATTTCCCCAGTCACTTACATACAGACAAATAATGCAAAGCCAAAAGGTCTGAGTACATACTACCCAGCAGGCCCCTTTAGTCTAATCAGTATATTTCATCCTTAATTTCTTCAGCTCCCCCCACCTGTGAGTTTTTTTATACATAAAAACATATCAAGCATTAGATTACAAATATTTTGTTCACAATTACTATACAATCAGTTTTATTGATTTTTATTTTATTATTTTATATTTTATTTTTTTATTATTACCTGTGCAGTTAGATATTTTTCCTTGCAACATGTGAATAATGATAGGGCCCTAAGTATTCTGATTTTCAACTAGTCAATTAATGAATTAATTGAATGAAAACTGTTTAAATAGTCCAAAACTGATATTATCATTTTAATCTTCATATTAAAATTTGATATATTAACTTTTGGGGCTATTCTTTCATGATTTGGTATGGCTTTTTTTTTTTTTTTTTTTTTTTTTTACATTTCACCTTTGTTCTATCACTATCTAGTGAAAAAGAATAAATGAGCTTGCCTTAAGTCATCAAATTTTTCTACAACAATTTTATTGAACTATTGCAGACTTATGCCTCAAAATTACATTGTTAATACAACCTATGCAGCTAATGCACCAACTGACTTTTTGAACATACAATATCCAAATTCCTTTTTAAAACAGAAGAAAATTTACCTTAATATCAAAAGCTCCTGGCTGACCCACTTGGTTATAAAGCTCTAGCTGGTTCTTCACAGGTGTTACCCACAATGTCAGCTGATTTAGTTGCTGATCAAGTTCAGTGAAATCCTTTAGCAGAATCTCTATTTCTTTTTGCTTCTCTGGAAGATCTTTGGACACCTGAAAAAATACCAGAAGCTGTTTTAGTGGTAAGAAAATAAATAAACGTAAAGCAATTTAACATTACAAACACATAAATGGATACAAAAGGTTAAAATAATATTAAATAAAATAATTTTATACACTTGTATGAAAAAGGGAAGAAAAGTCTATAAACACCAAATTGTTATGGTAGGTATCTTGCCAATCGGTAACAACAATCTCACTCCTATGAATAAACATATCAGACTACTCGTTTTTGTTATTCTACTATTTCATTTGCAGCACATAAAATGTTTGTTTTCTCAGTATATGTAACTGCTTAAATGGTCAATTGTTAATCAGAGAGAGCAACAGGGAATATCAAAACATGAAAGTGACCATTTGAATGACATCTAACCTTTCCTGACCTATTTGATCTGCAAATTTATAAGCATCTGTTTTCGGACAAGGTGTTTTTAATTGTCAGTTGAGTCCACATATGCATGAGCAGATGCATATAGTGAAGGAAAATAATGAAAAAAATATGCTATCAATACTGATCAATTCCTTAATTTGCATTCAAAGTAGTCAGTTTCTAACTAAGCACATTCTTTTGCTAGTATTAGAAATTAATAATCAGTGAATGACATAGCTAAAATCTCACAACACTGAAGCATTTGGAGTGAATATAAGAACAGGTTGGAAATAAATAATCCAATACAAATCTCCATGCTGTCCTTCTCAGCATGTTTTCTATAGATGGAGAGGTGAGGTATCACTATACTACACTATTAGCAGCATTGCAAACGTATACCAGGGGAGAAACCATCTATACTTAAAAACAAAACAGAACAAAATATAACGACAGCAAATAAAGCTCCTAGACAGGGGTTAGAAAAGATGGCAATTAATTACTAAAATCAGTCAAGAAGTATGGTTAGTTTTTCATATGAAGAAAATGAGTTTTCCTGATGTTCCTTGTTTCAAAGCACAGTTTTTTCGTTTATTTGCTTTTTACTAAAAAAAAAAAAACCACTCTTAAAAGTAGCAGAACATGTGTTTTCTGATGTACACAGTAAAATACAAATTCCCCGTGAAGTTAAACTATTAACAGAAGAATTGCTATCACGTTGCCCAGCTACAAAAGTATTACTGATGTGTACTAACTCCTAATGATGGTATTTCATAGAAGACAATAAATCAAAATACATCAGAGATATGAAAACAATTAAGGTTACTGAAAAAACAGCTGAAGGAGTGGGAAGAAAACAAATGTCTCATGGTGTGTATATTTCTTTGCAAATTTAGTTTGAAAATACTGATTTGTAGGTACTAAAATAACCCTTCTACATAAATTCGGCATATGATTTATTACACCATACTTAAGTGATATTTCTAATTCATTAACTTGATTTACCATATGTTAAATTACCTCTGTTATTTGCTATAGCCACTCCATAATATCCTATTTAATAAAAACTGACCTGTGAGTCAAATCACTTTTTCTATCCCCCTAATCTTGTTAAATATAACAAAAACTCTGCTTTTCCAGTATGGCCCCAGATATGAAAGAAAACAATTAAAAATGCATTCATTTCCCTTATGTGTTCACTCAGTATCTATGCAGATCTTGGCCTAATTTCACAGAAGATTAGTTTCATCTTTCTTACATCTTCTGAATGTTAATTTCAGTGTTTAGTAGCTTTAATATTAACGTATACAAGTTCCACAGAAAACCTATTAAAAGCAAATAGGTAATCATAGGCAGATAAAAATCCAAGCTAATGAAGCTAATGTCTGAAGATCTGAAATTTAAATTAATCTGGCTACAATCAACATTAATCAGTTATATTGGGTCTATCAGAAGATAGACAAATTAAAATTTGTAGAGTTTTCTGGAAAAAAAGAGGTTACATGCTAAAAAAATATTCAATCTAGGAACACAGAAGAGAAAATGAGGTTTTGTTGATGTATTTTACTTACTTCAGCATACAGTTTCCAAAAGTAATCACACATACAGAAAAAAAAAAATAAAAGCAAACTAGATCCCACCTACCCACCTATACTAAAAGTTAAGTTGCAGTATAAGTAAACACAGTCTCTTCTTACAAATTGGCTCCTGGACTAAAATTATAGCACAACATATGATTATAATATTTTGAGTATATAAATAAAATCTAGGTCAATATGAATCGGTTCATTATATAGAGAAATTTAATGCCATCTAAAATTTAAAGATGAACAGCAAATAAAGACGGGACTTCCCTCAAACTTAGAAGGTTAAGGTAAGCATGTAAGAAACAGATTTTGGCTGGACATTAACAAAGGAATATTTTGTACAATCCATGTAACACATTTCATACTGTTGTGTGGAAAATGGATTCTTAGATCTAAGGAATTTTGTTTGTTTTTTTTTTTTTCCTTAATTCTGGCATCAAACAGTCATGCTGGCTAATCAAATTACAGCCTAATGAGTATAAGGGAATTACAAATTCTCCCATCAAGCCAGGGTACTACTGCAGACTGTCTCTGGGGAGACAGCTTATTTCCAGAAGCGTAATTTGGGAAAAACTCCATGGAGTAACAGACACCAGTATGTTTGTTGGGTCTCCTGATTCATGCCCCTTCTGTTGCACAGGAGGACACACAGAGTTCAGATCCTCTAGAATTTTCTATACCTTTTAACTTACAGTCTTTTCATCCAAATCCAATCTATTACAGGACCTTCTTGTCAAGCTGCTTCAGGTCCTGGCAAGCTGATTGTTCACAGCTCCAGAACTCCCACCCAGAAGTTGGGATTCTGATGCCAGTGGCACAGCCATCCCACTGTCCTGTCACTGGACTCTCTCTACTACTTCTTAGTTCCCAGATGCCTCCGGAGAGGAGTGATCAATAGCTAATGTCTCACTCCCATGCTCCTTCTTGTATTTTTTTACTTTTTGGCTCCTTCCTTCCCCACCCTGCTTTTATTCCTTTGTTGCCCAGAGTAACCATCTGGTGCCTACCCAGTTTAAACCCCTATAGTATCTTATTTCATTCCCTTCTATTTAAGAAAGACTGTTTGGTTTCATCAGAGGAGGAGTGACATCATTTCATAAGTGGCAAGACCAATAGGAACAGTGGCCATAAGGCATCACCTGTGGAAGAGTAAAAACAGGATAAACATGTAAGATGTTTTCCCCAAAATCTGCCTAAACTAAACACAGGCCTAATGAAAGTAAAAGTGTTATAGGCTGGCAGGGAAGACAGGGTGAAAAAGACAAAAATAAAAACAAAAAAAATAGAAGAAGAAAGAACAACTTTAACTGGGACAACTTTCTAAAAATTTAGCTTCATTTTTTGTTTAGAAATTATTTTCAACTTTGTCTTATTTGGCAGCAGATCAACAATGAAAACATACCTTGGTTTGCAACCAAAGGAAAAAAATAACTTTCAAAGTGCAAATGAAAACTAAAGTATAGATTATTCCTTCAAAGAAAAAAAAAATGATTTCAACATCAAAGCACTGTATAATTTCAATGATGTGTCAAAACATTAATCTCAAAGTATGTGATGCATCTAAAATTTTGTACTTTAGTTCAAATGTTAATTAAGTTAAATTAATTGGCAGCTTAGTAACAGAATAATAGGAAATATTTACGTTCTAAATCGGAAAACAGTAGATCCTAATTTTACAAACTGACACTAGTCTTCACAATACTTAGCATTATTCTTCATCTTAAAATGTCAGACCATTTTTTATTTAATTAGTCTTATGTATTTTGTTTTCTAATCATTTCATTAAAGTATTAAAAGAATGCAAATAAATTACCAGCATAAAAACAATAAGATGTCTCTCTAAACATGAGAATACTCTGTCAAATTTAAAGTAATAATTTAAAAGTCTAGATCTTCATATAATATTTCCATTATTTCTCCATAGGTATTTCTCCATAAGAATTCCTATGAAGAAATTCTAGAATTCCTATGAAGAAATACACGCATTATTTGTTTCTATTCCATCTGAACCTCACATCTTCAGTGGCCTTCCTTCACTGGAAGCCTAAATGATCCACTCTTAGGTTCTTTCCGTCCCCACCCCAATGTGACCACTTTGGTACAAAAACATACAGTTGCTCATCTTAGCCATATATATCTCCTTCGTTGTTCATAAGCTCTGTTTTTCCACTGTTGCTTCTTATTTTAGCTTTAGATATATAGGTACTTTTTAGTCTATATTCATAGTTGTGTGCATACAGTATGTGATGAATTAGAGCTGAGCAGATGGAAAGGAATATGAATTCATATGATGATAATAAATATAAAGGAAGGAAGAAGTTGTATAAGGTAGGTCTCCTGATGTAAAATCATACTCTGTGGTCCCCGTTCTGTTTAATTCCTTATGAATATCCAGAAGGCAGATTTCAATACCAATAATTGTAACATCTGCAGAGTTCGATCCTGTAATAGGAACAATACTCAGAATGAACAAGCTGAAACTAATTAGGTAGAGATAGTAAGTAGGAAGGAAAGAACAATTGGGAATAGTTTTGCAGAGGTCAGAAATGTTATTGCAAGTGAATGAACTTGATAAATCATAAAATTAGTAAAGCATCACTATTATCAGCAGCTTTCACCTGATAAAAGTAAGGAAAGCTATTGAAGTGGCTTCAAATGACCAATGTGTGATTTTGAATACTTCCCTTCTCTCTCACAAGTCAATATCAAGGTCATTTCCTATTTACCTGAAAGGACCAAAGAGAAGATTGTGCTGTTACTACCTAGCTGCTTGAGAATACAGATGAGGAGATGCATCTCACCAACATGGCTTTTGTCAAAAAAGAATACGGATGATCTCCCTAACATGAGAGTGAGTAGAGGGAGAAGAAATCCCAAATCTCCAAACATTTAATAGCAGTGTAAATATGTTTCCTACCCAATTTATTCACCATCTCTTCCCCCACCTCCCCCAAATACTAGATAAGGTAGCCTCCTTTCTCTTGCTAGCTGTCTCACCAACCTCTCAACGGAGCAGCACTTATAATGGATCTTATTTTGATGAATCTGACACTGTATTTAAATTTCACTTTCCTGATATGTATAATAAGATAAAATATAATAATGAATATAAATATTATTATAAATATAAATATAAATATAAATATAAATATAAATATAAATATAAATATAAATATATATATATATATACACTGTGGGGTGTCTGCGAAGGCTTAACAATGCTTTTCTTGTATTCCTGGCTTGGAAAGGTCCTTCTAATATGCAAAGCACCTTGTGAAAGTGGTCTTCAATTGTACAATAACTGGTATTGTCAGGTTTCAAAAAATCCACCACTGTTTGCATACAGAAAAGTGAAGAATGTGTAGCTTTCCATATGAATTGCTTTCCATAATAAATGTGAAACAAGCGCCAGCTTTTGCTTTACTATCCCATTTTTGTTAAAATACAAATAGAAGGAAAAAAGACAGGTGACTACACTGCAGTCAGCCCACAGCATAACTGGACTGAAAGCAGGTTTTTGTGTTGTCCAAGCCAGGAATTAGAAAATAAAGCAAAAACTAAAGTCATAAAAAGCATTAAATATAAGCTTTAATCCCAATTTATCTATATATCACAACTGATGCTTCAATAACACTAGTAAGATGATTACATAAAACAGCAATTCTTACAGCCGCTGTTCAGAAAGTTTTATCTGCTTAAAATCACCTTCCCTAGAGCGTGTACAAAAGAATGATTTAAAATAGAAGGGGAGAACTTAATTTTTATGCATCATTTCTTCATGAAAAACAATCATTGTAAGAAAGAGTTTCATATAAGTTTGGTTTAGGATGCCATTTAGTTAATTAACTGAGCCATTTTCATTAGCAAACTCAATATTGACTTTAAAACAAAACCTATGTAATTCCTTTCGAGTGATGAATATTTATGAACCATGGTGTCTGACAAATGTGGAATAAAGGCTATCTACTAGAGGAAGATGAAAGCAGTCTACTAAAAATACATACAGAATTTTATTTTCAATGTCACCAGTGTTTCATATTTCCCTGTAAGGGAAAATGCCCCTGTAAGGCACATGTTTTGCAGGCTTTTTTTTTTTTTTTTTTTAACTTCTTAAGTAGGTATTTGTAATATTCACAAGTTTTATTTTTATTTAAAAAGAAAAAAAAAAAGTCCATTGATGCAGATGACTAAAGTAATCCACAAATGCAATGCACCGAATATTTTTCTGCTTCATCTGCCTGTCTAGCTTTTTTTTTAAAAAAAAAAAAAAAAAACACAGACAAACAAACATATCCCCCCAACCCAATGATTCATTTTGTTTTTCTTACATGGTAATATGATGATTTATATCACAATCATCTGAATATCTATATGCTTTAATATTTATAACTAATTGACATTCATTCTGTTGTGTACTGTCCCAGTGATCTTCCTTTGACAAGGGCATTTTCTGAGCACAAGACCCTCCACCTAAATCTTTGTTGAATAATCTAGTCCACAACTTTCTTTTATTTATCCCTTTCTTTGCCCCATACTGAATTCCAGAATTCCAAAAGAAACCATGAAAGGTTTACAATATGATTCCTGCAGCCACTCTTAATGAAGGATCTTCTGACACAAGACAAAAAAAAATTAAAAAAAAATCATCATACCGCAAAAAGACCAATCTCTTCTCACAGCTTGGCAAATTGAACACGCTAGTCCTATCTCCACTTTGGTCATTCCTTGTGACAGAGTCCTTCCTGTCTAATGCTGTGTCTCATCATCCTTTTCGGCAGCCCTCCTTTTTAAGAATTATGTTATCTGATTGCTTTACTTTCAAGACTATGCCCAGTACTGAAAGGTTGACTTCCATGTGTAATCAGCTCACAGTGGCAATCAGTCAATAGCTAATTAAGCACATGATACTTTCTTCCATGCTGTTGCCTACATCTGAGGGAACCTTCCCAAAACTGCCAAGAACTTTCTAAAAACTGTCATCTGCCTGACAAGCAAAATGAAGCCAAAAGGCATTGCAATGAAACAATTTACAAATATTTATACATGTAGTACCATTAGTACCTTAAAATGCAATCTATAAACTTAGTATCATTATTGGGTTTGCTCACAGAGTCCTTTATAGGAACAACAACAAAAGATTGGCGTTTTGCTTGGTAGATGAAATGGATATAACTGGAACTAAGATTTGTAACACAGCAATAAAATCAATATGAAACAGCAATTTCTGGTATAAGACAAATATGTTCTATAATTAATGTACAGAAAAACCATATTATATTTCCACAATAAATAAACAGGGGTATCTTTTGCATTATCTTTGCACAGCGTTGATAAATTTCAATGGGATGGAATTTTGTCTACAGCTATTTGTAGATGTAACAGACCTATTTATGGCATTTCCTAGCAATGATGAATTTATTCTATTAAAAATTGTAGAAAAATAAAAATATGGTGGTACTCCAGTTCTAGTGAATGATCCTACCTAGCAACTACTGAGCTAACATGACTGATAGAAAACAATTAACAATTTGATTGGTTTGATTAGTTTAATTTCATTATCAGTTGGTTTTCAAGAAATATCTGTTTACCACTTTGAGAGAGGTGACAACTTTTCATTTTTAAGAAACATGCAATTAATAGAAAAGTTGAGAGTGTGGAAGTTACTTTAGATAAACAGTGCTCAATGTAGAATTAAATTCAGTATCATACCAACAGGCAATTCTCTGTGTAATGCTGATGCTGAATTTTCTAAAAGATGTTTTTTAAATTCTGAGAAAAATGGCTAACAAAAGGCAAGGGAAGAAGAAAGGGGAGGTTTAGCTTTAAGGCTATTTCAGACTATTTAGTTTGTGAAATATTAATCATATAGGCTTGTTGCAATACAGAAGGACCTAAATAAACCTATAAACTATAAGCAGCAAATAGTAAAACTTTGATTTTATATTCCTACAGTCTTCCTTGACAGAAATGCATGAAAGATCTGACATACAACAGGAGGGTCTGCTGGGAACTGATAGAAAAGTCCAAATCACTGTAAGTGACTCATTGCTATGTGAGAGTATGTGAATCATTGGTCACCACCTGTGAAATATCTCTTACATATGTGATTATTGTAGTGCAGAAACGTGATAGGATTTGCTTATCATGCTTTATTTGAAATCAGGTATTTCAGCTAGATCAATACTACTTCAATATAAACTGTCAGCACAAATGTCTTTACAAAACATACTTTTTATACCCGAAGTACTCAGCATAACTTCTTAAATATATGATAAATATATTCCAGATTCATATCCCAAACACAAACAAGACAGAAATTTCCTCTACTAAAAGATGCCATAAAATATGTTGGCAAGATAGTATTGTATACATACTTACATACATATATTTAATCATGATTTTATAGTCTCACTTGCTAGTACAGACTTTTTTACCCCCTGTGGGATTGTATTTCATAAATACTTTTTAAGTCTTTGCTTAAAGTTTAATATGAAAAGAACACAGAAGCAATGTGGCCTTATGAAGACACATCTAAAGTCTACATGATTAATATAAAAATAAATAGAAATGTTTACTTCCTACATATCCTGTGCATATTTATTAAATTTGCGAAGTCATCTATATAACCTAGCTCATCCTCACTTGAAATTTAAGTTTATATATTCTAAAACTTTTGAATTTGCTATAAATTACCTAAGTGGTCCCTATTGTAAACATTGCTTGAATAGCATAGCATAGCATAGCATAGAGCAGGACAGAATACAATAGTTGGAAGAGACCTACAAAGATGGTTGAGTCTGACTGCTTGACCACTTGGGCTATCCAAAAATTAAAGCACATTACTGAGGGCATTATCCAAATGCCTCTTGAACACTGACAGGCACAGGGCATCAACCACCTCACTAGGAAGCCTGTTCCAGTGTTTGACCACCCTCATGGTAAAGAAATTTTTCCATTGTCCAGCCTGGAGCAACTTTATGTCATTCCCACATGCTCTATCATCAGATACTATGGAGCAAAGTCTGGTGCCTCTCTCTCAGGTTCATCTCCTCAGAAAATTGTAGAGAGCAATGAGGTCACCTCTGAGCCTCCTCTTCTCCAGACTAGACAACCCAAGAGCCCTCAGCCTCTCCTCACAAGACAAGTCTTCCATCCCTTTAACTAGCTTTAAGGTCCTCCTATGGATGCATTCAAATATCTTAATAGCATTTTTATACCATGGAGCCCAGAACTGTACACAATATTCAAGGTGAGGCTGCACCAACACTAAATACACTGGGAGAATCACAGCTCTTGACTATGGCTATGCTGTGTTCAGTGCACCCAAAAATGTGGTTTGCCCTCTTGGCTGCACTGCTGGCTCATGTTCAGCCTACTGTCAAACAGCACTCCCAGATCCCTCTCTGCACAGCTGTCCTCCAGCCACTTGTCCCCAAAACTTGGCCACTTGGAGTGAGAAAAGTAGAGACTTGCCATTTTGATGACAAATAGCTATATTAATTCAAAAAGAACGTCAGAAGATTACAGAATAGAGTAAATGATAAGGAGTCCTGAGGGAAATAGGTGTAGAATATCTCAACTTCAACAGAGATCAGCTTGCTGATCTCTTCTCTCTGGTGACCAGCGATCAGACCCAAGGAAATGGCGCAAAGCTGCAACAAGGGAGGTTCAGACTGGGTGTTAGGAAAAGGTTCTTCACTGAGAGGGTGGTTGGGCACTGGAACAGGCTCCCCAGGGAAGTGGTCACTACACCAAGCCCACTGGAGTTCAGGAAGCATTTGGACAACCCTCTCAGACATATGGTCTGATTTTTCGGTAGTTTTGTGTGGAGCCAGGAAGTGGAATCAAACCTTGTGGGACCCTTCCAACTCAGCATATTCTATGACTCTATGAACAGTCTGCTGGCTCATCAGGACATACTTGTCAAATGGGGATGGCTTCTATCACTGTACTGATGAATTTTAAGGAGTGAGGTAAATCAGCACAGACCCAACCGACCTGATCTCAATCTTCACTGCGGTCAGAAGTAAAGACAAGTTTGAAAAACCTTTACTGATCCTGTTCATGTATATTTACAAAAACAAATACTGCAGAATTTCCTAGTGTTCTGAGGTCGTAATTAATGAAGCAATTAATGAAGAGAAGCTTTGTTACACATTTTGGTTAGCAGTGATGAGTGATACAACAGGTAAACTAACTTCTTGAGAAGAAAGAGAGCTATTTACCATTCCAGTCAGGTCTTCAGGTGCAACAAATAAGAGCTTAATTTAAGCAGAATATTTTAGATGTTACATTTCACAAAAATTCCGCAAAGAGCCAATCACCTTAATTATTTGAGACATTTGATACGTTGTTTGTTTGGTTGGTTTGGTTCATTTCATTTTTAGAATGGTTGGTTTATATTTTTTAGGAAGTGCAGCAACAGAAAAGAAGAGCAGTAGCATGTTGGACTTTTCAATGCAAAACCCCAACATGTAGATGCTTGAAAAGAAATTGAGATGCATTTTATATCATAGTGGAAAATGAATTTTCCAATATCATATCCAACCTCCAGCTTTAATGCTGTACTAATTTAATGCTACAAAACAATCAGAGAAAAGGAAGAACTTTGTAAAGTGAGAAAAGATTTATCTCACATTTTCTACATAACTAATATAAATTTCTGGGTAAAAGTAAAACTGTTCACTAGCTCTGGCAAGTTTTGATAGTTTTACAAAAATAATAATACTAATGATGCATCAGGAGTTCTCAAAATATTTATTCAAAACACTATAGTGGTTATTATCTCTTTTGAGGAAGCTAAGCCAGCTTTTTGTCTTTTGATAATGTAAGTAAAGATGTATTAGGATTTCTGATTTGAAAAACAAATTTAGATATGGATATTTAAATTTTGTATCTAAAGTAATAAGATTCAGGAGAGTCTTCTATGAAATAATCAAAAGATTTATTTTTCAAAAATAGACATCTATTTAATGTTAATTACCCATGGTAATTTATACATGTTTAGCACAATGTTGCTTTGTAGGCAGAAATGGATATTCACACGGAGTTTTTATCTGAGAAAAAAAAAGTGTGGTAAGTAGGACTGTTGAAGGTTTTCTTATGTAGATGTGTAAGATTTGTACAAGATGGTTAGCTTTTACTACCTCTAGAAACATCACAAATTATATTCATAGATGCTTTGTAGGTTTACAGGTAAGAAAGTAAAACCATGTGTTCCTCACTACTGTTTTATATAGAAAACTGCTATTTATGTACACTGGAATTTAACAAGATAAATGCTGTGGCACAGAGAGAACTTACTAGTAACACATGCTGTGGAAACTTCAAAAAATAAGAGAACAATTGCATTCTACCCGAACACCCAACCCTTGCAGAATTTGTTGAACCTCTTTCACGTCAAGTGTGGGAGATTATGAAGTCATACAAATCCTCCTCTCATCTTCTGAGGTGAAGTCACAGGAACAACTGATACAGTAAATAGGGAATGACTGGGATCAACAGAGTAGCTGTTGGGGTGACTGTGAAGAATGAAGAAAGGAGAACAGAGGATGCTCAACAGACAACCAAGATATACTATTTTTATAAATGCCACAAGAAACCCATTAGGAACTGCGCGGTATTTTCTTGTAAGCAGTTCTTTGTTTTTCTGTAACTTTTTCCATGTTGATGAATGACATGGACTGAAATACACAAACAGTACCATGATGAACCTCCAACTTATCTATATTTGACTGTTTAAAATTATTATGTTTGCTGTCATTTATTGTTAGGCTTAAAGCACACCTGGAAAACTAAAAGTAAGGTAAAATAAATAAAGCTAGAATCTAGATTGTATAAAGAACAAAGAATCTTAACTCTTCTAAATGTACTTAAAAACTTGTCTCAATGGAAATTAAGAACAGCCCTTGATATGGTGTAATTATTGCCTGATTGCTGCAAAAACATTTTGAACATCATAACTTTTTCCTTGAAGGGACTTCAGAATGATTAATTGTTTCAAATGAGAGTAAACAACATACTGTAGTAGGAGAATATTTATTAATATTTAACAAGAGAAAGAAAATTGATGGTGTTATTAACAAAAAGAGAGCAATCATATATTTCTCTGCAGGACTCCAGATTTAACGTAAAACAGTGCTACTAACAACTTTTACAACATTTTAAACCTTCAGAATGTTGCAGTATAACCAAGTAATTTATTTTTACAATATTCCTATGAGATAGGGGGTTGCTCATAGGAAAACAGAGCAGCTGGAAATTTAAACAACTTTCTTGGTATTTCCAGACTGTGGAAAGTGCCAAGATAAAAATGGTCTCTGTAAAGTACCTTACCCAAATATACCATCTATCAGGGATTTACAGCACTAAAAATTTCCTTTTTCTGATGCTGTGCTACTGCGTCTATTTATTCAGAGTGTTTTATCATGTGTGAGGAGGATGCAACTTTTTGTTTGTAAACTACTTTTGCCTCAAAGTTTTATTGGATGTAACAACTATGTGTTTTCCACTAATACCTTGAATGACAAAAACGAGCTACAAAGCTACTAGACTTGAGACCTTTTGTAGGACAAAAAAAACAAACACCACCATCAATAATAATAATAATAATAAAAACTTAGAATTTAAACTGAAAAGGCAGCAATTATATCAAATCCCTTTATATATATATATATATATTGTAAAATGCAGTTCTTGTAAAAGAATTGTAAAAAAAAAAAAATCAGTGAGTGTCATACCACAGCAATATTTACCTCATTGGAATCTCACTTGCATTGTCTTCGGAGTCAAATTTTCCAAATTTTAAAAAACACTGCATCCAGATTTTAACTTTATATCAGATTAGAATTGATTTGTTAGTATAAGCCTGATTTGCTATCATCTTTCATTTTATAGATGGCAAATAATAAAATCTTTCAGTCTAAGATAAACCATTTCATTTTCTTCCATCTGCAGTGAATGTGTATACTTATATTGATTGTGGACACTCATAGAGCTATTATGACACACCTCCTAAATGACTTCATCTAACTAAACTTCTGAAAACAAACAAACAGATGTCTCCTGTCTCCTTATGTCTTATGATAGTCTCCAGTTCTTTTTGACAGTGGTCATTAGGATGACTTACAGTATAGCATGTAAAGTGGAACAAAAACTGATGTCTGAAGTCATTAAAATGACTAAAAATGCCTTTGATTAGCAAGTAGGCTATAGGGCCCAATTCCTAATGTGGTCTGTCTTCTATAACACATGCAATCCACTGTATCCAAAATAGCTAAGAATCTCAGTAGTTTTAAATCGATAAAGCCAGAAAAACTTCAGTGTATGTAGCTTAAAAGAACTGAAAAGGGCTTTTTTACCTGCTTGGAAATTGGAAATAAAACTGGCATTCTTATTAGGCTACAAATGCTTTAATCTCATTTCAAATCAAAAGCACAGAAATCAAACTGTAGCATTTTTTTTTCAAAGATCCCTTCCCGTCCATCCCACAAACAATAATAGTAGCAATCGTAGTAGTTTCAACTGCAAACTCGAACTAAGTTGCAATAACATGCTGAAAATTTGATGTCATCACAAGTAATCTGTGAATAATTACTACTCAAGGCAATCTACATGAACTATAACCTTGTTATGACTTTGTCTTCCTGCACTTTCTAGGTCCATCTGTTTTTCTCTGCACCTGGTCAACCAAGCAAAGAAGACCTATACTTCGCCTGATGGTACAGAAAATGTTCACAAATTATAGCCATGTCACTCCACTCTGATTTCTTTTTTGTCTATATAGCACAACAAATTGATTTGCTGTGGCAGTAAACAGTGAAATGGTCTCTTCAGTGTCTAGTAATTAGTTCTAATAGTAGCAGACAAATTAAAAGGCAGCAAAACAAAATGTCTCCATCAGGCACTTATAATAACCTTCATAATACATACAGTAGATGTTGTGAAGACTAAGGTGGATAAATGAGAAGAATGCTGATTTTGGCATCCAGCTTACTTTCGGATAATCTAGCTCATCCCTCTTGGCTGACACCAGACCAAGAATATTATTAAAGAGTAATAAACTCCTTCCAGCAAACCTCTGATTCCATGGTTCACTGGTCTCAGACCTAATCTATCAATCCATTTACTGCACACTAAAAGGTAAAAAACCCATTACAGATCTGTTATATGCCCTGGCAGGTGGTATACGACAAGAACTGAATTCATCACAAACTGAAGTGCCTAGTACCCCTTTTGTATGCTTTGAAGCGCTAGGTGGTTAGCTTACTTGGCTATCACAGCAGAAGATACTTTGAGCTTTGAAAATAAATGAAAATTCTTGATGTGAAGACATAAAAATGGTTATAAAACACTTCATTTTTCATATTATTAAGACTTCACAAAGACAGAGTTATTTTCATTTTTACAAGAAATACTGGCTTTGGAGAGGGTATAATAAGTAAAACCAGGCTAGAATTTAAAAGTCATGCTTTCAAATGTGGGCTTTAATCTTCATTCTCTGCTTAAACTGTATCTGAGGTAGTGGCCTATTAGAATCACTATTCAATAAAGGTGTCTGAAAAAATGTCATTTTAAATTTATGACTATATAAAGGAAGAAAAACTCTTCATTCTCAAGGTCATCAGCACGTGATATAAACACCTAAAAGCAAAGACAATACTGAAGCAAAAGCAAAAAAAAAAAAAGCTTCTTTTATGTGACTGCAATTCCTTTCATACTCAATTTCTTTTCTCGGCTTATTTCCATTGCTGTAGGGTAACCGTTTCTTTGACTCTAAAGAAGGTTTGAACATGACTTATTTCAAATATGTCACCTTGAAGGTTAAAACTCACAGTGTTGTCACCCCTTCCACTGTTTGGCAGATCAAAGCAAAACAAAAATTTGTCATGAACTTAGGAGATATTTGGCTACATTTTCAACTGGTAATTTTCGATTGTCACAGCTTCTCTAAAGTAAACAGAATTACTCCAGCATTTACCAAATAAGGAGCTACCTTATGTTATTTATGTAACTGTCAAGTACATTTTGTATTTTGAACATAATATCATCCTGCAAGATGAGCTAATCAGAAACAGTAGATTGTTGCACATTCCTTCCTAGCACAGATGCCAGAAAACAAAACAAATAGCTGGAAACAAAGGATTCAAGCTTGAGATATACTCTTAGATGGTAATGGAGGGACAGAGAAGCCCCAGAGGAATCTGTGCTGATGAGGCTTGCCCACTGGGCTTTGAGGAACAGGAAAAATATATCCTCATCAAAACAACTGACTACAGAACCATCCCGCTACAGTGACCTACTGAAGATCGCCTAATATAAATATGCCAGAGCTGTGAGGTTTGGCTCGCAGTAAAATCTGTGTGGGTTGGTCTTTTTTTTTTTTTTTTCAGTGCTTACGGATCTGTAACAGAGGGACACACACGTTGTCTTCCTTCAGTTAGGCCTGCTGACTTTCCATGACTCCTAATTTTTGTTACAGACCCTATTGTTCCATAGATAAAACTAACAAAATTAATTCCTTCAGCAACATAAAAACTTACCTGTTTTCCTATACAAGCACTGAGTGCTATGTAAAAGAAAAAAAATATATATATTTTTTTTCCCCTTCAATTTCCAAAAGAAGGCAGAAAATGAGAAGAAAGAGGAAAATATTTAATATTTTCATTCATATTGGGACAAATCTAATGACAGAAAGCCAAAAAAAGCTTCTAACTTTTTTTTATTTTATGGTGACCTTTCAAGATCATCTGAGAAACAGAACACCTTGAGAGAAACATTTGTAAATCTCACTTAACATGTAAGGATTTGAATGTCATAATTTTCAAACTCATTTTCTGTTTATTAAAAAATAAATTGCATTTTCCACATCCTTTAAATTCAGCAACTAAGGTAGAGTGAGCACTATTTTGTTTTATGTATTTCCATAGGTAGACAAATAAAATTGAAATAGTGCAGTTCAGTAATGATCACAAAGAAAAGTCCAATGTTCTTGGTTTAGTCCCTTTTAGCTAGAAATGAAGTTTTCACCTGGTAAATTCCAAGCTTAATGTCTTGCCAGAATCATTACTTAGGTCTGTTGCAGCTTGTAAAGAGAACGATTCACTTTGTCCACCATATTTCATACAAACCTAATACTTTCAACAGCATTCATAGTTATTTGGATTGCTCTGCCTATGACAAGTAACCTGGATATTTTCTCTACCAGCAAGCAGAAAGTGGAAGTACGTAAGTTCTTAGATATGACTTTCATACAGAGACAAATTAGTTTTTCTTAGAATATTAGTGCTATTTTACTTAAAAATAAAAGCAAACAAACAAAAAAAACAACACAACAAACAACAACCACCACACATATTTTGCCTGAAAGCTAATGATTTTTTAATATTACAGCACAGATATTCAAATCATGGTTCTTAAATTCAGCCACATATATCCTCATATAAGCTAGTAAATAGCACTAGTTTTGATCTTGAAGTGTTCTGAATTCTTTTATATACACTGACTTCAGAAAACCATTCTGTAGAGAAAGAGATACTTCTGTCCAAGCACCTAAATAATGATTTACGCACCCAACTCCAATTTTATGAATGTGATCAATATTATCCATTTTTACTTGAGCCATTAGCCAACAATCTGAAACTTGCCAGACTGTTTCTGTTAAGTAGAAGAAACTAATGAGAATTCCACATCAGATAAATTCCTGTTTATTTACTAGAACTGTACTTGAAATATCAATTATGTGAACACAGTTGAAACAAAAAGACAGAACTCTTAACCAGAAACTGTAGCTTGTCTTTTCAGTAAGGTACTCAAAAGATCCATTTTATCTCCTTTTCTTTTCACAGATAAACACAGCTAATCCCCCCCTACCCCAGCATCCTGGTGACTGTGCCATCAGTCTCTGGGGAAATCCTTCAGCTGCATTTTCTAGATTCTACATTGACCTGTCCTGACCAGACTGATCCATACTTTGTGTGGTGGTCCTTTAGATAACGCTTTCTACCATTTCTGCTACACAAGGTCTGTATGGAGAGCACTCTTGAACCATATCTACTATTCATTATCAACAGTTTCCAACACAAAAACATGCTACTTCAACAATAAGGAACAACATAATCCTACCTTACTTCTCTCCATTGGTATGGAGATCCTAGAAAGCAAAATGAGTGGGACTTTGCTACACTGAAACCAGAACTCAAAACTCATGGTTGGAAGAAGCATAGTAGAAATTGAATCAGTAGTTGCAGCTTCTACCCCAGTGTTGGGGAGAGGAGAGAACTAGGAAATGTTTCTAGAAAAGCAATAAGCTATTTGCTACTGCCTCTCACACACCTGAGTCACAAAATTGGAATATTTGCTGTACCCTTAAAACAACCAGGCTACAAAAATGATGCTCCGCATTCTGCCCTTAAGCAGCAGACCTGTAATTTAGGGAGTTAATTTGGATGCAACATCGCTTCAGGCACTCATGATCTTGTGTTGTTACTGTTTCTCACAGCAGTGTATTGCACACATTTTTCTTCCACAGGTTCATTATGTGTACAAATGTCTCTGCAGGTTCATCCAGAGAAAAATAATACATAAGAGAAAATATATAATGCAAATATTTGCTGCAGATTAAAATTTCATATCACAGTTACATCACTAATATGTCTAACCTTTACGAAGCGATGGTTAGCCTCCTTCAGTGTACTCTCAAGCTTATGTTTTCTGTCTGGATCCAGTGATGCACTTCCAAGTGCTATTCCACCAGAGTCATTTAATCGTTTCAGTATTCCCTTGTGTGGCGGCAGCTCTTCAACTCTTAACTGGAACAGACAAATACATCAGTTAAGATGAACTGTGGTAGAATTTTCAGCTCTCTTATCTTCACCCTTATTGATTTGTCTATCAGCTAAAGGAGTAAACTCAATTCAAGATAAAATAGCCATGGCTTTCTGAATATAGAAGGGCAGAAACCCCAGAAAGAAACTGTGTTAGTGGATCAAGCCTACAGAGAGAGATAAACCACCAAATAAGGTGTTTCTCAGGATATTGATCACTGTTGTATGACAAATTTCCACCTCTGGATACTCATTAGCTCATGTATACGGATATTAATGATCTTTCAATATGGTAAAAAGCATATTAAAGCCCACTTTGGAGAAGGTCTTTTCCATGTTCTGTGCTGTGAACACAATCACCCAGACAGTATGTGGTGAAAAGCCCTCCTGTCCAACCTCATAATTAAAAATATTCATATATACTCATAGAAACATCAAGTAAAGACAAAGAAAGCAAGACACCATCTAAATGTACCACTTCTTCATCATGTATGTAGTTACTGCAAGCTATCATCAAAGTAACTCGATATATCAAGTAAGATAATGCAACTAAAAGATACATCAACACAATCAAGCAGGTATTAAATAAGCCACAGTGCATTATTCTTTGCTGCATCAGAATATATTCTCTTGTGTAGCTCCAAAAGAAAAGATGGAATGTAAAAATGAGCTACAAATAATAATAATAATAAATGCTAGCACCTTTAATTTTGGACTACTTATTCCTTGGGAATGCTACATTTGGGAAATATTTGTATATAAATAAGAAGTGGGAACTTCATGGATCTAAATAATCAGCTTAAACTTCAAACTTTTAATCGTGTCTGGAAATGATAAGATGCATTTAACATCCCATAAAATTGCATCTTTGCCTTCATTCTGAAATCCCTGGCTATGGAGGCAAGGCCTCACAAATTCTCTGTCCAGCTCACAGATATCTTAAACTAAACAGTGAGAGGCATAAACCTAGCACATGATTAAGTCTTAATTTCCTCAAATACCATGCACTACTATTTATCCTATCTCTGTCTACTTAGAAAGGAACTTGAAAAAAGATTTTACTAAAGCATTGTTTTTATTTTTTCTCGGGTTTTGTTAAACAGCATTTAACGTTCTTCAATGTAGATAATTGATGAATTAAGAAAATGATAAATTAAGAAAACAGTAAGAATAAAGCTCATAATACCTTTACTTTGCCAAGACAGTCTCTTAACTGGTCTTCATTCCCTGGTTCAAGGGGAATAGCAATGATGCTCTCCGTTTCCTCTAACCACAAAATCAACCTGTTCAAGTCTTCTTGAAATTCTGATAAAATATTCTTTTCTTCCTCTATCCTGTAATAAAAACATGAAATTAATGTTTCCATGTGTTTTTTGTTTGTTTGGTTTTATGTTGAAATGCTCATCCATACTTACAAAAAGACTAGGGAAAACAATTTCTTATAATTTATATTAATTCTTTTAAAAATTGTGCCATTGATTTTTCCATGCTAAAATGATCAGACCAGTACCCTTTTTATGTGGCATTATTTCAATATATTATTTCAAATACATTTGAAAGGAAATATGCAAGTCATTGAAACCTCACCAAATCAGACTTCCAGGTATTGCAGAGAGCAGACGCACACAGACCAAGATTTGTTCATAATTCAGCCCAAATTTTTGACTGAACTAACAGCATGGAAGCCCAGTATCAGAAATTTCTAGCACCAAAGTTTCACTAAAATGTATCTGTAGAAAGTGCCACGGAAACCCATTTGGACACATTGTACAAACATATATTTTGGTGACTGTGCGATATACTTTGTATAAAGCATTCCAGTCCAGATCCACAAAAAGTATGTAAGGTCTGTAGTCCCTATGAAGGAATAGGATAGACAAAGCAGACATCTAAGATTAGGTGAGATAAATCCTACGTCTACAACTCAGCTGTTGATTCTCTCACCCAGGTTATTCAAGAAAACATATAGAAATTTCCAACAGTCGATATCTCTCAATGCACTTTGTACATCCAAAACTCCCAAATACTTCTCCATATGTTAAGAAGTCCAAGTTTATCAATGAGATCTTATACAACTTTTTTCCTCTGTAATTTTCACAGACAAAAAAAAAGAGAGAATTGCAAAATTTGTAAAATTCCTTTCAAATAACACCCTTGATTACAAAGTAAACGGAGAATTCTGTTTCGGTCAGCTCGGAAAATTCTAGTAGGGAAGAGGAGCATAAACTTATCAGCTGAATTAAATTTCGTTTCATAGCAAAAATTTCATCTGACTTCACGTTATAAGCAAGAAATTGTTATAGGTGAAGATATCTGAGGAGGGAAAAAAATCATGCTGTTGGAATATTGACTATTATAAAATAAAATATAAATAATTCTTAAATTTATTTTATAAATATATATGTATTATTTATATAATGTAATACATATATATTATAAATATACAAAATAAATACAGCAGCATATTGGTTGAATGTAATTCAACTATTATTTTACACAACTCCCAAATTAGCAAGTACTAATGGAATTTACCTGCCTTCCATCTTATTGGTGTTTATTGTTTTTCCTTAACAAGACACCCTCATAAGATGAGAAGTGCTATATTGGATGATTAAACACTCTACATACAGGCTCTACAAACCCCACTCTGAAATAGTAGACTAAAAACCAGTGTAAAGTACCGAGGACAATACTCTTCACCAGACTTCACCATCTAGATGCTACATCCTACAGTCTGGATACACTAAACATGCAATATCTTAAGATGACCTGGAAAATATGATAGCCACCACATATTTGACAGTCTCTGGGTATCTTTCCTGGATGACAAAATGCAGGCAAAAAGACATCACAACAAAGGTGTTTGTGAAAAGTGTTTCCATTCTATTTACAAGTATCAAAGACTTTAAGAAAATATCTCCAACTTTTTCTCTATATGCAGTGAATATCTGGGATATGAAAAATCTTACTATAAAACAATATTTTACACTGATGTTTCCAAATAATTATAAATAAATAGCTCACACTTTCAAGTTTTTTTTCTTTACAGCACAGTTTAAAAATGTTCTCTGTTAACATCTAAAATACGAAGCAATGTTTCTTTGTTTGCATTCAAGTTCAATGATTTTTGTAGAATTTAAGCATGTAGCAGTGATAATACTGAATGAGATATTTAAAACTCTCTATCCACAATTAAGCACTAGGTGTTTTATTTCCTGAGTCAATTCAATGCATTTAGATAAGAGGGAAAAAAAAAAGCACTAAGTTCTTGAAATACTGGTTGCAAATTATAAATATTCTTAATAATGTTGTCAGGAAATTGACTTGCAGTGATTATGGATGAAAAAATATTTATACAGAAAGTGCAAAATGTATTGCTAAGTATTTTTAAGTTCAATAATAAATCATGCATACAACCATAATAAATATACAGTTTGTGTAAAGGAGATTAGTAAAAACCAGGAGAATTTAAAACAGAGGGAGTTTTCTCCTAGCTCAGATGGGCAGAGAAGGGATTCTCGTTCATGTACACTGCACTAAAGTACAAAAAAATCAAAATCTTCAATCTATATTTCATAATTCTACTAGCTGTGGAATTGAATTAAATGGTACTCCACAGCCCAAAGAAATTCAGAAGTAAAATTTTCAGAGCCAAACAGGCAACTTTGAGCCCAGATTTCCAAGGCTCGGGAGAGACGATCTTTAAGCAGAATTAGACACCATAGAGGCATAAAAAGACTAAATAAAACTGGCCTGCTGGAAAAGCCCAAGAGGTTTAAGAAAATTCCAGAAAATAAGAACTGATAAACATCAAACCACTTATTACTTTTGGCTACAGCCACACATCTAAGAATTTGAAGGATGCGCAGAGGGGAGCAGTGAAGGTATTTCCCAACAGAATAAAGGTCCCTCAGGATCTGCAGCCACAAAGTGAGAGAAGGCTCTGCAGTTTGTACAGGCAGCCACCGCCTCGCGGGACCAGCAGCTCTTGGGAGAAAGGCGTAGAGATGCTGTGCGTTGCACCCTTCTTTAAGTTGCATACCCATCTCCACCCACCCCCTAATTTAAGCTATTTAGGCAAAACCTTTTTTTTTTTATATATATATATATATAAGTTTATTTTATTTATTTATTTATTTTAACAGAACACTCTAAAGATTGAGATTTCCTTATATTGCTAGAGAAAAGATGCACTGACACAGAGGTGGACCCTGGATACCAACATGCACTATATTTTCCTGTGGCAAAAACTTCTTGGCAATATTTTTAGGTACTTTCAGAAACTAACACTGCAACTTCTGAACATACTGTTGTCTTCAAGAACAGCTCTGTGTTATGTTTTCTGTTATGCTGTAACTGTAAAAGAGAAAATATCTGTTTTTAAATGAAGTCCATGATGTTATTGATAATATAAAAATAAATAAAATAAAATGTTCCTTGAGAAGATCATTTATTTAATTGCATTGCATTTTGCCATGCATGTTACTATAGTATTTTTTCAATGATTTTTTAATTATTATAATTGCAGTTTATTATAACTAATTATTTGATCAGCTAGGTAACTGAATTTAAACCATTTTAAATTCAAGTTTGGCCATAGCCTTCTGGCCATTGGCAGCAGATTTCTCACAGAGCTACCAATAATTTGCTCTGAGGAGAGAAGAGGAAAGCTTGCTAGATGGGGCTTCTTACAAGAATTGTTCATACTGTAAAGCCATAAGCAAACCCGATTCATTAAGATGCAGTGTAGATGAGACTTATTTTTCAGTTTGTTCTTCCAGTCTTTAGCAGCACTGGAGTACCATTGTAGCAAACTGAGACAGGGTGACTCCACGCCATACATATGTTCAAACAGTTTTGTAATATAATTCTATTATAAATTTATAATTTGTTATATATGCATATGTATGTCGTATATATAAAAAGTCATCAGATCTATGTTTAACCCTGTTATGCAGTAACAAGCTGCATGTACCCAATCTGGTGGGACAGAAGCAGGTCAGGGCACTGCGCTTACGCCTGCAGGCACCAACAGGCACCTCTACGAGTGGGACAGGACCAGAGAGAGGAAGCAGGAGGGACACAAAATGAACCTGGCCTTCCTCCCCTCCAGCCCCAGGGCCAGCCAGACCCCTGGCCCTGCCTGGGGTGGGTCACCGCTGGCCAGCACAGGGTAACTGGCTGCTCCGAACAAGCATCACATTGCTCATCTAGGAAATGCGCACGTGTGTTAAGCATCGTGCACCGTCACTCTGACTCATGTTCCCTCATATACGCTCATGTATATGAGCACAGAAGGTTTTCAGAAATCAGACCAAAAAAAAGTGTTCCATAAAGATCTGTCTTTTTATCCCAGTCATGAAGAGTATGTAGGATAGTAATTAAAAGGTCCATCGCAATTAATGGAAGCTGCAGGTGCACTTCATAATTTACTTCACAATTTGCTCTTGGCCTGCTAGAACATTACTTCTGTTATAAATAACATCCTGCATGACAAGTATCACATTACACAAGCCACAAAAATAAAGCACTCTTAATTCAGCTATTTATTTATTTATTCAGCTAATGCTGAACAAGTTAATCACATAAAAAGTTTTAACACGATGACTGCTTGCAGCTTTTGAACAAGCTGATTTCTACCACCATAATTACATTTGGAGCAACTGATACCTGTAATTTCTAGAGTGTTTAAAATCATGACTGCAATGACAAATTAACAGTAGGTTGTTAGGGACTTCCAAATCTCAGCCTAAACAAACTGAAACAAGGAGCATGAGCCACCGGTTGTCCATCAACACATGCAGAGCAGCTCTCAAGAAAGCAGTCGGGAGCACATCTTGCTGGATGAGCAGATGAGTAAAGATGTAATTCCAGCAGCTGGCCCTAAGGAGCAAGGCAGATTCATCTCCAGCACAGATCTGCATGCTGTTATATACACATCACTACCTATATTTTAAAATAACACCTAAGTTCCACAAAAAAACCTTTTAAACTAATTCACAGTTAGCAAATGATCTATTTCATTAATACTGAAATATAACTCACCTTGCTTGATACAAAATTCTCAGCTTAGAGAAGAACAGAAGAGAAGAGAATTTCCTATGTAACTTTTGGTCTTCCACGTGACTATTCTCTGGCATGTTACTTTATGACTTCTGTACTAAAATACCACAGATTTCTATTTGTATTTCTAAACTCATAGGAACCCCTTGGTCAACTATTCTGACTGCACAGATGCTTATACAAATTCTATATACATTTTGCTTCTGGAAGCTCATATGTTCAGTATATTTGGTATTTAAATGTTAGGTAGTCAATTACATTAAATAAAGGAGTCAGTTTTCCTAACAGTATTATATGGAATCAATGACAAATTCTTATGTCAGTCTGCAAAATACCTTGGGTACATTATTGACTATCATTAATCCTTAGTTATAATGGTTAACTATTACGTTAACATTAATTTCCTGTTTCAAGTAAGCTTATATTTTTGATTACAGTGTCTAGAAGCTATATGAAATCCATATTGCAGCTCACGTGTTTTCTCCATACTCAATAATGTGATACCAATACCATAGCAACCCATATAGTTTGTGAAACACATCAGACATTTATGGTTTTAGCTGCACACGTGATGTTGGACTTATTTGGGAGGTGTCAGCTAGAGACAGAAAACATGCAATCACAGAAGTAAAACAGATCTGCATTTGCTTGTGACTTTTCTCCATTGCACTTCAATAATGTCCAGGTGGTGGTGTTTTTTTGTGTTTTTTTTTTTTTAATTGTTCAGCTGTTGATTTTGTTATTTATGGTGTTTCTAAGATAAGGGGTTAGTCCACTTAGTGGCTATTACTGAGAATTTAAAAAGCCACCAAAATAGTAAGTTGGCAGTTTAGTAAAAATATTTACCAAGAGAGAATGAATTTTCTTTCTTTCTCTAGGGAACGTGCAAATGTGCTGCATGTGGGTAAGGACCTTTAAAAAATACTTGAAATTAAAAATATCACAGAAATTTCAGGAAAGCTAAATGTAAACACTAACTAGCAGCAAGTTTAGCTACAACACCACACGTAAACAGAATGTAAATTTATACTAGTGATTTTTTCTACTGAAATACTGCAAGAAATCTAAATTGTCAAAAAAAAAAAAGAAAATTCACTATGTAACTAATTTTATGTTGGAAAGAAAAAATATATTTATTGATTCAACTGTCACAAACTTTCTTAATCTGTAAGCCATCTTTTAAATTGCAGTGAAAAACCAATCACAGCCTTCCATACACGTAGTGCTCAGGTGAAGGAAACCTACCCACAGTAGCTAGTGTGTTGTGGCAAAAAAAAAAAAAAAAAAAAAAAAAAACTTTAATGAATGTAAGGTATCAAAACTATTAAAAAGTATACTTACTTTATAATAACTATTGTTGACTAAGAACAGAAAGCCTGTATATTTATACTCAAAAAAGTATTTGAGGGTATTCTGGTAAATAGCCTTTGTTCTGTCACTCTTTCAGTAAGTACTTCAAACTTGCTTGAACAGAGATCTGAACAGGCAGTCTGCAGGTTTAAGCTCATTAAAAGTGCAAATATATTGCAGCTAAAATAATGAAAAATTCTCTTCCATTCAACCCAATTTGAAAACAAACAAAAAACATCAGATTGTGATGAATACATAACCAAAATACAGATTACTGCTGAAACAGCTAAGAAATCTAATTCCTGGGCACCTGTTTTCAAAAATTACACAAGAAATTGTTGAACAAAGATGGAAAATACAAAGACCAGCCAGCAACAGTGTTACACAAGTCCATCGAAAATCTCATGTATGAGCCTTCACTACACCAAGCTCATATGTGAGATGTTGCTTCTCATCCTGATATGGGATCACTCGACTAGTTCTGCCCGGCCCACATGGTCCTGCAGCAGGAGCGAAGGCAGAGCACCAAACTGCAGCCATAACCCTGAGGCCTGTCATCACTTAAGCTCCTGAGAGCCCCAGAGTGCCTGATGGCAAGACTCTGCCTCCAAATCTCACGTGTTCCAGCTGCATGATGCAACATGCACAGCGTAATATGGCCTGATGCCATATTACAGTATTACGTGGCAGGGGACAAAAAGGCTGAGAAATCTGCTGATGGTGCAGTTTACAAGATTTGATTGTCAATATGATTGCTGGAGTATGAAGAGGAAGAAACAGATTTTTTTTCACCGTCTCTTGTCTATGGTTAGTAGTAGCATCTATTCAAGGAGCTACTGCAACTTCCCCATCTCCACAAATCTCCCTTTTTCTTTAATATTGTTCCAGAGCACAAACTCAAACTTCTCCAAACTCTTGAACTTTGCTGCTGCTTGCAGCAAAGTGCTAACAAAAACTCAATTAAATTCCCAATTTGCTAACTATCAGTGTATCAGGCTTTCAATCAAGTTTCACTTTATTCGACTGCCTGGTCTATTCTGAAGTTTGCAGTAAGATAAAATGACTAGATGTGCTAAAATTACATGCTCATCTAATTCTTAGCTGGATGGATTAGACTGCAGGATACAGAAACATTAAACACTGAATTCAGACTTCTACAGCTTTGAAACTGTTTGATAAAGGCAACTGAAAGATAACATCCTACACAAACATAATTCAAACACAACCTCTTGATCTTCAGTACCAAAGAAAGGAGATTTAAAGCTAGCCTTAGGTCTGTGCTTTGCCTGGGATCAACATCTGACCTGTTAAAACTTAAAAAATAATAATAAAAAAAATAATAAATAAATAAATACCATCTTGTTTTTACTGAAAAGCAGTACATGTTCTTCAAATTTATTTGAGAGTTGGTTTGTTTTCTTGTCTGTTTTTAATTAAGTGGTCCTTTTATGGTCAAAATAATTCACATTCATTTAATGAGCCAGACTATCACCAGGATTAACATTAGTGCCCAGTGATCTGCAATCAGCTTCAGTTATTTATAGAATTCTGTGGTTTTGATGTATTTTACCATTTTTATTCAGCAGATTGTTTAATATTTATTCCAAATTATTTATGAAAACTGAATTAACATGCTGAAACTCTCAGAATCATATCATATATCAGTCTTTTCAAATCAAACAGCCACTAGATTCATGATTGTTATAGGAAATATTTTGAATTTATTATGGTCTTCAATGTAGTCATATCTTCTCATATAGAGTATGTTTTCATATAGAATAATAGACTAGTAGTTTAACAGTGCATCTTTGAGAAAAAAAAAAAAGGAAGAAAAATAAAAAAATAAACAATCTGTATGTAGATTTTCCTCAAACCCCAGAGACCGTGTACATCAGACCATAAAAAGTGCCTGAGAATGTCAGAATAACTAACCCGACAGTTTGCCTCCAACATTGCTAACAAGAGATGCTAATTAAGGGGAGCACAGAAGACCGTCCACTTTCTTCTGTCTATTCACCTCATACAACATCAAGACTCCACTGTCATTAGACAAAAGATGTTATGGGGCTGAGTCATAATACCTTCCTCCACAGCCTTCTGTGGCAAGCAAACCTCAGAAATTCAGAAACCATAATGTAAAAAAGTAACTTCTAAAGTGTTTTTACTATCTGTTATGGTTCTATCAACTACCCTTTAGTCCTGGCATTGGGGAATTAAGTGAATTCCCCAATGTGTTGTTCCACATTCAGTTCACCCACTACTTCAATTTTGTAAACCTAGGTCATATCCCTCCTGAGACTTCTCTCCAGACTGAGGATCCCCAGCTTCTTAGTCTCTGCTCATAAAGCATCCACTCCAAACCCTGGCTCATTTTTGTTGCCTATCTCTTCTGTAAGTCTATCATGCCCTTCATGACGTGCAGAGAGCAGACCTGCACATAGTACTGAAAGTGAGCATGCCACAACATTTGATGGCAGCAAAACAACGCTGTTTTGTTCTCAATACCCTCACTGATGCTACCCACAATTTTGTAGCCTTTTTTGGCTGCCTCTCTATTTTGAGCCTACAAACACCATCAGTGTTGATGGCAAGATCACTTTCTTGAGTTATAACTGCTAGTTGCAAGCTCAGCATCATCTAAGCATGGTATAGACCATTTCCCTGAAATATTCACTACCTCACATTTGTCTGTGATGGAGATTATCTGCCACTTGCTGCCCACCCATTCAGTTTTGGAGCTTCCGACTATCAGCTCAGCATTTAACTATGTAAAAGAGCTTAATGTCACTGGCACACTTGGAAATGTCACCATACACACCTGTCTGCAACTAAATTCTCACATTCTTGAGCCTTACAAAAATATCTATGGTGATTTCTTACTTCCTTCTTTAACTTTTTTTTTCTCTTCTTGTCTAACAACCAAGTATTTTGTAACTTGGCCTGAGAAATGTTTGAAATACACTATTTATGCCCCATTTGTAATTTGTACACATTTGTCAAAATCATAAAATCAAAGTATTGGTAAGCAATCACAAAATTTCCTTGCCATTTAATAATGCTTAGCAACAACACACTTGAATTAGAAATCACTGTAGATTTTGTTACTGTAACTCACGCATTTATTAGTTTCTTTACATTTCCTTTATATCTTGAGATCTAATTTAATAGGGATTTAAAAGAAATAGAGATTTAATAGAATGACACTTTTTAATTGACCCCTACGTGTTTGTTTAAGCAATTGAGAATAAGTTTTCAAAGAACAATTGACTGTAAAAAATAAAACAAAATCTATTAAAAAGTTATAAAGTTTTCTTTTCTGATTTGTAGAGGATTCTAAATGTTAATAACAATTTTATTTTTCTTTGAAATTATTGAATGAAAATGTATTCTACCCAGTTTACTCTCTCTTCAATATCACCTTATTCCATTATGGTTTTAAAAAATGGTTTAATTCCCTCATTCTCAAAATTGATTTAAAAATCCTAGAATCCCCCTCATTATCACAAAAATCTTCTAACCTTGAACATTTAAATTTTAGGAACTATAAAGAAATATAAAATGATCAAACATACACAGACTTCAAAGTTCAAAAAATAATATATTAAAACTCCTCTGAAAAAAAAAATATTTAACTCACACAGATCTTTTCTAATTTACACTATACTGAACAACTTAAATTTGCCATTCAACAGTTACTTAATACAAACATACAATAGACAATGCCATGACTTCTATGTCTTTTGGACTACCAGTAGCAACCCCTTGGACAACAATGGAAATTATATACAGCAAGCTATGTAACAGTAAGGTATGCATACTTAAAGATGCCAAAGAGATATCAAAGTTAGTTTTTGGATATTAAGCATGTCTCCTGTTCAAAGTCTACCTATGATAACTCAGAATTAGGCAAAGTACATGCTTCTTGACATGACTTAGCTGAGCACCACTTTACTGCAATTGCTAGTGGCAGTCAAGCCAGTTCAACTGTGGGAGAATCAAAGCTGTGTTTTTGCAGTGGAAAAAGTGATAGTGCAGTCATAACAGTGGCGACTCTGTCAAGTGGATAAGGGGACAGTGGAAGATCCCACTGTCCCAAAACTAGGAGGATAGCTAAGGAAAACAAGATGAGCAGTGTGGGATCAGTAAAAAACAAAATTCAGGGGCCCTCTAGTCATGAGAGAAGGAGGGATTAAAAAAAAAATAAAAGGAGAAATTAAAGGTTGGTCAAGTAAAATTGTACATATATGGTATAGTAATAAGCATTGAGTAGTGTGTGAACCTGTAGTACTGAGCCACTGTGGGAATAAAAATGTTGTTTCTGCAGAGTTATATTGTTTAAAGGTAAGGAATGTGGTATTGAGATATGTTTGCAGTGATAAGAAAATTTAGCAGGCGACCTTGTAAAATGCAGACAACCAGACTCCCTAGAACAATTAGGTGAAAATCACGGTGTCGAGTCAAGTCAGATAAGTGAAGAAACATTACCACTTCAAACAGTATAAAAATCAAAAGAAATTTGAAATTTAACAGTCCAGCAACTGAAGGCCATGTATTGTCTGTGAAACATCGGATAGGTTGTGAACCTGGATTACCCAGTCAATGGGTAAACAGGGGAGGGTCCTGGTCATCGAGAAACAAAGTATATAAACCGTACTGTGTGGATAGTAGGTGTGCTCCTGCTTGTGGGATGCCTGCCACTGCAATCACAAATAAATTACTACTTCACTGAGATCCTCGCCTGAGCCTAAGTTATTGGGTACGGGGTGTTTCTCACACCACTGAGGAAATCAATGAAGAATTAAGCGTCAGGTAATAGGGAATATAAAGTTATGATACACTTTTGCTTTGAGCTTCTGCTTGCAGGATGCCCGCCATTGCAATCATAAATAAAAATACTGTTTCACTGAGGTCCTCTCCTGAGCCTGTGTTATTGGCTGCAGGTTGCTTTTCATAACTGTATGTACCCAACAGTAGTCTCATAAGAACGATTCCTGTATAAACCTATACTAAGGCACACATATAGGTGGTGGTAAGCAAGTCTGAGTGAATAAGAAGTGATGGCACACAAAAGTAGCAAGTAGAGGCCACTTCAGCCTTTCTTGTTTGCCCTAATTTTTTCATTAAGAACAAAGCAGACACTTTGGGTGAAACGGGATTCAGATCCTAAAAAGAAAGAACCTGAATATACCCCAAACCAAATCAGAAAAAATACCAAACAACTGAAAGATGTCAAAGCACAAAAGAGATGCAAATCTCATGCCAACAACGCAACAAAAAACTGTGCAGAAGATGTGCTTGTCTTTTCCTGCCTGGGATGAGACCTAGATAGAGCACACCAGATATTTCTGTCACCTACGTTTGATTCTTTTGAAAATCCAGACCGTGGGAGTGAAAAGAGGAGGGAAAGAAAAAGAAAGAAAAAAAAAACACACTAGGATCTTGTCTGAGGCAGCAGCTAGACTGAGAGTAGGATTTGCTTCTAAGATCTGGGAGCAGTTCCGGCAGCTCTGTCATAGCCAGGAAGACCCGGCACTGAACACAAGTGTAAAATCCTCCATTCTGATGCACACAGGTCTCACCACAGTACATCAGAGGCTTTTATATCAATTTAGCACAACACCGTATGTATTCACTATATGGAAATCTATACACTAACCTAGGTTTGTGCAGCCACAATGCTCAATATTACACAAAGTGTCTTTCCAGAGGAAAACAAACCAATCACAGAACAGTCAGCAAACCAAACAGACCAAAAGGAGGAATGGGTGTGGGTAAACAGATGCTTATTTAAGATATCTCATTGAGGAAACATAACTGGATTATTCCCACATAACAGATCCTAGGCTCCCTTAAACTATAAGATTTGCCCCAAAATTCCAGACTGTGTTATTCCCGAAATAACACAGCCTCGAGCCAAAACAGCATTGAAATACGTGTTTCTGTTGATAAATGAGGTAGAACACAATAGCTATGTTTACCAGAACTAAGGACAGATTTTATATTCTCAAAGCTCAACCACCAATCTTTCTCATCAGTGTTACCACAGCAGCTTACGGGGCTATTAAAATGATGTGTTATTGTTCTGTAAGTGTTAGCACTTACTTAACAAGATAAGGATTGGAAACACAGATGGGTTTCAATTGTACAAAAGAACAGCTTTTACGGCAATAAATAAAGGCAAAGGACTCCCTTGTGTAATTACCATCAACACCTGGAGATACAGCAGCAAGAAACATTTAAAGTGCCACAACAGCTTCTGACAGCTGTAGCTTACCCGTTGCACCTCCTGCTTTTAATGAGTTCCAAGTGAAAATTTAATCATAACTAAACTCAACAATAACCTTTCAGGACACTACCCATCCAGAGCATTTTCACAGCTTTTGCCCCCCACAGCTGTAAACCACAAAAAAATAGCACCAGAGATAACAAAACTATTGCACGCTACTCATCCTCCTAGCAAATCTCTAGCACTCAATAAGGAATAGGCTTAAAAAAAAAAGAAGTTTTAAGAAAGCTTTGCCAATGATTGTATTTTAAAGCAAAATGTCTATTTAGGCCTGGCATATGGGTTAAGAAAACACGGTTTTATAAAACCTAATATGAACAGCAATAAAAATATATATTTTTTAAATTGAAAATTCTCTTTTTAAACAAACCAAACCATTCTAGTTAGTATCTGTAACTCAAATGCTCCAGGTTCTTCTGACTGCAAGAGAAAACCAAATTGATCTGGAAGTGACTATAAATAACATTAAATTAACCAATCCATTCTTTTTATTCAACCTGAATGAAATGCAGATATTAATGGCATTGAAGATGAGAAGTGAATTATAGGAGGATTAGCTGTATCAATTAGCTAAGGTATTATTAGTATTACAGAGATATTTTTTAATGACATACTATCAAATAGAGAGATGCTAAATCAACTGTAAATTGTGGAAATGAAGCTCCAATCTGCCCTACTTTTAATCAAGAAATAATGTATGCTTGGTTATTGTTGTTCAGCATTAGAATTGAAATTATAAAAATGCGGAGTATGGAAGGGAGTGGTGGCCACTGATGGCAATGAGTAGAAAAGAAGAATTAAACAATCAAAGATGTGAAATGCAATTACTAACAATTTCTTATGAATACGAAAACACTAAACATTGAGAGTTCTTTTGAACTTTCAAGTCGGAAGCAAATCTAATATAGCCAAAACAGTTTCACAATATTTTTGCTCTCTTTTAACCTACCTCTTTTTTTTCTCTACCAGCTGTTTGCAGATCTCCTGCCACCGGGTATTCAAACTTCCCAGTTGTTCCTTCAGCACGTTAGCATCTGCTGTTGATGACTGCTCAATAATTTCTTCACCAGTTACATTCAATGTTTTGACAACAGCTTGCTGTCGCCCAATGCCATCCTGAAGCTCCTGCAAAATACCCAGCACATACACGTATTTATAAAAAATTTCAAGCGTGAAACAAAATGCTTCATCACATCCTGGCCAGATGGAAAGATATGAAAGTCTTTGCTCTCCCCTGAATTCCAAATACAAAAATCCAAAAACAGGAAAACACTTTTTTTTTAAACAAGCACCTTTCAGTGCATCTTTTTAGACTTTTCCCCCTGTATTCTTTACTGACAGAGGTAATTACAGCAATATTCTGCAGACCATTTAGTAAGAAAAGCAGGTGAACAAATTTACTTCTAAGTCCCTGAAGGTAGACTTTTTTTATAAGTGGCCTATAAACCATTTTAAAATTCAAAGTGTGCATTGTTTGGACCTCCTATTACCTATCAACACAAATTAGCAATGTAAAGAAGGAAACTGTTTGGAGTGCTTCTCCAGATTCCATTACAAAACACATTTGTCTCTGATTGCAAGAAGCTTGATAATTCATTTCCTCATCCTCCTTTTGGGTGGGAAGTACCACACTCCTAAGAAAGTGTATTTCTTACATGGTCTCTGTTTACAGAACAAAATGCAGAACTACCAAAATGTAACCAAGATAGACCATTTTCTAAATTTTCATTTATTTACTAAATACATTAAGATACATTTCTACATCTTTTATCATTAAAATTCTATCATACATGTTGCTAGTTAGTTCATGTTGCTAGTTAGTTCATTTACAGAGAGAAAGAATAAAAAAAGTTCTGAATCTGTAACTTAGACTTCAACACTGTATGCCTGTTCAATAAAGTTTGTATTTATAAATATGGAAATCAATCATTTCCCATTCTTAGTCATCAGTACAGCATGAGTATTTTTTTTCCACATAATTCCTCAAAATGTACAAGGGAAGTGTAAAATCATTGTCAACAGTTTACTGCTAAAATAAGCAGAAACACTCCAGCACTCATATTTATAGGTTTATAGGTTTCACAATCTCAAGAAGGATATTTGATTCATATCTACATACAAGAGCAAGTTAAATGCTGAATCTACCTTTTTCTGGAAGAAACCGAATATTTTAGTGTGTCATACTCTGGAGCTACATTATATACTTCTTTTCTCTTTCTAAACATATAATAAAAAATACAGAGAAAGTAAAACATACAAACATTACATCTATCCTTGAATTGGTTAAAATTGGCAGAACATAGATTTCCAAGGAATGTAAAGATGAACATAAAAACCATTTTTGATACATTTTTAATTGTTTATTTATCTTGTCCATTAGATCTTCAGGTATGAGACTATGAGTAAAAGTTCAAAAATACTTCAATACTTGAACTTCTTTTAATACGACCACACCTCAGCTGACAGTAACTACTTCATTAACACTCAGAAAGTCAGTTGTGTGCCCTGTCCCAACTTTTGCACACATTTTAAACAGATGGCTTGAACACCAACACCTGTGATATATATATGGAGTAATTCGTGTCAAGAAGATGGTTGATGTTAATAAAGAAGGGGGAGATGTGGTAGTGTGGCCATGGGGGTTGACAAGCCCCATGGTTGGTGACAACATCAGACTCTTACCGATGAGGCCATCAGGAATGTAAAGAGTTTAGAGGGAACAAAGAAGGGTGATTCAGGAGACGCCTTGCCGTCTTGGGTTGCTTGTTCTCCAGCCGTCAAGGCATGGAAGTTGCTGGGGGTTTGATCGTTGCCGGGCAAAGTTGTTTGACCAATAAAGAGTTAGTGGAAAAAGACTGCTGTGGGGCGAATAGTATAAGAAGGGAGCCTGTCCTCAGTATGAGATGCAACACGATATGATGAAGTTCTGTCATCAATAAAGTAACAGCAGTCAGTGATCCTAAAAGAACCCTGGTGTCTGCGTGGTCGTTACGCCACAAATGGCACCCGAACAGGGGCCTGAAGAAAACAGGAACAGGGACAAGCTAACAAAACAGGGACCAGGACAGGAACAGGGACATTGATCGCCTAATGAAGATGGGTTCGGCCAAACTCAGCAAACCGCTCTAAGAAGCTCGTATAGAAAGTCGCTGGAAATAGGCCACCGGAGCTGGAAGGAAGCTCAAGCTGAGAGAAGCGGAGCCGCGCACACAACTGCCCCTCGCTGGCCGAAGCTAAGCAGTTGCGTGCTATGGGGAATCATACGTCCATAGAAACAAAGACTGTCCTGGTAACCTTACAGCTTATTCCCTTTATTAACAGTCAGACTGTTTATGATCCTGAAACACGGGACCAAATTGAGGTGAAGGTGTGGGGCTCTGCTACTAAAAACGACAAGGTTGCGGTGGGATTGCTCGGCACCTGGCGAGCAGTCTCTGAGGCCTTAAAAAACCGTATGCGACCACAATCAGAAACGTGTGGTTTGCCAGATAGTGAGGGAGCTGCGGCCTCGTCCACCGATCCTTCTGCTACACCATCGCCCCTTTGCTGCTATGCCCCTGGTGACCTGGGCGTTCCTTTTGATCCAGGCCCCATAGGCCGTGAAAAGGAGCCGGGTCTGTTTCCCTTCGATCCGGGAGGAATAGGATACATAAGGCCCGAAGGCCGAGTTGCTTAACAACTTAAAGCCAGACATATTGTTCCCACGACTAGCCCTGGAATTCTTCGGTGTTTGTAATCAAGAAAAGGAATGGAAAATGGAGACTGTTATATGATCTGAGAAAAATTAATGAAGTCATGGAAGATATGGGAGCACTTCAACCGGGATTACCAACTCCAACTATGCTCCCCCAGTCATGGACATTAACAAACAATCCTTTAAGTCTATTGCTATTAAACACTTGCCAGCATTCGGAAAACTTTGCCATGTTTATGTTTCAGTTGATACCTTTTCTGATTGTACATATGTATAGGTGTATTCGGGTTTCTTATGAATATGTAAAAGCAATGTTCTATATATTTAGAAAGCTCGGCAGTTGTGTGTGCGTGTTGGTAGAGCATAGACTCCCCGCGCACCCAGCGCAGTTTACTTGCCTTTTATAAATATTACTAAATTCAGATGCAGTCGTATCTTCATTTATAACACACCTATACAACCTGTGGCAGAGAGGTCTATGTCAGCAAGGTACTGCAGCATGTACCCACAGTCCTGGACAGGAGTCACAGCTGAGGCATAGAGGTTTACATGATTGAGGCTAAGCTTGTTCTTATTACAATTCTGTTTTTTCTTGCAGCTTTTGTTATTGGTGGTGATTTTTTAGGTTGCTATGAAAGAGAACTCTATGAAGATTAATCCTGTCTGTGGTACCCCTCAGTAAAAACTATTATTCTACTTTTTCTAAGCTATTTTCATCGCCCATAGTTTCAGAATAAAAGAGTAGCAGAGTGATGAGCATAATACTGCAGTAGTCTGCGTACTGATTTATTATGTTTTGATAGGATGAAAAGGTAACCAGTTCCAAACCAGAAAAATATTTCTGTAGGATCTTAGCTAGCTGCAATAGTCCAGTCATGTAGCATCAAGCACCCTGCTGGCTCCAAGTGTCCCAGCACAGCTTGGAACATGTAAGGTCTTAAGACATGTTGTAACAGAAACTGCAAGATCTTTGACCCAGCAGAGACCAATAAAAGCCTCTTACTTTGATGTATGACATTTTCTTGTCTTTCCATGATGCATGTTAATAAAACAATACCTGGCCCAACCTCTGGCTCTTATTTTCATATACATGATTCACTATTAGAAATAAATAATGTTAATGGTCAGGTAGCTTACTGAAATGCAAATATTCTCTATCGTTGGGAGGCTGAAAAGTTGTTGGCCTTTCCAGTAAATGCCTCAGTTTTGGTAAAGCCCAGTTTAAAACGATCTAGTTTTTGTATGCATACACAGTAGTTCCCATTGATTTGAGCACTAGAGCTTTTGCAGGTAAATCATAACAGTAAGACTCTGGAGAAATGGATTTAGGAGAAATATATCACAATAGGAGGCTTATTTCCAGCAAAGAACCTGAAATGTACTGTAGGCACATGTATAAATATAAGTAACCACTTACTCACCACTTACTGCAAAAATGACTAAAGAAGACTTCTACATACATGTAACAAGACTACTCACTTCGAGCAGGAGATTAGGAAAGGAAAACAAGGACAGGAAATTCTACTTCCTGAATTTCAAAGTTTTTAAAATTAAAATTAGTAGAAATTAGAGGTTGTCTTTGTACCATTTTTTCTATATAACAGGAAAAAAAACCCAGCATACTATTACAAACTGAAATATGAATTAAAAGCCTCTTTAAATGCTGTTACTGAGCCTTCTTTCTCGAGTTCACAGCATCTCAAATTAGTTTCTTTCACTCCTCCAGCATATATGAAAAAAATATATAGCAACTATTATGGGATTTCCACATTTATTTCAACTGACACAAAATTAGCCAAGGGAATTTTCTGATTTATTCTGTGGCATATTATGCAATAGGCATTACAAAGTAAAAATAAATAAAGTTGCTAGGTTAGTGGCAGGGATGGTCTTTGGACTTATGATCCCTAATGCCTAAATGGGAACTTTATATAGGATGTGTGGAAAGGAGAAGTGTGAATTTTCACCAGAGCATGGGAGAACACTCCTGGCAAAATTGTACTGGTCTAAAATTGCACAAGGGGAAGTTTAAAGTAGACATTAGGAAGAATTTCTTCACAGAGAGGGTGATCAAGCACTAGAGTGGGTTGCTCAGGGAAGTGGTGGAGCCCCCATCTCTGGAGGTATTTAAATGACATGTGTACATGGCACTAGCGGACATGGTTTAGTGATGGCACTTGGTAGGTCAGGTTGACAGTTGGACTTAATGATCTTGAAGGTCTTTTCCAACCTAAACAATTCTATGATCTGGATTTCAGATCACTATAAAGAAAACAATTTGAGACTTTTTTCACCGAGTGTTCTGTGCATTTGATGCTCTCCGCATGATTAAAGTGAAATATGTGTGCTGATTGGCTATATTTGGCTATAAGTTTGGCTTAGTACAAGTTTGGCTATATTTCATGGCCTAAAAAAAGGCAGATTACCCTTACTAGGTACCACACAAAGCATAGCAATCCATGAGGACTTTTTTTTTTTTTTTTAAAGTAATTTTCATATAAAGCAAACAAAAGTGTTTTTAACTATTTTTTTTTGAAAATTATGTTTTCTCACATTGATCCCAAAGCTATGAACCACAAACACAACTTACACTTAGTAGATAAAACTTGCCAGCAGCTATAGTTACCTATTCCCTCTTTATCTTTGCTACACACATGTATGAGGACAAGATGCTGGGAGCCTGCAAGGGCTTGCCTCTCATGGCCTGATAGTATGTGGGGCTACAGAAGGAATATTGACATTGAACCTGCTTCATGTAGTTTCATTTGGCATTTCACCCCTTCATAAAGAAATGGCAAAGCAAAAGGGCAAATAGTCCTTTGGATTCACAGCTTACTCAGACGGCTACCTGAGATACTTATATTTGCAATTATACAGTTTCTAATCACTTTATGAACACAGTGAGCAAACTAACCTAATTAAGAAATGAGATGTTTATATAATATTAGAAATAAAACAACCCAGAAGAGACTCGACATCATATCCACACATGGAGCTAATCACAGTTTTGAGTGGATTGCAGGTATTTACATGTATTTTGCGTTTTCAAAATGTTGAATTTTTAGCCACTAAGGAAAGCAGATGACGATATAGTTACCTATCACTTTGATTTTTCTTTCATGTGATTTCCAAGCATAAGTAGGTGGTGAATAACATATGATTGAAGTAAGGTTTAAGTATTCTCTCAGACTACAGTTGCCAAAACAGTATATTAAGGAAATTCTACCTCTCATACCAAAGGTTTTACCTTGATAATGACCTCAGCTAATTTAATATAACTTAAAATGCCAAAGACATTCAAGTGATGTTCCATTTATTCAGTTTCCAAGGATTAGCAAACAGATTTACTTAAAATGAGATATTTTGCACACTATTTCAGAAAACATCAAAGCAGAATAGAAGCAAGAAAAGAAACATTTTGTAAACAATTGGGGAAAATCTTCACCAAAGTCAATAGGGCTGTTTCTGCAATACCAGGGGACTTTTATTATAGTCAACGTGAAACTCTGGCCTTGTTCACTATTGGTTCTCATTTTTGCTCTCACATGTATTTTCTGACAGTACAGAAGCAGCTGCTTTAAGATTTTTGTTTGAATCAAACAAACAGGAAAAAAAGTGGAAAAAAAGGAGAGTAGAAAATGAAAGAGAAATTCACAAAGGAATTTCTTAACCTGATGCTTTCAGCAATACTTCTGACCCCCCTCACCCCAGTGTATTTAGAACATTAATTCCATTGTACTCCAGACTTCCAAAGGCTTCTGCATCTGATACATGACTTGCAAAGCTGTTCTTGAGACAAATATGCAGTATAGGGAATACTAATAAACAAATCACAACTGATGGTGACAAGGTTGACAAAGTTTTTGGTAACAACATTATTCTATGTTGCTTTCCTAAGAAAGTTAAAGGTCTGAGAGACCCTAAATCTACAGGCATTCCTAGTATCATCTTGGCTATGGGTTCCAGTTCATGCCCTAAGTGTGTGGTGAGAATCTCTTTAAGAAGTTAGATATCCTTGTTCTGTCAATGACAAAATAAATTTCCATCTTTCTTCCCCTTCTTTTATTTCTTTCTGATGCTGCTTTTATTTTTATTATTTTCAGTGGAATCATTCAGTGGCTGTACTATTCATTGCCATTGTATTTCTCATTTCACTTTCTCTTCTTTTTCCTTCCCCACACTCTTTCAGCCAGTCCTGTGGTGAATTCCCTTCCGCAAAACTGCAACCAAAGCTCAATAAATAAATCAATAAATAAAATAAATTTGCTTTCACTGTTATGCCACTCTCTTTCTCTTTTTTTTTTTTTCCCCTCTTGATCTGCCCTCCTCAATACGTTAATTTTATGAAACTGCACCAAGGAGACAAAGGAACTTTCTCCTGAATAAAGATGATCCATATATGCTTCAAGGTTACATTGTTAACAGAACGCACAGTGATGCTTGGTTTACTGATATCTAAGAGTTATGCTACACAAATTTCTACAGAGCTGTGCTTGTGGACTTTGGAGACACTTTAACATCTAGAGATCCAACATTTTGGATACCTAAAGGTGCCTGTACTTTCTGTGGAGCAGCCTGATTATTTGTGAATCACCTTATAATACAAACTCTTGAAATAGAGCAATGTATTCCTGTTGATCCAATTGCAGTGTTTTACCTCAACTGACAAAGTGAAATTGAACAACACTCATCACAATGATTCCATGCTGAAATTTGATTTTTAAAACCTCTGACTGTGCCTTATTCTTGGCTCAGACAGCCGGCAGTAACTTTATTTTCTCAGGAATAAACAATAAAAATGACAAAAAGCTATTTTGTCCAAGCCAGACTGACATCAAACAATCTTATATATTGCATAAAAATAATTACTTAATTATTAAAAAGTTATTAAAAAGTTATTTAAAAAATGTGAAACTGAAATATTGTATTTAAACATCAGGAGTTTTTTGTTTGTTTTTGTTTTATGATGACTTATTAACAGTTCCATCTATATCCTGTAATAATACTGCTACACATTTGCTTAATGTACCAACATAAGCATCATGAAGAGTCTGTTATCCTTTATATTACTTTTTTCCTGAGAAACATCTACTTTTTGTAGATGAAGAGGAATAATTGTATAATTAAATAAGTAATTTGCCACACACACACTTTCAAAAAAATATGCTACGCCATCACATGCCTACTTGCCCCCATTTTTGTCTCATGCCTTCCATAATGCTTGTGACAAATGACCAGACAACATGACAAAAAGATAAATTATTGCCTCAGACAAATTCCTGGTACTGATTAAAATAGTAAAAAGGAAAAAGATTTGAGTAGATTATGATTTGGAGTAAACCAATTTGATTGCTTATAGACTCATTTCCCATATTATGTAAATTAAACATTCATCAGAGTCTCTATCCACTTACCTAAGTGGGTATCAGAATGACATCATTTATCTGGCATTACTTGTTACTTCTTAGTTAACTTGTCATGTATCATGCAATTCTTTCTGCAATCTCATTTCCTCATCGTTGAATGAAACAGCATTTTGGTGTTAAGCTTAATCAGAAACTATTCTACTAGCAATCTAACCAGCACTTTCTTCCTTTCATTGTAGCAGGCAAATTTGCTCAACAATAATTTATTGTTATGGAAAAGCCCTGTAGCAGCACGAAGAAATAACACAAACAAGCTTCTAAATTTTTGTAAGAGGCACTTGCAGGCACAACATGTTTTAAGAAAAAAAATATATATATATTTTATTGCCTTCACTTAATTTAAGGTAAGCTTCAGATCCTAAAAGCATGTAAAGGTATTATGCACCACTTTCAGAAATCTGTAGTCATTAATTTGACATTAATGTGCTATTCTTCACTCATTTACATGAATCTTTCTTCTGCCTCAAATGGTATAAAAGCATAAGGTTGACATAAAAGAGTCTACATAGATGCAGTAATGTAAATCAGATAACTGTGAAAACATTTGGTGGATCTCTATCCCCAATATAATTTGCTAGCATTTGGTTACCACAATAATTTATCCATTCAACATATGTAACTCTGTTCAAGATTCTATTAGAAATAAGGAAGAAATTAATTTTCCAGGTAGTTAAATCACATTGATTTGATCTGGAGACATTACCAGCACTTTGTTAGGATTAAAACAATCAACAAAAAGTAAACATTTTTTTCCTAGCTATGTTGTTATAAGCTGCTATGCAATCTTCATTATTACATGTGCATTATGTTTGTTATTATATTGGCATTATGAATCACAAAATCTTAGGACAGCCAATGGAGTTGGAAGAGGAAAAAAAAAAAAAGGAAGAAAAACTGCAGGCAATGTTTGCTAAGGAGCTGACAATAATTTTCTGCAAAGCATTTTCTTAAGGTAAATTATAAGTATTATTATCATTTGAATATTACGATCACTTCTGTGAAAAGAGCAGCTTTTGAAAGAACTGACAGTAGGCTCTGGTCAGGTTCTACCTACAAACCAGAACCAGGTGCATTCTGTGAATTGTATACTTTGTACATCAGCTGTACATGAGAATCCAAAGGAAAATAAAATTGTTGCAGATTAGCTTTCTGAGTAAATAATAAATACCATAAATAAGAGTGAAATTTCATTGTCACTTTATTAGCCTAAATTTTTAATAGAATAATTTGCAGTGTAAGCAATACTATAAAATGAACCACAGCTGTTTTATTATTCTATTTATTATTACAAAAATAACAATTTTTGCTTGAATTTTTATGCAAACTGGTTGGAGATCCTTATGAAACTGCTATTCTGTCCTGCTTTGTAAATTATTTCTTTTTTTTTTCCATATTTTGATGACATTTAATTAGAAAAACACAAGGTCCAGTGCAGCCCCTGATGCATTGCTGACCATCCATGACTGCTGTTGTACAGAATGAAATGTGGGTACAATGCATCTCTACAATTGTACATTTTATCAAAATAAATGGAGATATATAACTTCTGATATTTAGCTAAAAGCTGCCAATCAGAAGAGTTCCAGATTTGTTTAAAAGTTTTATGTTCTTCCAGATTTATCCCTTGACTGCTCCTTTTCCTTCTATAAGCAATGACAAATCCATTGTTCATTAAACAAGGCATAAAGGCTGAAATTCCTGTATTTTACCTATACAAAATCTTCCTTCTTACTTGGTGTCTTTCCAGAAAAAAGTGGTAGTATACTATATCTTAATTGCCTGGTGACTTTACACCGGTTTTCTTCAATAATTCCAGGTTGCTGTCACTGCTGCCTGTGTTGCTATAAACTATAACTCTGAACATATCTCCAGTTCTTACTAATACCTACTGAATCTCCCTTTATAATTAGCTCATGAGAGGGAGATATCACCCAGTAGGACTCATTAATATGAACTTCACTAGGATGGCAATCTGGTCTATGAGATGATCATGCGAAAGTCTTGTCTGATTCCCAATTCACTGCAATCAATTCAACCAAAATTTGTCTCTTCTTGTAACAGAAGTTTCTCATACCTTTAAACCCACAAAGGTAAAAAAGAAAGAGGCTTGCAAACTGATTTTTTCCCTCACATACACATACTGTAAGGAACCGTCTTTGGAGATGTTAATTAAGTTTGTCTTAATTTCCTTGCTCCTTAGAATGAAACTTGGAGTTTAGAATATCATGTTATTGGCTCTTGAAATTCTTCTGGATGCAATAGCTCAGTAACTAGAGTCCTAAAAGCTGCTTTGTACCATTGCTCAAAAAGATTTAGGTGTCTGTGCACTACACTTTTGACATTGCTTCCTTTACCCTTACTTGGACAAAAAGCTGGAAAGCTCTCTCTGGGCCTTAGAAGCACTGAAAAAGGATATATTGATAATTCAGATTAAAGCTGACTTTAGTGATTTAGTCATTTCTTTCAAAATTATTTAGATAAATAGTATTGTTTTCAAATATTGACATTTTATGATCAAACTAATTACTTTTGATTTAATAAAGATATTCACAAGGGGACTAATATAAAAAAATAGCATTTCTTTACCATTATTTCCAGTGGGACATAATTTTTAAAATGGCCATATTCCTTTATATTTGCATTTAATGTTCCTTTCTAATGTGACACAAAATTCTTATAAAAGTCATTACAGTACTAAAATGTACAGTCCATGAACAGAGGTCTATTTTGTGTTTCTCAGATTACACAGTTGATTCTTATTGGTATATTAATTCAATTTAATTTTAGAACTGATTTAGAAATACAGTAGGGAGAAAGAGAGATTTTTCTGCAAAAGCTCCATCGCTAATGCATACTAACGTTAATGCTTCAGGTTTCAGAGAATTGAACTGTAAGTCCAAAAATCTATCCATGATTTTTTTGTACGTCTATGCCACACAAATATATTTCCACATTAATGTAGCACCAGAATGTACAAACAAGCCTCTCTCTACCAAACAAATTTTCCATTTACCTCTAGACCTAATAGGACCATGCTGGGGCTACGGCCTAATTTGATACCATGTTTACTTTGCAATTTCTGATATTTACAACTCTTTGATATTTTACATGATCTAGAAAGCTATAATTGAGCAAGCAATGTCAACGATAAAAAAAGTATGTTCCTCAATCTTCAATCTGTTTTCAGCTATCACAAATCAAACTATCCATATAGTAGGCACTAGTATATTAAAAATAACAGTATGGCCTAGTTTCTTCAAACATAGCCTACTCTCGAGTGTTCAAGAACATAAGTAATAATGATGGAGGTAATATCTGGCCATTTTTTTAGTTAAATAAGTGATTATATTGCAACTCAATGTGAACATAATAATTCATTTTTATGCAATATTTAAATCAATTTGATTTTTCTAAAACCAAAAACATATACTCACTACAAATTTACTATTTCATAGCTTTTTCTGATTCTTAAAGAAATGCCCATGCCCTTGTCTTAAGTTATTTCCCATATACCTCCTGTGCTTCAAAAACCAGGAAAGTGCGATTTGCTTTCCTAACAAATCTATAAACTGTAAGTACCCTTCCAAGTCTTTAACCCAGCAGCACTGGAATAAATACATGTGCCTCGGCTTCCTGTTTCCCCTTCAAACATGATATTTAAGCTGTTATATATTACTCCTTTCTTTTGAAATTACTGGATTGCCATTTGTCAGTGCCTCTGGCTCTGTAAAAAATACCCATTATATAAAAGCAGTAGACTAGAAATATTGAACAAGCTACATGTGTTGACTCTGGTGCTGGTCATTTATAGCCTCCCTTTAAGACTAACTACTGTAGATATTGCCCCTTTCAAGTATTTGGGATATTATCTATAAAACCCTCAATTTCTGAGTTTTCACCCACATCTTTTACACTTCATTTCAAAGCAAGTAAAAATAGTATATACATTTTTTATCAGAAAAATCTGTGCATATTTTTCTGCACCATTAATATTTATAAAAAGAAAAAACAAACAAACAAAAAAACTTTTTTGACAGGCATGAGAAATGTTACTGTATATTTTTTATTCCATTGAAGCTGTGCAAAATCCTTACCATACCAGATAAGATTTAAAAAACAAACAAACAAACAAACAAAAATGGCGCTAAAGTAATGCAATCACATTGTGCCTGCTTATATGAAAAGTTAAAGGCAGTAAGATTTGGATGGGTCGTCATTGTACCCTGACTTGACTTCAACTGTAGCAAGTCATAAAGGAATAGATGTACCCTGGACAACATCCAGCTTGTAAAAGTGGCTTCCCTGTTGTGGGCAATTCCTGTGGTAGACAAGACCATTAGTCAGTTTAGGCTTGCAACTGTTTAGACACGGTTTCAAATGCCAAGAAAGTAGTATCAGGTGCAATGGGCAGTCTCAATAATTTATGTATTGTACATTTTTTCATTATGGCCCTGCATTAAATAATATATGAGCAAACCACAGATCCTGGTTCAATGCGATTTTGTGAGCAATACTCAAACATTGCCTGAAATATCAAGTTGGTTAAAAACAGAAAAATAATAAGCCAAGGCCAGCAGAAATACTCACTCTTCAAAAAGAAGAGGAAAATGTCTGATTATAGCAACAAAGTCATTTCCCTGCCTTGAGCTAAAAAGATATTACAGTATAAGATGAGTCTTCTTAACCTTAAGACAGACGCAGTCATTTACTGAAAGATTCTGGCAGCCAGAATTAATTGTCCACCTTGTGCTGCTTCTCCTCCAGTCACCATCATGCTAGCATTTTCTCTAAGCCTCTGATCAATACTAACCAGTGGGAGAAGTTCAGCAGCAAGGGGCACACAACAAATTGGTTTGTAAGCTATCATGTCAGGTTCATTCTCCGTTTTGATTTTGCTGGTCCTTTTCTTGCCTTTCAGATCTCCACCACCTCTGGATTCTTCAGAGCAGTTGCTCTGGCTCTTCTAGTGCTTTTTTAGGAGAGCCTTTCCTTCCCATCTGAGTTGTATTAATTTTACAGAATCTGACCTTACTCCCAACAACCACCGCCAGGGCTGAGTCTCTACCCCTACCACACTTAATATTCTTCTGTATCTAGTAGACTTAGCCTGTGTATCTATCTTGTTCTTTCTTCAGAACATAATTATAGCATTTGGGGTCTGATCTTTTATTAATTCGGAGTATTAATTCAAATGCTTTCCTAAGCACAGCAGTGTTGTTACTCAAGGGATATCCGATTTACATATTCCCATAATTTCATTTCTGATTGCTAAATTCATCAGCTTGCTTCAAAGTAGTTGATATTATAAACATAATAAGACTTTCAGGAACTGATGTTCATTGCATATTTAATGTTAACATATTTTTCTCAGTACGGCACAGCATTTTCAAAATACAAATCAATACGTTTATTGGGAAATTTGCTTTCAGTGGAAAACACATTTCATGATATCCTTGTCTTTTAGGCAAAAAGAAGCAGAGGGAGTTTCAAACATCAAAGCTTTGAATCAAAAATTATATATATATTTTTTGCAACAGTAAAACATTATGCACTTTATCAACATGAAAATACTGCTTTTAGTCCATGAAAATAAAATAAATTGATTTTAATCCACTAAAATGAAATCAGCATTGATAACTTTTATGGGCACTCAGAACTCTGTCAGAGAGTGATTAACCACATCTGCTCTTTTCAATCAGGGGTATTATCAAAACAGCTCTATCAATCTGAGAAAAATAGAGAGTACCACCAGACTAAGAAAGGGAAACAGGAAGCAAAAGACTTTGCCCAAGCAGTAATTCAGGAAACATTATTTCTCTCTTTCTGAAGATGTGTCATTATTTCATAGACTTGTTATAAACAAAAACGGACTTGCTTACATTTTTTCCTCTACTGAAACATGTAATAAGGTTATGTCAGTTTACTGGAGATCTGACCCATACAAAAATAAGAAGCAGGAGTGTGAAATTTTAAGCTGTTTAACATGTTTGGCTTCCCTAGCTCATGGATGCTGAGGGCACTCAGTAACACTCTGAACAAGATTCCAAGAAAATGGTTTTTGGGGAAAAATGGTACTTCTATCAAGTAAAGTTGCACAGGAAAAACACACACCAAATTATATAAAAATCAGACAGTTTCTCGCTTTCTTAGGATAACGCATAATGTCTGCTGAATTTCACGTTTCTAAAATTTTAATATTAAAATTGTCATGAGTACAGTTTTCCATCCTTAGAAAAGTCTAGGCAAAATTAAAACAGTGCCATTCAAAGCTCATAGTGATAACATCCAATCACTATCTGTGGCATCATCTTAAAATGAAAACAATATGCCAACACTATATTAACTCTAATAAAGAATGAATACAAAGATAATATTGATCATGCTACCTTCTAATTTATCTGCAGGGTGGGGTGTATAGAAGAACACTGATTTACCAAGATAGATTGCTCTTACCCAGGCAACTTTGTGGAGCTTCCTTGTTTTTATTTATAAATTTCTGCCCTTAAATTTTACCCTCAATTTCTATGCTGGTATATAGTTTCAACCAGCATATTTCATTTGGCATTAAATACATACTTCCTTTTAAGATAAACAATTTATTTGTTTAATGACAAAACTATCTTAGATGATTTAAATTACATTTTCCTGTCCAATCCAAACCATTCTATGATTGATTCTATGATTTTATAAACATAAAACAACCACAACACATTACATCCCATCAAAGAACAGCTGGGATTGGTAGAAATCTTCATTTCAACCTTTCAAAAAAAAAAAAAAAGTGCATAGTAAGTTTTCCTACAAAGAAGAGTTCTGATTTCTAGTACATAACACTGTCTCCCAAAATGAGTTTATAAATGAGTCCATATGTATGTATGTTTTTGTCTACTTACTAACAATAATACACTAAGAATAAAGACACAAAAATGTCACCAGAAATAATGCTATGCTAGTGAACTACTAAAAATTTTGATAGAACCAGTAAAGTTATTTTCTGTATTGCAGCATCTCTAACAGCAGGAGAAAATGGTTATCAATGGCAGAAGAATTTCTTCTCATTCAAAATTAACATATTGATTTCTAGCTGCAAGGTAAAAAATCCATAGAATTTCTCAAAGTCAGTCAATAAATCAGTAAAATCCCACTTAATAAATTAGATAAAACCAAATATTGCTAATAATGTAATAAATTATAAGGAAACAGGAAAAAACATGGTAAATAAAACGTACTTTTCAGCCTTTAAAACTGATTCAGTCCCTTAAAATGAGGATGGATTAAATTGAATGTAGTTTAACAATTTCACAAATATTTTGGGCAGATTAAAATGTTTATAGTTTCATCGATAATTCTGAACAAACTACTCCTCTAACTGCACATAATTCTGCTACGTGGTCATTATTAACTTAAAAAAATAAGTATTTTTGTTCAATCCTCTATGATACTACATATCTAATATATGGTATTATATTGCAGAGCTTCCACAGAAGATTGACCGTGCAATTCTAACCTAAAAATGAAATAGCAAAGTGTATTTTGATATAAAATCCACTTCTCTATTTCTGTTTTTCTGCAGAATCACTAGCGGCTACAGGATTGAGCATGCATACCTTAGAGAATCCATCATGGTAAACACTTTTTGTGGGCATGGAAAAGAGACAAATATGCGGTTCGCTTTGATAGTTCTTAAAAAGAGCTTGCAGAGGTCTACCTAGCAATAGTTCACAATCTTTCCTTGTTTAAAAAAAAATCTGATGTATATATGCCAAAAGCTGAGCATTTCTCCTTTTGGCCTTATTTGAAATGTTATTGCTTTAGTCTCATGCAAGGTTATGGGAGGTCAAGGAACAGATCTTATTGCCTTACCAAAATTCAGGACCCCTACTCCACCCTTCAGCTCCTCAGGGAAGATCTCCCACCTAATATACCAGGAACTGCCCTGCTCACAGAACAAATGTCTGCATGAGACACCTTGCAGCTATTTGCAGTGTGCCATCTATGCAACTGCCCACCTATCCTGCAGTCTATCCCATCTACCATAAATGGGGAAGACAGAAAAAAAAAAATCTGAATCATTCTCTAAGAATGGAACTAATGAAGCCTGGTTACCTACTGACAATTTTTTGCTCTCCTTGCCCTCTACATCTCTCATCCCTCCCACCACAACAGCTCCAGCTCTTCCATCTCTCAGCAGGCCAGGCAGGGTAAGTACGTGATGTTATGCCGGCCAAGATTCATTCAGTTGTTAGCTTGTGGGTTGCTACCAGGGGACACATTTAACTTTTGAGCTCTGCTTGTCTTTCTCTCGATGCCAGCACTGAGTCATGTCCTACCCGGCTACTGATATTCTAAGACCTGTAGGAACTTAATTATTTGGGAATCTCTACTTTCATTTCCGATTTGATTAAAACTGAACAGTGAATTCAAAAATCATTACAGACCACGCTATGAGAGATAGACTGAATACAGACAATGAAATCTCATAAGCTCTATTTACACAGGAAAACAGCCTGAAAAATCCAAGTCCTCTCCGTTCAGCAGTGCAAGAAAAAAACAGCACCTGAGTGGAGCGCTTACAGCAGAGCTCCGATCCTTGCTGTGTGCCTGGGGAGGCAAGAGGCACTCATCTACGCCTGAGGCTAACACTTTGAGGAGGCTCATGGGAATACCAACTCACCTGAGGTTCAGATGCCACCTTGTCGTGGCTTTTCTGCTCTCCACTTTCCAGGAGAGTTAAAGAAGTTTTTTGTTTGTTTGTACAGAAATCTCCTGCTCCGAGTCTGTCAGGAGTCATAATCTCAAAATAAAACACTGTCATGAAACTGGCATCTGAAAATGCCTAAACGGTAATAATTATCAGATCTGTGGTTCTCAGATACATACCCTTGAATTAAATTAAAGCATTTTCTTCAAATTAATTACTGTATCAGAAAACAGCAAATAACATAAAAGAGATGTTAGTCATATCTCTTTGCATAAAGAGAGATAGGAATCCAGGATAAATATCAGTCTTTTCAGGCATCAAAACATTTCATAAATGAGTTTGTACAAATGAGCACATCAACTGAAATGCACCACATCAGTAATGAGACAGAAAATGAAACACAGGATATAATTAAAAAGGAAAACTAAACCTACTGTTACTGCCGAAAACCTACACCCAGATTTTCTTTGTTGTTGCTTTACATATCGTAACACTTGGGAATATCCTGAGCATATACTTACTATGAGAGCTAGTCTTGAAGCATGTGAGGCGTTTCACTTTGCATGACAGATATGCTCTAAATCTTGATTACTTCCCAATTAAGGGCACTGCTGCTTGTCAAACTCCAATCTCCTTAATATGAAAATGTCTTACGAACATACAATCAGCCCTCAAATAGGAAGAAAGCTGTAGTGATTTCTGGTGAGAAAAGAAACAACTACCTGCAAAATGGAGATAAGACGAATCTGAATTCACTGAGGTCCTGCACAGTTTCTTTTATGTGAATCTCGACATTCACAAGATAGAATAAAAGGTAAGATCTGATTTATTCAGAGCCTTCAGGTGAATGAGAGACCCACTTTTCCTTATTCTAGACTCCCTGTTATCAGAACTAAAAAGGATTATGGCAAGTACAAATGATGACAAAAAGCAAGTTTTTCAACTTTCCCAATTCCTGATACTAGACAAAAGTAATGTGTTTGTCTGCAGAAAATGTGTAAAGACTGAAGTTACATAATTCATTCTTCTAGTGGTGAATCAACAAGATATCTATTTGTTTGGGTAAATAACCACACAGGAACAATGGCAGGAGGATGCTTCCCAGAAGGGTTGTCAGTGATAACATGCATAACGCAATGGGATTTTAAATGAGAACACAGCTTTTGTAAATAATGTACACTCTTCAAGATACTCTAGAGACACCAGGCAACACAATTCCTTTAGACAGAGATCGTGCTTAAAATACTGTTTCTCACAGTGTACATGATCTCCATTAGGGACTTAAGTCAGACAAAAAGAAAATGCTTCAAGGAGAGTGTTTCGAACCCTAAACGGAGAGCACAGGAAACAGATCTATAAATAGAAGACAATTTTTCAGAAAACTATAGACCAAGGAGAGTGTTGTTGCCATTTTATTGTTTGAAATTTCTTTTAAATCACTCATACCACTTCTAAAAGAAGAAAGAAACTTCTGTTCATGGACATATACGTTCTGTTGCAGGTCCTTCACTTACAGGCCCCAGAGGGGGAGAGAGGAGAAATAAAATCACCAGCTCAACCTACTTCTTGAAATCATTGTAAATACAGTGCAATTCAGAGTTTTAATTAGAACAAAGACAGATGAGCTATTTTTTTTTCCTTATTTGAATACATATTGGGTTTTGAAACATTTAAACAATTCTGAATCAGTGAGAGCTTACTTGCTAGTAGAAGACACCAAGTTATCTTCACCTGAACTGAAAACATGGAAAATCGCTTGAATTATAAAATTATACCACTATTGCTCCTGCCTTTAAGTATTTTCATCTCTTTTACACCTCATTTCCGTTGCTATCCCTTCATTTTATCTGTTTGGCAGCAAGGATCTTCCCAGGGAAACCAAGAACATCCTCATGAGACATAATTGCATCATGGCATGGTCATCCCCTTTTCACTGAAGTCCTTGGACTTCAAGATTTGAGACCTTACCAAGATTTGAGACCTCTCTTTTTGAAAAGACACTTCAGCTGGAGTACTGAGCTAAAAATAGCATATAAATAAATCAGGGTTTAAAGATGAACCATTCTTTCCATTGATCTCAGAGAAAATTCTAGATATAGCAAGGAACAAAAAACTGGGGCACAGATGAAAAGCAAACCTCTTTCCCACTCGTGACTCATAGTGTTAACACATAAGCAGGCCTATCTTCTTCTCTGGGGAAGGCAGTTAGAGTAAGTATATTTGTACTGCTTTCTCATTTGCATTACTAGTTTCTACCAAATATGCTAATGTGTTTTATAGAATAGTATATCTCTCTGCAGTTTAAGCTACATTTACAGAAATTTGCCATTGCTAATTTGAAACAATATACTGCACATGTACTTCCTTTTAAAGCAAAAACAAACAAACAAAAACAACAGCAGCAGTAACAACAACAACACATTGCCTTTCTCAAGGCACTGCTATTCATATTTCTTCACTGAAGCCATAGGAAAAGTTTATAAATTCTTACTTATGTGGATTTAAGAACACAGAATACCAAATTCAGGACTTTTTCCTTTGTTTCTTACATTCTCTGACCAATTTTCAAAAGCTAATTTCCAACACTGACTGTATTTTCAAAACCCTCTACTGCTGGAAGATATGGCAGAGTGGTGGATTTATACAAGTTTAATAATTAAAACTTTTACTCATGCATGCAGCACATAACCTTCGAAAACATCATATTTCTATTTTAGATTGATCTAACAAAGCATTTATAACAAACTGCTGTATCCAAACATGGAAACACAAGGATGGTACAATGTGCCCAGTATTAATACCTGTTTCCTAGAAATTACAGATACATGTTACTCTGCAATCTGAACATCTCAAGCTTCCCTTGAAGTGAGACCATCACAAGGATGAAATAGTCTGCTTCTTTCTTAGCATTACTGGCAGCTTCTGGTTAGCTTTATTTCAATTTTAACCTCTGAATCTTGCTATTAAAATGCTTAAACTTCTGTCCCTTGGTCAATTACTTAACTGTTGTGATGAATTTTCAGTTAACCATGTTTCTTAAGAAATGAACAAGGAATATACCTCTCAAGCATTGTTGTAACCCAGAGATCTTTTTCACCCCTTTCTGTTAAAGGCATCCATTAAGTTTTTCTTTAGGACTATCATCTCTCTGAGACATTCCCATTTGTTTTCCTAGTGCTCAATAGATACCCAGCACAAAAATGTTCTTTGAATAGCAGCCTAAAACTTAAGTACAAAAATTAATAAAAACAGTATTAGCTAGCATCACTTATCCTCCATGGAAGCATGGTCTATTAGCAGGTGATTATAAATCTGCTCACAGATGTTTAAAAGGAGACAATGCTTAAACACATAGGCAATCCCCTATGCCTTGATTGCACTCGCATCTTCACTAAAGGAGCAGGGAAAAAATAAATTAAAAAATGCTGTGCTTAGTGTGTGGTAATGTTCAGTCTCACAGGGGTTGTTATTGACAGGCAGACGTGTTTTATTTCTGTCATTTTTTTTTTTCCAATAATTAGGAAAAAAATCTGCATCATAACCTTAAGATTGAGGATGATGATTAAGAGGGGATGAATCAATTCAAAATAAATACATTCTAATCAAATTTCAAAACTTTCTAGAAGTTTGAAAAACTTCTGACCAACTTATTAGTCATCTAAATTGTCTTTGCTTTTCCTATTTTCAGCTGAAATAAGATCTACGTGAAAACAGTATTATATATTACTTTGCACCACTGCTGATCTATTTTGCTCAACATAAAGGCACCAGTTGCTTAATATGGAATAATGTGCCAGCTATGGCTTGGAGCTCCTAGGAGCTAAGGAGGATTTTCGTAAAGTCACAGTCTGGTGACAGTCATGGTTAAAAATAGCATACAATAGAGAATAGCAGGAAAAAAATATATATATTATTATTGGGCTTTAGAGTATGACTGCTTCAAAAGGCAGGCTGATTTAAGGTGGAGGTAAAAAAAAAAAGAGAAAGAAAGAAAAAAAGCTAACACATTTATTCATTCACTCAATCCATTCAGGAGAACTTGGTTACACTAAGTAACTGCAATACATATGAAATAAAAATGTGGTTTAAACTTCTCCAGATGAAGCTACTAGGTAGCTGCAACAACAGTTGTTGTACAGTGCAGACAGAGCCAACCTAACTGCAACCCAACTGGCTCCAGTGCAAGATGCAGGCTGCTCAAAGCTGCCCAAACCACCATCAGTCCCACTAGTCCCACTGTGTAAGTGGTTCTGGATGCATTTCTTTCTCACCTTTCATACCTTGCAGGTTATTTAAAAATTAAGACTACTTAAAAATTCATTCTGTCTTCAAAGAATAGAGTACAAAATGTTAAAATGTTTTCCCAAATCTTTGTTGCCCTTGCTCTAAAATGAGTCTGTCTGGAAAATTCTCAATCCTTTTTTTTTTTTTTTTTTAATGCTTATGTAGGAGACATACAGCACCATCTTTTCTCATTAAAAATAAAAGATTTGCATGAGGTTTTTGGAGTAAAAGTTCTACCTATTCATCATAATTTCAGAAACTCCTGACAGTATTGCAAAGTGAGTGCATTGTAGAATTTTACATCTAGTGGGTAACTCAGGTTTCTCCAGGAAGGAGAGTGCTGAGATTTTGTTTTAAAGGGAGCTGTTTTCAGACTGCACAATGAATATAGTTTCTACAGAATTTTTATTTAAAAAAAAAAAAAAAAGATATTACTGTGTGGGGATCAAGCTAACTTTAAAGAGAAGCTTCTTAAGGAAATAAATTTGACCGCCAGGGTGAAAATGAAAGTGATTATCAACTTTGTCTTTAATGTGTTTTTGGGAGGAGCTGAGGATTCTGATGCTTCCACATTCAATTCTTTGTCACTTTCAGTCTTTGCTACATAAACGTTCAACAGTTCCAACAAAAAGAACATCCCAAATCTTTAATCATTATGAAAAACACAGTACCTTGACCTTGTATTTTAAAGTTAAATGGAGTGACATTATAAAAATTAAATTGGTTCTTGCTCATTTCCATAATATCCTTTAAAAAGCCTTGCCTAGCCTGGAGTATATGTCCTATTTCTTTATCTTTCTTGATGACCCCTTATGCCTGCAAGTCAGCTCGTTTTTCTCTGCTGAAGACTGCACCCTACTGCTGCATGTGCTCTAAAATTTCCATTAAAATCTAGGGCATCATCACTCATTCTTATCTGCAGCAGGCTGCTGAACAGTGCGATACCAGCAACTGCATGTGAACTAAGTCTCAAAGGACAATATAGCTATACACATCGCCATCCAGCATGGAAAAGAATTCTACCTGCATAATATGTTATCACATAGAGTACACCAAGAATCTTAAAACTCTGGGTCTGGTGTACGATGATGCTGTTAATTCCCTTGCAACAGCAAGCCTTACTTAAACAGCAATTTACCATTAGGCAATTAGCTTCTCAAAGAACATTTTTATTAAGTTCACAATAAAATGATCTGTCTCATCAGGTATTGCATATTTGCTGGTTAAAGCATTATTATTTTAAATTAGTATGTTACAAGTACCTGAGGGTATTTATGCTTGTCTGTGTGGTTAACCTTCAGGTTTCTAAGTCCTTCTTCAAGCAGATTCCTAAGCTGTTCTTGCTCCCAAATACAAGGACACCTTTCAAAAGTGTTTCATGTTAGCTATGCTTATTTCTTTCTCTTCACCTTTTCTACTTTGCATGCACTATTGTGCATACACATATAGATGTGCATATATACACACTTCAGAGTACACGTAATCATACAGCATTCTACAGTCTGTATGCTTATATAAGCACACACTATAATACTGCAGTATTCAAAACTTCAATCTTGCTATGCTATTTTGCTGTGTTTCAGCTGTCATAATTGTCATCTTCATCCCTCATTTTACAGCATGATGATCTTTCTTTGATCCTGAGCCCAAGCTGTTGCATGCCTTGAAATCAGAGAACAATAACTTAATTTCACATAACATGCAATGGCTGTCCCGTGTGTATCTGAGCAGAGCACGGAAAAGAAGTCTGATCTGTTTGCACATGCTGTTGAGATGAGCTGCAGTGCTCTGTGCCACACTGGATGAACTATCCTTATCCTGTTGGCTAGCACCTCTGTGTCTAAAAAGATAACTTTGCCCAGACAAGACAAGAATACAGAATATCTGACTGCTGTCACATCAGCATCAGACAGTCTTCCAGCAATCTGTACCTGAGAGGATTTGCCACTGGTAACCACTGCTACAAAAGAGCTCGGCATCTATGAGATGCTGAAGACTGGATTGCTGGCTGCTTTGATCTGTTTTGGCCATTCATTTTTAAAACACGTATATTGTTGTTTCAAACTTTTCCACAGTCTTGCCAGCAGCCACCATCAGCCAAGCCCTTCTGGTGTGCAACACAAGCGGCTTTTATTCTTTTTATACGGATAGGCTTCCACCCCAGGATGGGGCAAACACATTAGTGCTCCCATTGCTGTATGGGGCAAAGTACATGTCAGCTGGGAACCTCTGTTTCTCCCAGTGAATAAATGTACATTCAATGAGGACAGAATAATCCGTTCATGACTTTAACTAAAGAGTTCAGCAAAGACTTTATATATTTATGTGTATATTTATTTATTTATTTAGTCCCTTTCATGTATACCAGCAACAGCACTTAGCTAAGCTCTGATAAATCCTCAAAAAGACGTATGGACAGGGAGAGCTGATGTCTATCCTTCATCTACTAACATCAAAATACAGCTAATAATGATTATACTTAGTGTCTGTCCTGAATCTAGATGTAGAATATTTCTAGTGGCTAGATGATCTTTACAGCAGGTTTGTGTTAACTTTTTTATAGCTGTCTCACAACTAGGACATTTCACAGTGGACTATAATTAACTAGGTTGGACATACCCAAGATAGCACCATAAGCTATCTGTTTCTGTTGCATAAATGATCGAATGCAAACCAAGCTTGCGCTGACTGGCATAAGAGGCAGATCACGGAGCACAGTCTTTTCCACCGCGCAGACTAAAAGCACATCTGAAGAGTAAATGAAGAGGAAAGGTCATGGAGCTTAAAGTCTTCGGTGATACCACAACAATATGTTAACTTTCTGAAGCAGGTAAGGAAAACACTAAAGACCACGCGTACAGTATGGCTTTCTGCAATGCAACATGGAACATAAGATGCTCTCACCACTTTCAGCAAGCTTCCCACACTAAGTACATCTTTCCCTACTGGTTCCACAACACACACGCCTTATGAACTGTATATGGGTCAAACAGTATCCATATGACAACGGGATAATCACTGGCTTTATATTTTTGCATATAGGTTACATGTGGGAGTCAACAAATTTATAGGATGAAATACAGAGCGGCATATATACATGGTTTTCATACTGCTATCAAGAACAAAGAGAAGTCTTGCAAATGTCAAACTCTTCTTGGAGATGATTTCAAAAGGCATAATGGGAAGCATGAAAGGCACCTTGATTTTTATGCTGGGAGACTTACCCCTTAATTATAACCCCCCCCCCCCACACACACACACACACTTCAGAGAAGGATGCTCTGTTCTCTAAGGAAAACAATGTTCTTCTTGGTGGTGGTGGTTTAAAAAAAAACCAAAAAACAACAAGCCTAGAAGTAAACAATCAGTTGAAGAAATTTCATGGATGCATATACTGATTTGTAACGAAACAAAAACAGTGTAAAGAGCCAAAACATCTTTAAATAATATTCTGAAGGTATAATTTGGTCATTTATTTTATTCTGTCATTATCTTCTGAATATATAATATAGGTAATTTATTTTACTCTGTCATTACAGATGTGTACATTACTAATTTTTATTTAGCTTAAGTATAACAGTTTGAAGCATGTAAAGATGTAATGTCTCATCTCAAAATAAAGTAATGAGATGTATGATAAATTTAAGTATACTCAAGCAATACTCAAGCTGAATCCTACAGCTGGAAGATTAAGTCACACAACTGAGAAGTGTGTTGTTACAAGGGCAATATACGATATTGACAAAGTGCAAAATCAATTAATCTTTCTCAGAACTCTGATAAACGTCCAGCTGAACACCTTGGAAAGGCCGTGATGGCAAGACAGGGAAGTATTCATCCACAGACTCAGCATAGTACAACAGTAAAAGAGGAAAGAGAATAAGCTTCTAGTCCCCAGTGATTAAAAAAAAAAAAAACAAAAAAAAAACAACAACAAAAAAAACACCTAAGTCTTTATCATACTAAGGCTGAAACAAAACAGCTGGTAGCACCAAGCATGTTTTTTGTGTTATGTAGATAAATACCACACAAGCACTAACACTTTACCATTGTTTTAGTTAATTAGAAGTATATTTTGAAATAGTGTATGTTATATACTTTATAACAAACTTTACATATTGAAAGTATCGTGTGATAGCAATGCTCTTGTATCAGGTACTGAAGTTGCTGAACTTAATTTGAAACCACAGTATGAATTAATCATTTGTTAGATTTGAAACTTAATGTTCTTTTGCATCTGCAGACTCATCATGATAGTACCATTACTTTCTAGTTATTACTCAGAATTAATATGATGGGCATAATTTTAACAACTTGGCCCTTCTAATCCCTGGTGAAATCTAGATGTTAATTCAAAAGGAATGAAATAGTCATTTCAAATTTTCAAAACTTCATGAAATACTATGTGAGCTGAGGTTGAAATTCACTTAAGTAACTGATCTTCCATTCCTGCCACTGTTTGTTAACACTAAAGAATTTTTAAGACCCTTCAGTAAGTATTCAAGAATAGTTTACAAAAATATATGCTGTGATGAGACTGTGTTCTATAATCAGTCCTAGAAGAAACAGGTCTTTAAAAGACCACACTCCTTAACTTGTTAGCTTACAAACCAATCTGGTTAAGCAACTGCAATGCAGTTACGTTTTTTTTTTTTGTCACTCTTTTCCATTTTTCCAGGTTGATTATTATTCTTATTCCAGAATAAGAATTTATTAATGATATTAAATTAAATATTAATTAAAATTGATAATGAATAATAATAATTAGTTTAAAAGACTTTTTTATTTTACTTGTCTATCCTTACTGCATTGATAGGAAACCAGACCACATTTTTCTCCACAATATATCTATTCTAGAGATATTATATTCACTTAAGTACAGTAATGCAACAAATCCAGCTTCTCTACACTGATGCTTACCACTAAAAACAGTCAAAGAATTCCACTTGTTAACTAATGCATGTGGTCTATGTGAACCTATTCCAAATAATCACGTTCACATCCTTCTGAGTTAATTACTTAAAGAAATAAGACACGCGTTTTTATGCCTTCTTTACAGCCACCTATCAATCATCACTTTGCCACCAGTAATTTCTGGGAGCACTGGCCAACTTCCTCCAGATCAAGAAAGATGTCTACAAGATGATTCAGTTCCTATGTATTACAAAATACCAACAGTTTGCAAGAAGAGGGCAGGCAAAGCAATGTCCCCCAACAGAAAGTTTTACACTCTCTGGTACTGGCAGCTAACCTGTCAAACCTTGCCCAACTCACATTCAATGACAGTACAGGCTGCCTCTTGGCCTTTCTCCACTTAGGGGACAAGTGCTGAATCTGGGGGTTCTTTGAGAAGAGATATTTTGCAGGGAAGAAACTGCAGGAAATTTTAGTTCGGAACTTGGGGCAGTGCTGGACAGAGGTTACAGAAAATGTGGCTGTGTTACTTGTGCTACTCACAACCTGCTTGCTCACGCTTTAAATACTTGTTTTCAGAGACATTTCTTTTTTCTTTATATGTTGGATATACTATGTTTCTTTAGAATCCATTGTTTCCATACAAAAATAATTGGTTAGGAAATTAATAACAGTGGTTGAAAATCATTAGAAAAAATATTAGACATTTAACTGATTTGTTCATAAGAAAATAATTAATGTATAATTTTTCCTGCTGTTTTTAAATGCAATATCAAACAGAAGGAAGCATAGCAAAGAAGCTCACCTTCACAGCAAAAGGAAGCTGTGTAATCTAATTACACTATGAATCTTCCTAATTCTTAGATGCTTCTAGGACTGGAGAAGCCTTTAAGCTGAGGAGGATCTTACATGGAGCCTAAAGAGGACTTCAGAAGGTCTCATGGTGTGCTTCAGATCTTTTACATGTATTCATGGGGCAGAACAAAAGAGAGCAAGATGACAGAGTAAATCTGTTTAGACAGACTTAAATGCCAAGTTTTCTTGTGGGTGAATATATGGGATCAACAATGATAGTCAACCTCAATAAAAAGAAATGGAAAACTGAAGTTATGAGTAATAGGGCTTTTTAAGCTTTGATTTTATTTTGGTTGATTGGATGTCATGGAGTTTGTTCAAGATGACACATAAGATGACACTTCTCTTCTAAATACATTCCGTGCAATTTCACTTTTGAATGAGAACAAATTTACTATTTTGCATAGAGATTGTAATATATGAAGAACAAAACCAGACCTTCTAAAAACCTTAAGTAGTATGAGTTTATTATTTTTTCTTGAATAAAATTGAATATATATGAAGACATGACTACCTATTCCCAGCAATCAATGTGCATGCATTAAAAGATGTGTTTGTTATCGTGCTATTTTATTTTATACTATTGCTATATTTTGTATTATGAAATACTTAGGCATACAATGTGCTATTACTTTACAAAGAATGGATGACTTAAAAGCATGGATCTTCACAGTTGTAGATAAATCATAAAATTCATATGCTTCCATTTATGACAGGATTTCTACATTCCTTATTTTAAATATGGGCTGAGAAACAGAAAAAAAAAAAAAAAAAAAAGGAAAAATTAGGAATATTTTCTTGAAGTCTTTACCATGAAATCACTCCCTTGATTTAGTTAGTCTGATAGCTTTCCTCTTACAGCTTTCACTTCTCTAAGTCTTTAGAAGTGAAAAGTACTATACAAGAAAAACAAACATTCCCCATTAACTAAGCGTGTCCCTCCAGCTATCAGAGGTAAGTAGTTTATATGCTGAAGTCTCAGATTTAATCTAATTTTGGAATTAATACCAGAATAATATCCAACCCATTTAACAGCTACACATATGATTGAATATGATCACCTACAAGAAGGAATACCACAGATTGACTAGAAGTATTTTAAATTAAATACATAAATAAATTATTCTGCAGTCTGGTGTCTATCCTATCCCACATTAAAACAATGTGGTAGAGTCTGACCAGTGTAGGCAGAACCTGTTCAGTGTGCTTTATTTTTCTTCCATAACTGTAAAAAAAAAATAATGTATACATATAATAATAATAATAATAATAATAATAATAGTAGTAGTAGTAAATCCAGGGATCTTTATCTCTGATGTTTCTTGACTCAGTTAACTTTTTGCAACCTGAAATACAAGAATTGTGCCACACCTGTTCACTTTTTAGCTTTGTGTTCTGGATTGCACCAGTGGCAGAATTTTGGGGGAAAGAGGGAAAAAAAATGGACACAGAATGATCAGAGAGGATAGAAAATAACAAACTGTGCTATTCTATACATTTCATCACACCAAGAGTCTCCAAACCTCCGTGGAAATCTTGCAGCATCTTTCCAAGGGAACTTCATCAATTTATCAAAATGTAGTTCCACAAACCTCACTTTCTGCATTTGAATTAGTAGCTTAATTGAACCTGAACTGTTCATTCCTACCCCATGCTGCCTTTTACGTGCACAGATTTTCTTGGCTATTTTTAATCCTGAAAAATTTTCCTATTCAGTTCACTGCATGGCAGCACAACCTTTTATATCAGCACTGCTAAAGGGGCACCAAAAGCTGGAGATAGCTGGAGATGGATGAAGGCTGCTTTATAATACTGATGCTGCCTGCAGAATACCTGAGAACTAATTTAGACTGCCATTTCTCAAGGTTTTCAGCATCACGCACTCCTTAGCAAAACAGCCACACGAGGATTCAAAGTCCTATAGGTCCATATGCAAGCACCCTCTCTCTATCCATTCCTTTATCCCGTATGATGGCTGTTCCATCATCTAACTGCAAGGAGGAAGCTTAAACATTCACATGAGGAAAAACAGAAAAATACTGTTTTCTGACACAGCATCGGGGTGCAAGCTAGCCGCAGTGCTGCAGCACAGCACATAGCCTCCTTCACATCCCTGACTGCATCTTCCCCTGGACAGCAGCAAGGGGAGCGAGCCAGTACCAAGTCTTTGCTAGCAAGAGGTCTGCTGTGCAGCAGCTATTCCTGAGGCCTACCTGAGGTTATGGGCCCTGCTTAGCACATCTGAGAACCACAGCTAGGAGTGGTACCAAGTTCAGGAGGAAATCTTTGCAGAGCCTTTCTTCCTCCCTGGTTCATTCTTTATTTTTGGTGAGAAATTGCAGTGTTTAGAATGGCAGCTAAGCAAGCAAAGACCCTGCATTAGCTGGAATGAAGCACCTTAGCCTAAACAATGTGAGCCTGTGTGCAAATAAAATGTCGGTGTGCTGAACTCCATGGGAGCTTTACCATCCACTTCATTAAGATAACAATTTCACTATAAAAATCTATTAGAGGATTTTTTTTTCCTTTCCATTGTAACGATCAGATACAGAAATGCTTATGGGGTTAATTTATACTCAGTGAGAACCTTATAAAAGCTTTCAAGAGGCTCATATACGATTCTGCGCAAGCTTGTGTGTGACACACACATGAACTACCTTCACCTAATGATTACCAATTCTTCATATTCAAATCGGCTATTAACTCATTACAAGCAGAAAATGAATTAAATGTATATACCTAAAGCAGCTTTAAACATCAGGTTTGAACTTCATCCCCATATAGCTCTCACAATACTTTTGAGATGGAAATTCTGCAAAATTGAGCATACAACATAAATGATACGCCTTGACACTTCAGGGCTATAAGAAAACTTACTTCGACGCTGATTTTGAAGCTGATTTAATCTAATCTTAAAGCCAGAACAACTACAGTGAAACTCCAAAATAAGTATAACTTGTTTGCGTGGTGGTTCTACTCAGCTGGGCAGCTGAGCTCCACCACAACTGCTCCATCACTCCCTCTCCTCAAATTAAAAAGAGGAGGGACCCATGGGCTCCGCTGTGGGACCCATGGGCTGCAGGGGGACAGCCTGCTCCACCAGGGGCCTCTCCCTGCACAGCCCGCAGGGGAACTGCTGCTGCCTGCCTGGAGCACCTCCTGCACTGACCCGGGAGTCTGCAGGGCTGGTTCTCACTCCTTGTTCTCCCAGCTGCTGTTGCACAGCAGTTTTTTTTTTGTTGTTCTGTTTGTTTGTTTGTTTGTTTGTTGTTTTTCCTTTTCTTAAATCTGCTCTCACAGAGGCACAAAGAACATCGCTTATTGGCTCGGCTCTGGGCAGTGGCGGGTCCCTTTGGAGCTGGCTGGAGCTGGCTCCAAACATGGGCCAGTTGCTGGCCTCTTCTCACAGAGGCCACCCCTGCAGCCCCCCACAAACCTTATCATGAAAACCCCATACAGTTTGGAAATTAAATAATAGGACTACGGGTTTTTTGTTTGTTCGTTTTTGTTTTTAATTTTGCTTTTGAAAGAAGACCAAAAAAAAGATCTTTTGTTTGGTAGGCTGAGACTTTAAAAGGCACTTAAAGGCACAGAGAGTAAAATTCATCCACTGATAAATATCTTCTTACAGAAATCCCATACTTAGGATGACATATTTCTGTGAATTTCTATAAATAAAATAATAAAATAGTCTCAAACTAAAAACAAACAAACAGAAAAAAAAAACAACCAGCCATCCTTTAGAAAATCTCTTTTCTACATTGTTATTACTTATCAAGTTTGTGAGGATATTGAACTGTTATAATTTTGATAAAAAAAAATTAATACTACCTTCAAATAACTTTAAAATTTAGGGGATATAGTTTAGCAAAGAAGACTGGAGTCTAGGCAAGCTAGAGACCCTGATAAATATTTGGGAGGACTGAGAAAGGGTGGATGAATAAAGTACTGGCAAACAACTAAGAAAATCTTTCCATTATTTGTTACAGTTTGGGTTTGTTTTCTTTGTTTTTCTTCTTTCTGGTCCCCTGTTAGGACTCATTTTAGAGGAAAAGTTTCAGTGCTTTTTTGGAAGAAGTGGAGGGAGTGGAAAAGAATAAACCAGGCCTCAGGGAAGGAGAATGAGGAAAGTGAGCCTCGTTCAGCTGCTTTAATGTCTGCATTAAGAGACAATAAAGACACATTTTCAATTGGGAAAAAAAAAAAAAAAAAAGAAAGGAAGTGATTCTAGATCTTCATGGATAGAATTACAATAAAGTTAATAGCTTTCTAAACTGAACACAAGTAATCTCTCTCTTTAGAATGAGAACCCATCCCTGCTTTTATCACCATTTTTTCCACAAACATGCTATTATAAATGTGTAAAATGTATCTTTCCAAAATAATTGTCATGCCATACAACAATAAACATGTCAATTTTAATAGCTAATTGCCTTTTTATTTTTTTCTATAGTCTTATTTATGGATATTCAGTTGTGTATTAATATCTTAAATCCCCATCTCAATTATATTTCCCAGGTACTGCATTCATTTTGGTCCATTTTTTAAAAAGCCCGTGCGATTTAATTAGAGAAAGACTCCTCGGGGGTGCATACAGAATGAATAGAGGCATACACAGGTGGTACTACCTGCGGGTGTCTGTAGAAAGAACTTAAAACAACACCTTAATGCAAATATTTTCCATGGTGGGAAAATTTTAAGTAATTCTCAAACCCTGAAGAAGAGCAAGGTACTCTTTGAGTGGACTCAGTTTTCAATCTCTTCCCGAAGAAAGGTACAGGGACAGAGAAAAAAAAGAACTGGATGTATTAGCTTGGTTTTCCTTGCTCCTTCCACACCAGACCCGCTCTTATTCCCACTGTACTCCTGGTATCATGGGAATGAAACCTGGTTCTAGTTCTCTCTGCTAACACAGTTTGCAATGCCTTGTCCCAGCCGACGATGGCACCTCACATTCAGTGACGTCTGCACTATAATGAATCCTTTCTGACTGGTTCCTCCAGGCTGGAATTTTCCTGCAAGCCCCCACCAAAAGAGTTCTGCGTACAAACCATGCAAGGCAAACGTCATTAATCCACTCTAAACTCCATTCCTTGAGGATGTCCATCAACTAAAGATTAGATTAAAAAACAAAACAAAATGCACACACACTTCGTTTCAGCCACCCCTCCTAAAAATTAAGGTTTATTCCTCTGAAAGAGACTAATAATATACTTCCTTTACTCATATACATTTTTCAACTGTCTAGGTGATGTTCACTATTTTTTGCAGTCTCTTTTTCAATATTACAAGTTAAGCTATTAATACAGTTTTAGTTAGTGTAAATGGCTTTCCTGTGCATCAAAGGAGACCTGGGATTAATTCTGGCTGAGAAGGTACCCCACAAATTGTGAAGTACTTTAGAACTGTTTCTAGAAAGAAATCTGTGAGGGCCCTAACTGTACTCTCCTGTCCCAGGGCTTGGCTGTCTGTATTCAGGGCCAGCTCTAGGTATATGAACAGTAAGGTGGACTGAAAACTGGCTGAACTCTTGGGTTCAAAGGTTGTCACCAGCAGCACAAAATGTCCAGTCATTTGTGGTACACCCAAGGGTCAATACTGAGGCCAATACTGTTTGACCTCTTTACAAGTGACCTGGATGAGGGGACAGAGCATACCCCACAGCAGTTTTGCAGGCCACACAAAACTGGGAGGAGTGGCTCATACACCAGATGGGTGTACTGCCGTCCAGAGGGACCTCTGGGCAGGATGGAGAAGTTGGCCAAGAGGAACCTCATGAAGTTCAACAAAGAGAAGTGCCAAGTCCTACAATTGGGAAGGAATGATCCCAGGCACCAGCACAGGCTGGGGGACAACTGGCCAGAAAACAGCCTTGCAGAAAGGTCCTGTGAGCCTTGGACACCAAGTTGAGCAAGCAATGTGCCCTTACAATACAGGAAGTCAACAGCCGCATTAGAGACAGCATTGCGGCGAACTGAGGGAGGTGACCCTTCCCCTCTCTACAGCCCCAGTAAGGCACGTCTGTTACACTGGGTGGACTGTCTTAAGCCTTCTGCAGTTCCTTCCCCTGTCTTTGCCACCCTCTTAATATTGTTACTAACTATAAACTAAAAATAGACCTTAGTATCTCTCAGGAATAACACTACACTATTTGCTATTAAGGACTTTTTCCCAGATGAAAAGATAAAATGGTCGCTTCTTTCTCATATGTGTTGTAAAGCCATCAGAGACCTTACCAGGTGTTTCTGTTCTCCTGAGGTATTTTGACTCAAAGATGCAAAACCAGTAAAAATTCACCTATTTAAACATAGATGGAGCTTTTTACAACACAGAATATGATAAAACTACTAAGAAGTTCATTTACTAAGCCGTTACCACACAAAACTATTAACAGCATGGTCTGTTAACAAATGCAGGTCCACAGCACTGTACAAGGTCATTACAAAAGAACAAAGCAAACCAGCAAGAAGACCTACCATCTTTGAGCATATTACTCTCACAGTACACTATTTTGGACAGCTACTGAGACTGTACATTGGTAATCCAACTTTAGAAATAAATGCTCCCATTTCAGCTGTTGCCCCGAATCCTTGAGTCAGAACATCCGTTAAGTAAAGTTTCAGAAAACAAGTCTACAGAAATGAAAGTGTGGGTTCCTGGATTCAGAGCTAGAGGACACCCAGTTATGTTCCTTTCACAGCAGGGGATAACAACTCACTCCCCCCTTGCTGACGGTACAATTTTCCAGTAATGTTTTCAGTAATGGAAAAACAAAACAAAACAAACTTTTTTTCTTCAGCTAAGGTCACACAAGCCATTCAGTTCCCTGCCTTCCTCCCTTCTCAGCAGGCAGGAATAAACAAACCCGGGTTCCACCTTGACAAGGCCAAACAGACAGTGCAGTCTCTCTGCGGATGGAAGCAAGCACGATTCCCTTTGGGCCTCAGGACAATGAACAATCACAGTACTTTTCTACCAAATAAAACAAAGAAGAAACAAACCAAACCAAAGCCCTACCATAACCTGGGTGTCTTAACTTTAGTGCAGACAAGCCCTAAGTTTCACGCTCCAGAGAAAGGCAAGCTTCACTGCTTTCCATGAGGCTGACAGCACCAGTACTCCATTTCCTTTCCTCTCCAGGAGGAGGAAATTTAATCAAGGAGCTGCTCCAAGTGTCCATTGACCAGAAAGGAATTAAACAGTGACAAGTTTTTCAGTATTCTTTGACATGTAGCTGACTGCCACAGCCTGAAACAGCTATCAACAGGGAAACTCACGTGTATCTCAAAAAAAAATTGTGGCACTCTATTAGGGTGTAACATAAAACAATGTACATCAGTTTGCTCATCAGGATGAACCAGTGCAATCTGAAAAGGACTCAATTTAATGCATATCCACTCTTCTGCCACACACCCAAAGATCAAACCTTTGCTAAGGTGTCTGTCCTCACACTTGCTGTTGTGAAAATATTTTTTTTTTACACTGCTAGACTTGAGGATTCTCCTAGAGATACAGACTCACAAACTATAAATCAGATTCCATCACTGCTTCTTATGTCACAATAAACAATGTTTTACAATGACGGTACAATACCCTTAGCTTTTTCTAACCATAACTTACATCAGCACATAAATTAGTTATCACAAACTGACAAAATAAAACATTCTTCTCAAGAAAAAACTATAGTGCTGATTTGGTGCTACAAAACACAAAAAAACAGAATATAATTTAATTCATTAAAATGTACTTAAATCATTAGCTACTAGGTGAACACTGACATTAAAATTAATGAATTCCCACATAAGCTGTTCAGAAGTACTATGGAAGTAATTTTTCCAGTGCCCAAGAAAGGTGGCATCACAAGGCTTTGCTAATAAAGGAAGTGGGTACTGAATTATTTATTCATACAAATGCACTTGGAATGGAATGTGAAATCGTAGGTTGAAAGTTACAGCTGCTACAACTCCATATATAATAATTAAGCACATTGTAACATATATAATATATATGCATGTATATATAACAAATAGTGCTGAGCAGAGAGTGACAGAAAAATTGGAACAAACACAGTATACCTGAATCAAAACAGCAAGTTGAAAAAGCATCTGCATCTTTTAGCAAACCACTTCAAAGCTAATCTAAGTTTGTTCTTAATTAATTACCATGATGAAAAAGTCCATTACTTTAAATATACTTCAAAAGCAGAAACTATAGACAGTTTTTAATAACTGGGGAAAAAATAAATCTTGTGACAGATTAAATACTTAACAGGAGTCCGGGTTGCATGTGTGCAACAAAACAAGCAGTTATGGCAAAATCTCAGTTTATGGAAAGGCTGCAATATTGCCAATATTTTCAAGAACTAAACTATCCTATTGAACTCAGTTTTGACTGTGAATTAAAACAGACTTGAAAAAGGCGATTAAGTTATTTAAATGCCAATTTACTAATGACATTTATTTATTTATTTAAACCAAAGTGATCTTCTAACCTCCTACTTTAATCCTTCCATAAAAACAAGCATAAAAGCTAGGCTAAGCTACCTTTATCCTTCCATAAGACATAGATGCTCTGTATGTATACGAAATTCACTAAACTAGAACTGATACACAATCTGTTTAAGGAAAACAAACAAACAAAAACCAGCAGAATAATGAATAATTATTTTCTTTTGACTATGACACTTAATTTTGAATTATAATGCAACAGAAGTAATATATGAACACAAGGTATGCATGAACATTGTTCTGAAAACTTAGACATGACTTTTGAAAAAGAGACCTTGTGCCTTTATCAGAACTCTTCAGTCTTTTCCTTCCCTCTGTGTACTGGGTTTACATGGCAAACTTTTGGTACTGGGGGGCTGCAGGTGTGGCCTCTGTGAGCAGAGCCCAGCAGGGCTCTCTCGGGCAGGACGGCATCCCATGGGAGGGACCCCACGTGGAGCAGGGACAGAGAGTGACTGTGAAGGAGCAGCAGAGACAAAGCGCTAGGGACTGACCGCAGCCCCAGTTCCCCGTTCCCCTGCATTGCTTGGGGGGGAGGAGGTGGAAGAGGGTGGATGCAGGGAAGGTGTTTGTAGTTTGCTTTTAGTTTATCACTGTGCTGATCTGCTCATGATGGGCAATAAATTGTATTAATCTCCCTATGCTGGGTCTGTTTTGCCCGTGACAATAATTGTTGAGTGATTTCCCTTGCCCTTACCTCAACCCTTGAGCCCTTTCCATCCTATTTTCTCCCCTTTTTCATTTGAGAAGGGGGAGTGAGAAAGCAGTTGTGGTGGAGATCAGCTGCGTAGCAGCGTAAAACCACCACACTCTGAAATAAAACAATGTCAAATTTTGTGTTTTTATATTTTACTGTTAATGAAGTTCTATTATCCAAACATGAAACTATTTCCACAAGCACCTGTCCTACTCAGCTTGCTAAATAATTAGGTTTAGCTTTACCACTTCTCCTCAGCCTCTAGAACATCTGCTCTACTGATGGAAGGGAGATCCAAGGACAAAGGAGAGACAAAGAAGCTTTTAACAATGAAACATGAAATGTAAGAAAGAAGGTAAAGAAAAATAGTACATTTATTGTTGTCCTGGTTCCAGTTAGGACAGAGTTAAGTAGCTCATAGTAGCTGGTAGAGTGCTATGTTTTGGATTAGGATGAGAAGAGCGCTGATAACATGCTGATGTTTTAATTGTTGCAGAGCAGTGTTTACACCAGGCCAAGGACTTTTCGGCTTCTCGCTCTGTCCTGCCAGCGAGCAGGCTGGGGGTGCAGCAGGAGCTGGGAGGGGACAGACCCAGGACAGCTGACCCAAACTGGCCAAAGGGGTATTCCATACCATCTGACATCATGCTAAACAATATATAGGGGTGGCTGGCCGGGGTGGGGGGCCGGCTGCTCGGGGATAGGCTGGGCATCGGTCAGCAGGTGGTGAGCAATTGCATTGTGCATCACTTGTTTTCTTACACATTATTATTGTTAATACTATTATCATTATCACTATTATTATTATTATTGTTATTACTATATTCCTTATATTCCTTATATTATTATATTCCTGTCTTAATAAACTGTCTTTATCTCAACTCACCGGCTTCACTTTCCCGTTTCTCTCCCCCATCCCAGAGAGGGAGGGGGGAGGGTGAGCGAATGGCTGTGTGGTGTTTAGCTGCCAGCCGGGTTAAACCACAACAATTGTCAACATCCAGGAAACAATCACAACAGAATCCAAAAAACTGCGTTGGTTAGAAGAGAAGATTTTGCCTGTAAGCAGTGACTGTGAAAGTTTACACCATACTTTGAATCCAGCATATAGCCCCAATCATTCCTTCCCACTGTAAGTACCCTCATAGCTAACTGTCAAACCAGTAACCCATGTCGCTTGAATACATGTCTATAAAAAATGGGGCATTTCATAACTACCCACAGATGTTTCAAAAATTGTTCTGGAGACCCATTTCAGTGATTTTTCAATCTGGACAAGATATCTGCCCATTTAAAGCATGTTAAGGTATCTAGAAGCAAAAACTTCAATAGCTCATCGCTAGCTTTCTTCAGCAGAAATGTGTATCATAGAAGAGGAAGCTAATTCCTGTGACAATGTACTCTACTAATTATATGAGAGTATCAGTCATGCTTCTTTTATTCAGAACTTAACAGTGCATTAAACATGTTTAGAGAGCAAAATGTTTGCTATATAAATCTATTACACAAATAATGCTAGTCCATTAATCTGAGAGTTAGTTACCTTGTACTTGATAACTACAGATTATGAAGACAAGTAGCTTTTTCCTATGATTTTTATTTAGACAGTTCAATTGGTCACTAAAACAGATCATAAACTTCATCTGGATATAACATCACTTTTTTTTTTTAAATATATTTTTATTTTTAGTATAAAGACAAAATAAAAAGTCATATGAGATAGCATTCTGGGTAAGAATATGTCAGAATTCCAATTAATAATTTGAAAGAGAGATTAATATTTAAATAAGATTTATAACCTTTTCCCTTACTATAAGATTGTAACTTTTACTTGGTAGGTTTACTCTGTATACAAACCTGAGGATACGCTTTCTATACACAAAATGTGTGTGCATTAGTTAAGAAGCATATAGGCATCACACAGATATTAAATTGTTTTCAGCACAACATGAACCTGTTTCAGTGATTATCGCTGTGTGCGTATTGTTGTTTTCTTTGTTTCGTTTTTTCATCTGAATGTAATTACCTAACACCATCTAGCTTGCAGGAGATCGAAAATAGTTAACAAATCTTCGAAGTGTTTACCTTACAACAGTCTTCTAATATTATTCTCACAGCTCTACAGGGACTACACTCCTTCATTTTCCAGGAAAAAAAAAATCCCAGAAGGAATGGTTTTTATTTTTTTTTTAGTGAAATAAATTTAAATTTCAGGGTATTACCAATTTTTGGAAACTTAAATATTTTCATATGAAGCAACTGTTTGTCAATTTTCTTTTTATAATCACAAGTGCATCACTTTTATAGACTACAATTTTAGAGACAATAGCCAACTGAAATAGAAATAAATGCCAAGAAGTTGGAAAATATTTATCTCATAATATGTCAATTTTGCATTTTTTAAAAACTCATTGTTTAATGCTACCAGAAACCAAAGTTGTTGAGTAAAGTGTTGATCTACTTTCATCCTATAATGGGACTTAATTTCTACACAGGGTAGAAAATCAGATACTTGAATTTCTCTGTAAAAGAAATACACTGTTTTCACTTAATCTAGATGTCAGAAAAATTCTCATTCAAAGATGAAGAAAGCTATGTAATTATTACATGATCTTCTGAAATTGCAGCAGTGCTCCACTGCTTCTTAGACTAATCACAATAGGAAGTAAGGCAACTGGGATTTCATTTGGTGATAACAGATGAGTCCACAGTAAATTCTGAGCTGCATGGCTCCCAGATAGTTAGCTTTGTATAAACAGTAATAATTAATGAACCACCCCCCCCACCTCCCTTTAAAAAATAATCAAAACCAATCAACCAACCAACCAGAAAAACAACCTCCACTAGCTATGTTATGTGGAAGGAAAGCTCAGAGTACCTCTTTTCTACATGATCACTTTGGAACCTGAAAACATTATTTTGTGCAAACCTTCACAAAAAGCCAAGCAGTTTTAGTTTATCATTTTATATAGTTAAAAACTAAAAGTTTGGTATCATCAGGACCTTAAAATGCTAATATTGCACAATAATGAAAAATTTAGCATACTTTCTTTACTGTACTACTTTAATTGGCTTTGAAGTAGGTTTGAAATAGATTTAAATTTTAAAAGTACACATTTTGAAAATACACATTTGGATAAAATGCATAAAAATGATAAATCCCCAACACTTTAAAAACTAAAATTAGATTTTTCTTTCTAAAAGAAAGATTTATGTAAAATGGGAATTGATTTCTAGATATTTTATTGCAAGAGCTACATCAGAAATTAGACCACAGCAACAGTTTCCAAATTAAATTTTAGTTATTTCAATCTGAAATAGTAGCCCATAGCTGTAAAAGGGAAAAAGTGGACAGCTCCAACAGGCATCTGACCTATCTTGGGTATTTATCTTAAAATGAACTAAGAAATCCCTGGGTATGTGCATTTTTCTCACATGCATGGATTTCTCTGCACCATCAGGGCAGGTCCATCCCAGCTTTAAAAACTAAACGAGGAATGTCATATAAAAAAACTCAATGCTCTTGAATTCTCCTGTCCTTATAGATAATATAAGGATGTTCTGGAAAGTTTCTTAATGTTGTGCAGAAAACAAAGACAACCTACTAATGTCTTCTCTAGGCAGGGGAATTATGCCACTGTAAAAGAAAAAAAATAAAAAATCATTATCCATTGTGGATAATGATGGCATATATTTACTTTATCAAAATTGTTATTCTCTTCCTCAAACTAAGACTGTCCACTAAAGAGGGATGATCCAGTTTATCAAAGTTCATTTAGTTTTCTTGTGTATGCAGGTTTAATGGATTCTGTCATCACTAGCAATGTGATGAGGTAACAGCAACACTGAAGAAAAAACAAAAAAAAAGTGTGATCTGGTGTAATATTGTTCTCCTTGTCTGGGTAAGACAACCTGTTTACAGCCATCAACCACAGACCTAGTTAAAAGTTAGAGATCATGTTAAAAGGCTCCTAACTCTGAAGACAATATAAATAAATACAAGTAAGATTCTTTGTAGATAGATTCTTTGTAGATAGATAGAAAGATTCTTTGTTCACCTGGAGAGGTGAATGCCCAAGAGCTGGACATTAAGTCTGAGAGGTGGTAATTGTCAGGGGAGGGATTGCATGGGACGAGTAAGTCCCCAGCTGCCTTGGCAGGGCTTGACTTTTTTCTGCTGTGTATACTTAGGAGTATGAAATACAGAAAATGAAATGTCAGGAAGAAGGAAACCTTAATAGAGCTTCTTTGGGGCACAGTAGTCACCAGGAATATAAGTTTACAGTCAAGGGAAAGCAGTTCTTGTTATATTGGCAGTCTGAACTTAAACTGCATTCACCAAATAAATGGCATTTATTATCAACAACATGATAACTTACTGGCAAACAAAACAATTACAACAATGGAATAAGTCATCTGTACTTCAATTTTATTTGTTAGATCTTAGTTTTCTTTATTAAACCAATGATATGTTAATATGTGAACACATGTACAATCAATTAATTCTGGAGAATTGGTCTAATCTTCTCTTTAATTCCTTTTGTGCTTCTCTTCTATTCAACTATTGTCTAGAACAGTATAAACAAATTATATGCTAAGACTTTTTTTAATTACCCATTTTTAACAGGATCTTACTTTTCTGTAATATTTGTTACAGGCAAATCAGTACAGCAATAGTTTTCAGCGTCTAACGTTTCCTAGATGACATTATTCTCCAGGTGGTTACTGGATGTAAGAAGAAATCCAGCAGAAGGATGTCATTTAATCGTTAAAAGAGTAAAGGGTTTACTTTGAAACTAGTCATTCAACAAATTATTCTGTTTCCCACTACCCTCCCTAATACCCTGCAAAATTGTAAGTGGAACTGGGTATGCTTACACAAAGGGATGTCAGCCTAACAATACAGCACCAGCCATGCCCCAGTAGCCATTCTTTTCCAAGTTTGCTTTGACTCAACTCACAGTCCCCACGATGCTGTTAGTGAGCTGCAGAAAGTGGCAGATGCTGAGAAAGCAAGTAAAACATGGGTCAAACAGAAGCACTGAAATCAAAAGGATGCAGGGGAAACACCTGATCTTTCCTTTGAATGTTGTTGGTTCTTTTCCCAAACTAAACAAAAAGCCAAGAACCTCTTCCCAGCAAGCTGTTAGCTAATTGGTATTTGTTGATACAGTCTGTAACTCCCTCAGAAATCAAAGTATGAAGTAAACAGCAAGTACCTGGGAAGATAAAGCCTTTGTATTATAGCTAAATGGAGGCGAGGAGGAATCTGAAGCTTTCTTTCAATTAGATTCTACTTACATATTTGCATGTTACCTCTGAAGAGCAGAACAAAAGCCACTTGAATGTGCCCCCAATGGATACACAGTATTTGATCATCTACCTTGGCAGTTTCGTCTCTATCACACCTTGATTCGTGCACAGACGCAGCAGCAGGACAGATCCTGGTAGGTGCTTATTAAAACACTAAAATGCACTTTTCTTTTTTGCAGAATTCCAAAGACAGCATTATTTAAAACAACGTTATTCTTTTTGAGGTGACAGGTTTTGGCATCTACTTCACAACTTTACCTCTTTGTTGCACTATGCACGTGTAATCTTTTTTTTTTGTTTGTTTTTAAATAAAATTTTTCCACAACTGCAATCAAGCATATCCTTCATACCAGAGCCTCTGAAGTTTTACTGTGAATATGTATTTCAGAATAATGCCACTCATGACTATCAAAATGGACTGTAAAATGAAAAATACTCCAGAAATATAGATAGTTTAGATGTTTAGCTACCTTGCCAGGGCTTACATTTTTTCCTTACACACAGCATTGCTAGCACACTTCCCCTTCTACACAGGTCCCTCCACGCTCAATCAATTTTCTGGCTTTAAAAGATAAGAAAAAAAAAGAAAGGCTATTGAAGGACAATATGATGCTATACCTTTTGTTGAAAACACACAGTTCAGTTCCCCAATGCCACCTCTGGAATGAGGTAGCAGAGGAGGAGGGCTGGCCGAGTGCCTCTGTAGCCTTCTCATTCTCTGATGCTACAAGACAGCTGCATTGCTAAAGGGCAGCCTTAAATGAGGCTGCAGGGAGCAAAAATTCAAGTACAGTAACTTATGTTACTGCCCTGGCAGCTAAGGGTCAATCGTACCCTGGGGTGCATCAGGCACAGCACTGCCAGCTGGTTGAGGGAAGGGATTGTCTCCTTCTGCTCTGTGCTGGTGCAGCCTCACCTCAAGTACTGTGTGCAGTTTGGGGCACTACAGTATAGGAAAAATATAAAACTGTTAGAGTGTCCAAAGGAGGGCAACAAAGATGGTGAAGGGTCTGGAGGGCAAGACATATGAGGAGGGGCTGAGGTCCCTTGGTTTGTCCAGCCCAGAGCAGAGCAGGCCGAGGGCAGGCCTCATGGCGGCCTGCAGCTCCCTCACGAGGGGAGCGGAGGGGCAGGCGCTGAGCTCTGCTCTCTGGGGACAGCGACAGGACCCGAGGGAACGGCATGGAGCTGGGACAGGGGAGGGTCAGGCTGGGTGTTAGGGAAAGGTTCTGCACCCAGAGGGTGGTCGGGCACTGGGACAGGCTCCCCAGGGCAGTGGTCACAGCACCAAGCCTGCTGGAGTTCAAGAAATGTTTGTAAAATGCACTCAGACATAGGGTCTGATTTTCAGGTGGTCCTTTGTGAGCCAGGAGTTGGACTCAATGACCCTCATGGGTCCCTTCCAACTCAGGATATCCTGTGATTCTAAGTGACTGCGCCAGAATGAGCGAGCACTGTGCCTACCACTGGAAACACTTCCTGTACCTATACGTAATTTTTGCATGAATTATTCCTCTATAATGAACTAGTGTATCACCAGTAGAGGTGCAAATGCTTCTCATTTGAAGAAAGTGATACAGAACTGTATTCTTCAGACAGAAGAATAACATTCTGCTCTGTTATATAAGCAGTGTAAATTGAACTTATCTAGCATGCAATCGTTTTCTCATTATTAGATTTTAACAGTAGTAAGCATGTTAGATTAGATGAACAACAGTCTTATGTAAGGAAGTCAACCCTTAAAACCTGCAAGTTTGTTACAAACACTAAGAATCAGAAAAAATACTTACTTGAAAGTTATTTTTCCTCAGCTGTAGTAAACTACTGTTCAATGGCAAAATAATACTCACAATTTCACTAGTACAGATTATCCCTATAAAAGATAAACCCAAAGGACTAAGGTACTAATCCCGTCTCTGACATTTAACAGTTCTGTTGTACCAAATGAGCATGGTTTCAGTTTCTTTGTGAAGCAGAAATGCTAACAGTCATTTACGTCCCCCCGTGGCATTGTGAGGATAAATGTATTGTCATAAAGGTCTTTGAAAATGAAAAGTTGTAAGCGTTTTTATTGATGTTTTACTTCCTGTTCTACTGGAGTATATTAAAAATAATTTCACAATTGTCAAGTGCAAGCTTTATCTACACATATTTCTCAATTTACCAGTCCCTCCTCCTACAAATTGCAAAGATGAGAGAACAGCTCAGCAAGTGTATTTTCTAGCCAACACTGCTTGTATACAAAGGATATAATAAGATGTAGAATATGATCAGAATAATTTTATCCAACTACTGCTGATCTGATTTGCCTTGCTGTTACACAACAGCATAAATGCCTAATTGATTTGAGGATTTGATCATTGATCAAATCGATTATAGCTACCATGATAACCAAAGTGAAAAACTGGTATTAATAAACAATAGCTTGAACAAACAAATAATCTTTCTACTGATTGGGAAACCAGTTCAGCATCAGAAAGAAAAATTACCCAGGTTAAACAGTGATTATCTGCTAGAGTGACTTACAGTAGGATGACTTCTACTTAATTACTGATCCACTTGAAATAATTCTCTATTTAAATTGCAGTTTGGCATTCTGCAGGCCAGTTCTAGGGGCAATCAAGGGCAACCTATACAGGAGAGTGTAAAGATGTTCATAAGCTAAGCAACTGCACAAAACATCTAGTACATAGCTGGAGAAGGAGAAGAAAGAAGGGAACAGGTAAGTTTGTCCCTAACCTTAATCTAAAGCCAACTCTCCCTTTGCTTGCCTTTAGGACTGCAGATGTTTGATGGTATTCCATAAAGATGCACTCTGAGCGAGCCCCAGTGACTTTGTGCATGCTGGAAGATACCTTTCTAGGCTTCTGTGACATGTCTGTGTGAGTTTTCTCCTGTGATACCCAACGAATACACTGGATTATTCTGAGACATGGTGGGATGTTATTGTTTGTTTTGTTTTGTTTTTCCTTATAGAAAGCATCCGCATTTTCCTCTATACACATTTCTTTAGTATACACTAAACAAACAAAGGAATATGAGAAAAATTAATGCCTGCAGTACAAGACACGAAATACAAAAAATAGTTGCTTGGCAACCAGCATGAGAAATGAGAGTTTATGCCTGTACAAACAGCCAAGAGAGTGGCATGAGTACCATTTGTGACTGCTGTTTAAAGAATGGGTGAGGGAGAGGATGGCTGAGGTGATTTTGTTTTAATTAAATTTGTATCTGTAGTTTTTCTAATTTCTGTGGTTTTCTCACAAATATGTATGTGTCAGAATATAATAAAGGTGTATTTTAGATTACTTTTCTTTTATGCCTTTATAGTACTATCTTTGCTCTTTTTCTTTCTTTCTTTTTTTTTTTTTTTTTTAAAGAAATGCCATGCTTTTTTCATAACACTTAAAAAGAGCTAGGGAGGTGTAAATAAATCCTGATTTCCATTTGTACGTTGCTTCTTAAAGATTAATGAATTAGACATTTGCAACTACTTTCCTCAGGAAGAATGGATACATCTATAAAAATTCTGTCAGCTTGGAAAAATTCTTCAGCCTATTGTAACTGTAAATACATTCATCAAGAAAAACTGTTTTTGTTTTTGTTTTTTTTTTTAGTATTAATACATGTGCAATTTGTTCAAATCTCCAAATGATACCAGCATCTGATCACTTGGAACAGTAGAAAAATATACACAGGGCTTCTCTTCACAATACCTGAAGACTTGCAGACTATTATGTAAACCAATACTGATGATAAGTACCACCTCTAGTCCCGCAAGTCCTTGTACTGCAGACTCTTGGAGGCTAGAAAGATAATTCTGAGGACTTATCATTAGGACCAGAGATGATTAATGGAATGGAACATCTTTCCTGTGAGGAAAGGCTGAGGGAGCTGTGACTTTGCAGTCTAGAGAAAAGGAAGCTTGAGGGGACCTTATCAATATGTACAAATACCTGAAGGGAGGGTGTAAAGAGGACAGAGCCAGGCTCCTTTCAGTGGTGTCCAGTGCCAGGACAAGAGGTACAAACTGGAACACAGGAGGCTACCTCTGAACACCGGGCAGCACTTCTGTGCTGTGTGTGTGACTGAGCAGTGGCACAGGCTGCCCAGAGAGGCTGTGAAGTCTCCCCCTTGGAGATCTTCGAAAGTTGCCTGGGCAGCCTGCTCTGGGTGTCTTTGCTTGAGCAGGGGGCTGGACCAGGTGACCTCCAGAGGTCCCTGCCAACCTCAGCCATTCTGCAATTTTATGCTTAAGCTGTTCTTATCCTTAACAATCCAGTGCTGACCACTGTTGCATATTAGACTGATCTGTGGTCTGATCCATATAGTTATTCTAATGTCCAAATTATTTAGAAACATTTAAAAGTGTACGAGAGACTGAGCTGAATTCAACACAAACGTGTTCTTTACTCTCAAGATTATATCAGCATATTATAAGAACATGTAACCTACCTGTTTTATTATATACCTTACTGTTTCTCTGAATTCATTTGCCCAACAAGACCTGCAACTATGTCATGTTCTACAGAAAACCATGCATTAGTAGTGACAAGTCTATTAGAGTGGTCAGCAGTCAAGTGCATTGATTCACTTCCTTTCAGTGCACTAAAACATCACTATAATTGCTACACTACCTTTTGCATTGTCAATAGATGTAGTCATTCATGATGTTATTTTAACCCTACAAGTAATAGCAGTCAGTGGGAAAAAAAAAAACACATAGTAAACTTATCTCTAGCTGCTATAGTAAACAATATTTTAAGATCTGTTGGTGACATTTTAGGGAAAAGCAAAACTTGAAGCAGCTGCCATAGTCTGTATAAAATCCTTTTTTTTGTTGGATACCAGGACTGTCCTGCAGCTGATGCAGTATGACAAAACTTGGATAGGCATGAAAAAGGACAAATACCCTCAGCAGAGGAAGTATTTTAATGCCTAGTGCAGACTAACAAGAAAAGTGCCACCCACCAACATAAAACTAACCCATGCTGTGCTGCTGGTTGTGTTTTTGGTACTTACGGGTTTGTGTGCTGCAAAGATTTCAAACCCCGTGAAAGAAAGAAGGAAGGAAAGAAGGAAGGAAAGAAGGAAGGAAAGAAGGAAGGAAAGAAGGAAGGAAAGAAGGAAGGAAAGAAGGAAGGAAAGAAGGAAGGAAAGAAGGAAGGAAAGAAGGAAGGAAAGAAGGAAGGAAAGAAGGAAGGAAAGAAGGAAGGAAAGAAGGAAGGAAAGAAGGAAGGAAAGAAGGAAGGAAAGAAGGAAGGAAAGAAGGAAGGAAAGAAGGAAGGAAAGAAGGAAGGAAAGAAGGAAGGAAAGAAGGAAGGAAAGAAGGAAGGAAAGAAGGAAGGAAAGAAGGAAGGAAAGAAGGAAGGAAAGAAGGAAGGAAAGAAGGAAGGAAAGAAGGAAGGAAAGAAGGAAGGAAAGAAGGAAGGAAAGAAGGAAGGAAAGAAGGAAGGAAAGAAGGAAGGAAAGAAGGAAGGAAAGAAGGAAGGAAAGAAGGAAGGAAAGAAGGAAGGAAAGAAGGAAGGAAAGAAGGAAGGAAAGAAGGAAGGAAAGAAGGAAGGAAAGAAGGAAGGAAAGAAGGAAGGAAAGAAGGAAGGAAAGAAGGAAGGAAAGAAGGAAGGAAAGAAGGAAGGAAAGAAGGAAGGAAAGAAGGAAGGAAAGAAGGAAGGAAAGAAGGAAGGAAAGAAGGAAGGAAAGAAGGAAGGAAAGAAGGAAGGAAAGAAGGAAGGAAATCAAAGAATGTATTTTTACTCTTTGCAATCAACGTTACCCCAATTCAATCTCCAGTAAGATAGTCTTTTGAAGACTGGGACATCTAACTTGCAAATTTCATCAGAATGTGTGGGTTCAAGGAAGGGGAATTAACATTGACATATGCTTTCATTTTCTTCCTCCTGCCTGTCCAGAAGTCTGAAGAGTTATTTCTACCATCGATTACCAAAGTAATTGTCAACAGCTGGTTATTCATCTAACTTTTATTGTTCTCCCTTTTGATTTACTAATGAATGTTGTTCCACGTTTGACATAAGACATCTATTTTTTTCCAGCCTAACACAATCTTTACTACTCTTAATATATTCACTATCATGCTTTAATTACGCCTTCATGTTATTTTGAATACAACAGTAAAGAATTCAAATAAATTTTAGCTTCTGGTTTCTCAGAAATGGATATAAGGACAGAAAATTTCAACCCTCTTTTAAGTCAATAATTGACGATAATTAATGAGAGGCTCTCAGTGACTCCAAATTCCCAGGAGAGAAGAATAAAGAAAAAATTAAAAAATCCAATACTACATCTTCCTTTTCTGTTTATCACAAAACTTCTTTATAGTTTGAGGAGGTATAACACTTACAGAATAAACAAGCAAGGGATTGACTTTCCATTACATTTGTTTTTCAGTCTGTGCAAACACGTTCCCTTTCCAAGGCAATCAAGGACAGCATTGTTCCTAAGTCACTCCTGACGATACAGATACAGGAAAGCAAGTCTTTCAGCTTCATTCAGTTGCTCCCACCATGCTCACACTCAGCATGTCTAGAGCTACCACTGCTGATGTATCAAAGGAGGCTAATGAGGCAAATTTAACCAGGAAGTAGGCATACATTTTGAAAGTCGCTTCTCAAAGAGAACAATGACCAAGAAGTATCAACACGTTTTGAACAGGAAAGCCCACTTTGTCTAGCTGGTCCTCAAATTCTGTTTTGCTTGGCATGTCAACACTTACTTTCACTATCACAAATATATGCTAATCAAGCTACTGATCTTATCCTTGGGAAAAAAAGATCCACGTTTAAATTTGGTCTGTTTTTAAACTCTTGAGAAACATTCTGCAGTATGACATGCTGAAAGGAAAAATCTCTCTCTATATATATACGCTTTATAAGGTCTTATTATTAATTATCTGTACCACCTACACTAAAATAAAACCTCCCTAGTAAAATTTTTCATGAAAACTTTACTAGGCCAAATTGTAATGTTATTTACATTTATTTCACACTATAAAAGTGCTTAATGCAAGGGCTTAGATGGCTAGAGGCTTATTTTATATTTATGAGATACCAGGATCAGTCATAACAACATAAGAGAGTAGAACAGTAAGACATTAAAGACGTGTCAGAAATTGGTAACACTGTCAGTGTTCCTCAGCATGAAGTCTCCCATCGTTGAAGTAAAAAATTTTGGTGGTTGTTCCACAGGTGTTGGACAATACTGATATGATGGAACAGACCCTGGACACTCATTACTTTAGTCATATTTTCTGAACACACTTACTTGTAAATGCAAGGTGCTATCCACGCAATCAATCATGTTTTTTTATTAGATTAGCCAAAACTCAGTTTTTGAGCATCACAGAGGATGATCTTCAAGCAGTCTCCATATGATAATAGGCTTAACCATAAACACCACCTTCTAAGATTTAAAGTATTTGTCCTGATAGAAACTTAAAAGCAAGCCATTTTATGTAGTCAGTTGAAAAGTAATATTGTATTGCAAAGGAAATAAACTATCATTATAAACTCACCAACCCTCTTCTGTCTGTAGAATTACTATAATAGTAGCTACACCAAAATATACCTTCCAGGTACCATACAAATATGAATCAATTTTGTATTAACAGCATCCCAATAAGGTCAGTTAGCAAATTAGAGGAATGTTATCAGGGAAGTCACTTGGATTAACTGAAGCAACCACCACACAATAATGATGTGCACATCAAGTGTGCAGGTACTCAGTTACAGCAAGTAATCTTGCCTCCCCAAACTCAAGCTCAAAGGCAAGAAGATGAATGGCCAAAAAAGATGGATTTATTCTGCCACATAGCAAGCACACCGTAATCCTGTTTACATGTATTACACACAGTAAGTATTCCCAAGAACGGAAATTAGCTCATCCTCATTTGGACCTAGAAGACCTACTTAGAAGAGTTTTAAACTCTTATCTCCCTGTTAATGTTTGTGGGTTTTTTTTTTGTTTTTAATACATCATGACTTTGAAAACACTGGCTCGTATTATTCAGAATGAAATATGAATGAAACAAGCAAGAGAATCTTTGTCGGCAACTGTATAGTTACAAGCAAACCAGAAAAATACTGACCCAAGGAAACAAGCAAACAATGAGGACATTCATTCTGCAGTTCTCGTGGGACTGTTAAGAACAGCTAATTAGGACTACATCATTCTACATCTTACTCTATAGCAAGCTAATACATAATTACACAGAACTTCAGTAAACCAATTATAATGTGCAGTTTAAAACTATGTGTATTTAACACACAGCTAAGAATTTTTAAAATATTCTTTTTAGTTGAGGCAAAGAAACCAACCAAACAAGCCAAATTCCCAAAACTGTCTAAAGAGAGAACAGAAAATCAGCTGCCCTTATTCTAAATACATTATTTTGTCCAGAGAAGATGCTTTGCAAACTCCTTTGGAAAAAAAAAAATATCTATTATCAGAAAATAAAACAACCTAACTACATATTCTGTTATTCATCTCCTCATCCCCAAAAAATATCAGCACCTGAAAAAAGCCAAAGCAAGCAGATGAAAACTTGGGTTTTAAGCTTGAGATGGTGATTATGGTAATATTAGATTTACATTTTCCTAAATCTTTCCTCTAGGGAGTAGATAAACGAGGAATAACTCCCACTACTACCTATGCGAAAGAATCACTTGCAGGTCCTGGAAAACCATTTAAGGAAATTCAGTAGGTCTCTTTCTAGTTACCTATCATTAAAATGCAATTCTTTGAACATAAGAGCTAACAGCTAGCTTATAAACTCCACTTAAAAATTGCACAGGTTTCAGTTCTAGTGGGAATATACAGTCATGGTTAAAAAAAAAAAAAAAAGTCCATGTCCATGCTAGAAATAAATAAAACATACGAAACACAGGACAAGCAAAGTATATAGCATAGTGACTTCTTCAAGACTTTTCAAAGGCTTTATTATTGAAGGTTATATAAAGTATTCCCTCCCCCCAAAACAATGGTTTTTGTCTTTGCCCCCCTCCCCCAAATCACTTTACTTTCCCCACCAAGAGCTAGCGATATGAAAAAACAGCCCAAGTGGAAATGTTCTAGCATACAGGCAATTCTGATTAAAAGTTATATGCTAGCCAAAATACTCCAAACTTAGTTTTGCAATATTGGATTTAGCATAAAGAGTTATTCAGATTTTTCCATTCTATAATATGAATCACTGCATTAGGAAATGCTATGTGTCATACTCGTTTGCTTGGCAAAACCAACAAAAATATTGAGAGAGAGTTATTTATTAAAGATGGTAGTTGCATCTCATTTTAGTTCAAGAAGGTTCCTCCCCCTCCTCAGGACATTTCTGCTATGATTAGCATCCCTAGGTATAATTTAGTCTAATGACAATCACTCATGATCTTTTCAATCCTACACTTTTTGCCTAAGGTTTTTTTAACAGCTTCTAATTAGAGAAGAATTCTTTTTGAAAACAAGTTTATAAACTGTCATTAGTGGAGTAATGCAGGATAAAGAAGGGCTGGAAAGAGTCAGAGAAACAGTTCCAGAATTTTTCTGGAGGTTCAAATGTCATGAAGTAAATAATCCACTGGCCAATTCCCTGTATACTTCACAGGAAAGAGGTCCTGATGAGAATCTAATTGGAAGAAAGGCTTTAGTCTAATCACAGTTTTAACTGTAAATACGTAACAATTGGTGTTGTGCTACAGGTAAACATTTTGATCACTGAGATTAAGAGTGACACTAAAGTTTTTCACCACCGAATTTTACTTTGTTTTGACTAATACACAGCTACATGGTTTTGTTTCCAAAAATTGAGTAGATTTTATCACAGATCAGCTAAATCTGTGGGACTTCAATGTAGAAATTACAGGGCACACATATTGCTACCTGTAATTCAAAGGGGGAAAAGCTGGACATGCCCATCAAAACGCTGAAATCATACCTCACTTCTGATGAGGAATAAGCATTTCTCTCCTCCTGCTGCTGCAAGTCTGCTCTGTAGCATGCAGCTATGCTCGACTCTCCAGCAGAAAGGGTGAGCGCGAGCCAGCAGCTCGGCCTGAGACCGATGGTGTGTTTCACAAAAGCCATATTCTCAATGCGACACCTGAGTAACACAGAATCAGGCTGCATGCACCAACTGGGACGTCAGAAGTACCTTTAGCTTGCTGGTTTGCTGCATGATAGGAATCAGCAAATGGAAAGAGGAGCAAGAGCCCAATGAACAACTGATAGTAGCATGGTCATACTGCTGGGCAGCACCGAGCAGCACAGGGTCCATGGTGCTCCCCACCTCAGCTGGCGTGAAGGCCAGTGTACCCACTCCATTCCCTGTGGCCAAACAAATCATACTGAACAGCTTTAAAAAAAAAAAAAAAAAAACAGATAGCATTTTATTTTATATTTTATTTTTCCTTCCCTCTAATTGCTAATACAGACTCCTGGTTCACCAAAGTGAACCCACTCCATTTCTATTGCTTAGACAAAGTGCAATAATTTGAAGTGCATTTTGATGTGGCTCCTTACCCCTCCCAACTTCCAGCTTCAAGTGCTGTCTTGGTTGTGCAGTGGTTGAATGATGGAAATTGAACACCGAATCACGAAAATGTTGACCTAACCTTGATGTACACAATAAAAGCCTTCGACTCTTTGCCTTCTGTGCAGCACAGCATAGCTGTTTAAATGCTTTCCTCAACTGCAATTTGAATATCTTTAGCAGAAATAACTATTCTATTTTGGTAAGGTAATACTTGAAAAAAAAAAAAACAAAAAACTTTCCTCTTTTGTTTTTAAGCAACTAACAGATGCAATTTGTAGGCAATAGCATTTCTCAAGAAATGCATCCACGCCATGTAGTAAGATATTTGAACAACTGAATGAAATAGATAAGTGTCTATACCTATGCACTCACTAAAATTTGTTTGCTGTTTTAAATGAGCTTCTGGAATTGAACGCAAAACTCCACAGATTCATTAACACCTTTTATTTTTAAATCACATTTTCATTTAAGCAGCTTAAATATTTTAAAAGCAGCCTCTGGCTCTGTACATAAATAAAAGAATGCAGCAGTATCCTTTGAAAGGTAAAATGGGAGGCAGTACAATCAACTACATTATTACTTTTTTTGGGGGGGGGGCAGATTGCATTCTAAAGGGAAATTTCACATACGAAAAAGAAAAAGGGTAAGTTGAACATGCTTCTATTCTTTGTAGGAAAGACAGTGATAAAAATGACAGGCTAATATATTTTCTAGTACATTTATTCATGTGCTTATTTTGCATGCCACAGAGCCAACTGTCAGCTTTTGATACAGCTCAGTAGACAATGACTTGTGCTAAAAGTTAGTGGATTACAGATGCTCAAGAAAAAAAATAAAGCAAGACACATGCCCATTGACCCTTCAAATGCATACATTTTACTGTACAGTAATTGGACAAAAACTAGAAACATGACTTAAACAACACAATCAGCAGATAATAGTTTAAATACTTTTAGAAAGGAGAATCGGACTTTTTTTTTTAAAGTGCAATATACACTAGTATGTATATAGTATTAGGTAGCAAAATACAGATTTAAATATCACGCACAGGTTCCAAATCCATACTAAAACATGTTTTCTTATATAATTATTTATATAACTATACAAGAATGTAACGCGCACATGTATTTATATATGTAAAGACAAATATACACAGCATACGTAAATATGCTTTGTTGCTGAAGAATGTAGAAGTATTTTGATGAAATGTAACAAATATTTTTAAAACTATTATACTGACAAAAATGTTTTGCAAGAAATGATGATATTGGAAAGAACACTACTATCTGTAGTAGTTCAATTAGAACTAATGTCAGTATTTTATAAATGCCATATTACAGGTAATGAAGACAAAACCCTTCTATTGTGGAAAACAGACTAAACAATTTCTAAAAAAAAAAATTACTAAAGATGTTAAAATATTAATTTAAAATGCCATTGTGAAAAGTGATTTTCTGATTTTTTTCACACTTTTGCCTGTCCTAAAAGTTTATGTTAATTTAATTCCACACTTCGCTGCTTATGTTCCCAACCTGCACACCTCTCTCCCTTTCTTCATAAACATGCATCCTTTCTCTTTTCTCTTTCCCACACCCACACATATCCAATGTGTCAAGATAAAAGAGATTTCTGGCACTACATTTTGAAAGAAAGTGTGTTAAACTGGTGAAAAGACAAAAAGTAAAATTCTGATAAAGCAATATACTCTTCTTCCTCTGACTTTTTAAAGATTATTTGGTTGATGAAAAGAGGTAGCATTTCTTCTCAGGTATAGACAACCTTCACTCTCATTCCCACCCCCAGTATATAGCATTTTATGCTGTGTTAGCCCAAAGAAACAACTTCTAATTGTGCTTTTCTATTAAATTTACATATTCTTTTGAGTTATTCCCTTCAGTCTGTCTACAGTAACATATTTTTTGTTTATTATTATCTTAGTTTTACAAGTACTAGAAGATACTGAAAGAGATTCCCAAGCCATTAGACTGAAGGAACTACCAAAGGTCAGATTATATATTTCTCACAAATACAGTAAATAAAGAACATAAAACCACACCTTTAATAATTCATATCACTAACAGGGAGCTGTCAATGAAAGTTTCAAATTAAATGGGACATTATCAGTACGTTAATGTCAGAAGACGGAAAAAAATCAACTTTTTTTTCAGCTAATTGATGCTGTTTAAGAGTTTTTAAATTAACTTTAATGAAATCAGAACACTGTCTTAATGCATTCATTATTCTTTCATCAAAAGCATCTACAAATAAATTATCTCTATCTTAGATAAGTCAATCATAGTAAACAGAGTGAAATAAATAGGATTATTACTTTCATCTTTAATGGAAACCAACAAAATGAAATACCACACACAGCCTGGAAACCTAGCCTGTTAATTCTGTCAATCTTTTAATTCTTTTCCTTTGACCATTTTAAAGAGAATCCAGTTTGGGGAGAATTTCTCTCATATCTGCCAGAGGATAAGCCTTCATTCAACATTTCCAGTTGAGCTTCTAAGGAATACAGGAGAGTTGGGAAGTCTGGGTTGGGATGCCAATATGCTATAATATTCTGGAAGACTTCAAACAATCACTTTATAATTTTAATGTACTTTTTTTTTTTTTTAATGTCATGCATCTTTGTAATACTTTACTGTTCCTGTTTAATTACATCATAATTTCTGATAATAAAGGCTTTAAATCTAATCCACTGATGTTTTGAACATGATAGACTTTTCAGATCAGCACATGAGATTAAAACATGGAAGTTAAAGTCATGCTAAAACAGTATAATATTAGAGTCCATTATATACATATATTTATAATCAATTTTGTGTCAGTTTATTGTCTGCTTATAAATGGAACAGCAAACTGCATTCTGCGTTTTTAAGGGTAGATTTGTTTTTGTAGATAAAATTTGGGAATACAAGCAATATATGTACATATAGTTTTCTAAACAACTGTTTCCAGAACAGTTGCAGTTAGTACTTGAGAAATATTTTGCAGTGCCATGATTTAACATCTGTTTAGCAAAAGATATTGTAAATAACCATTTTAAGGCTTCTATTTCCTCTCATGCTATTTTCTACAGGATTTTGATAGAGAGGATACCTTCCTACATGACTGCACTGGACGTAACACTGATGCCAAATGCACCTGCAATGTAAGGTATCTCCACATTTTGTTTTCCCGAGCTGGCCACTCTGCCCTTTGGATCCCGCCCAATAGAGTTGCCAGGAGCAAAGCCATGCCTGCAGCTATGACACTTAAGTTCACAGTCTCTTATTCGAAGAAATCACTTGAATTAACCAGTTTTAATCATAAAGTCATATTTGTCTTCTTTCACACTGTGCTATGCAAAGGAACGAGATGGACAGCTGAAATCGCATTTGTCATAACAGCCACAGACAGGTTTCTCACTCTACAAAACCTGCTAGAGGAGAAAATGAACTGCTAATAAAGAGGCTGTCTAACATGGGATGTGGGAATTATGCAAACTCTGAGTGCCTATTAGTCAAATTCATCACCACATGCACAGTCAGCTTACACTGTAGTTTTCCTCATCACAGGGCCATTACGCTAGGCCTTTCCCAGAAAGTGCCAGGCTGATTACACACCTTGGAAAGATTACAATAATTGCAGACAATTTTGGAGAAATGAAAGTTAGCATTACTGTACAACAAACACTTAGACCAGTGAGCTGAAATAGATTTCTGTAAATAATGCAACATAGGTGTTCAAACGTGAACTAATCGCGGTGAACGACTCTTTTATCAGTTGTGTGAAGGGAAGCCGCCTCAGGTGGGCTAGAAAATAAACTGTAAATGCTTATTCAACACAGTAAGGAACTGTTAATGAGAAAGAGATCAAAGCACTTAACTCAAAATCTACACAAAGTAGGCTATATGACTTGCCTCACGGAGATACTCCTCTGCCAGACTCTCAGAAACGAGCGTTTTAGTATAGACAGAGTTTGACTAAAGGTCTGTACTAACTTGTGACTGGCTTGAAAATAGTCACAGGGGAAGCTCAAGTCTCCCCATAAACATGGGGGGCTCAGTGTCTCCTCAGAAAGGTGTACAAGATGACTAATTTTATGTGTAAAGCTCACGGCTTGACTAGCCTGCTTTAAGGTCTAAGAAATACCCTATGCCTTGCTTCTCAGATGTCAGCCATGTGGTGGCCTGACGGGAGCACACAGAGTGAACTGTGCCCTTCCCATTCACACTAGAGCTGAGTTCACCTGGATGTCCCTATCCCTGGTGTGCTTTCATCCTATGGAGCAAACTAAGTGAAATGGTGACTGACCTGACCACACTCAGAACAGGAGACCACTAGGAGTCCCACACACAGCCCCCTGGGAGCTGGTCCCAGGCTCTTGGTCTTTCTGGTAGCTGGTCCTCACATCAGGTACCCCTACAGTTACTGCCCCCAGACCTATAGTCTCACAGGACATCAAAAAGCTGTAACCAGGCCTCACGTCCTGCTTGCTGCCCAGTCCTGCTTTGAGGTTCATTGGTTGTCCCACAATAGAGAAAATACTTGCACAGAAAGAAACTTGCACAGAAAATAATCAGGAACAAAGCATACAACTAAGACAAAACTGACTGCAGTGATAGGGCAAAGGGTCTAACACAACAAGCACAACCACCAGCAGCTTGCCTAAATTTGACTTGAACTTTTTATCAACATCCCCCTGCCAACAGCCTGATCTTTCCGCTTTCACATGCTTTTTCTTTCCCACCCTTGTCTCCAACCTTGCCTTATCCCAAATCAGCCACTTGCACCTAATTGCATTTTTGTCAATGATACCAGTTTTGCTACAATGCTGCCCAATGCAGTCTTTCTGATATTTCTCCTAGGCCACCTCAGCCTGACATGGTATCAGTGACAGGATTACTAAGGCACTACTTCCCCTGCAAGGCCTCCCCTCCCCAAAGGTTTCCAATAGTCCCCTCAGTTATTGGTAAGGTTTGGCCACCTTCCTCATAACTCCAAACAACCTGTGACACCAAGTCATCTCTCACTGTGTTCTCTAAGTCCTGTCAGCTTCTCACACCTCTACTCAATGCGTCTGCTGGCTTCGCATATCATGTCTGGTAGCTTCTCACGGTATGTTCAACAAGCTAAAGTCAAGGCCAGAATCTGCTCATCTATTTACATACGTATAGCACTATATTCTCATGTCTCATGGTTTATAGAAAGCCCCTGAAAAAAATAAAATAAAAAATCAGAGCAAGTCCCCAATAGCTAATAAAGTGTCTTTATCCATGAAGTTCTACTGAAACAGATGCTATTATCATTTCCCTTCTGTTGGTGATGTTGGCAGCACATGGCATCATGCCAGAAGTCTGCCCAAACTCCATTTCTAATAAGGGCATTCAAAATTTGGAGCAAGACACACACACACACATACAAAAGTTGGCTTAAAATTTCAGAATTTCTAACTTAAGACATGGATTTTTTTTCCTCTCCTTCCTCAATTTCCAGCTATCAAAACTGAACATTTACTTCTTGTAGACATTCATAGCAGAGAAGATCTAAAAAAACCCACGTATCTATCCACATAAATTTGCTTGCAGGTAAATTTATTCTCCGAATAAAGATCTTCAACGGGAAAAAAATATATGTATATAAATAAATAAAAAGCATAAAAAGATGCCCCACCAAAGAAAAATGTTTTCCTAAGAACATGGGGAAATATAGTCCAAACACACAGCCTAGGTTCTTTTCCAATGCACAGTCTCAGTGGTCCTTCTCCCCTCAAGAGTACCAGACAGGAATGAAATTTAGCAGCCTAAACTAGCTCTCCTCACACTTGCTGCTGCTATTAATGTTAATTTTCTCATTCAGGCTGTATCATAATGCCAAGATAAAAGATTCAGACTGCTGAAGAATAACTAGCGGCAGTGAGAGGCTGCCTGGGGAAAACATGCAGTTGCACATCATATAGTATAATTTTTTTTCCATCAGGACTGTTAGAGGATTTGAAGAGAAGGTAAAGGGATGGGAAGGAGAAGAAAGAAGGTAGCACCAATTATCCCTTATGTCCACTTATTTTTTGTTTCAGAAAAATTTGGTAGCCCAAGCGCAAGACGCTTATCTTACCAAATTTGGCCAAAAAATATAACATGATGGAATTCAAATAACATCATAACAAATACCACAACACTGAATATACTGTACTAGATAATAGCTACATTATTAAGTCATAGACTTGCTGCTACTCATAGCAAGTTGCTTAAAATGCTGCGTCTCCATTTCTAATGCCCTGTTCTTATTTTGGCCTCAAATTTGAGGGAAAGAAAGGCTTAGCTGTACAATAAATATTTAAGCTTTAAAAACTTACAGAACAATGATTATTACTAATAAAAAGGCTACTTAAAAATTTGCATTTCACCACTACCTTTTGGCATTGAGAACCTCAGCACAAATCAGGTCTATTTCTGAACACAATTTTTAGCTTCATTATCATATGTTGTACAAATACTCTTACTTTTAACTTTCTCATACCCATGTGTAGTGCCTTTCTACCTCTTCACTTAACTCTTCTGAAGTCACTGTAACTCAGGAGAAAACTTTATCCAAAACCCAGTATGTGCCTGTTAGTCACTCAGAAACTTTTATTTAAATTGATAGAACAAAAAAGATGATACAATCAGACAGTACTGATAACAGATCAGTATTTTACTTCTCCATTGATACTGCCAATAGCACTACCAATTAATTATCAGTAGTAATAGCATTGTGCAATCCACTGTACAATTAAGTAACGTCTCCAGTAGTTGAGGATAGGAGAAAGAACAGACATTTTACTGAGTCATTACTAGACATCTGGCCCACACGTCATAAATTCCTCACTCACAATACCACACTTGGTTCAGTACACTACTTTGCTTCCTGCAAATTGCTAGTAGCACCTGGGCTGCTAAATTCTTAAATGCTTGCACCTGCCACTTCAATATAGCCTGAGAGCGTTAGATCTTACTGCATGTTACCACACTGCTCTCAAATAGCTTTTTCTGCTCTGTCATTTGGGGCTGAAATTTAAACAGGAGGTGATTAATGATTTCTATCTACTTACCAGGATCTCTGTACATCCAGAGTTTTGTTTGATATTGGACACAACAACAAAGATTTTAATTAATTTTTTTTAAAAATGTGAATACCAGTTTCCTTTTTATTATTAGGGATTAATCGAGAGCAACGACAAGAGAAAGGAGAAGAAACTCCTCTTTGATATCCAGAATGGCTTGCTGGCTGCATTCACTTACAAACAACAAAGAAGGTGTACTTAAAAAATGTGTTGTTCAAGACATAAGACATTTTATATTGTTACTGGTCTTAACTTCAGTGTTTATGTTACTTACTGCTTCGGAACCAAAAATTCTCACCCATTGTATATTGCGAATTTATATAGTACATTTTTCAAGATCAGATTGGATCAACACTGAGCAGTTCATCTGTCCCCATAGCTGACCCTGCTTTGGGAGAGAGGTTGGACTACATATTTCCCTGAGTCCTCCCTCCAAAGTGAAGTTTCCTGTTATATAAATACCTATTTACAATCAAAATACAAAAAGCAGTAACACAGCTCTTACTGAAAAATTTGATTTTTGTACGTAGATACTTGCACGTCAGTTAGCATTTACATTATTCAGTAGCTTACAGACAGCTGATTCTATGACGACTATGACAGTAAGCCAAATTCACTGCAAAATTTGAACAGACTTGGATTTGAGCATCTGCACATTTTAATGCAAAGAAAAACTCAAGAACTAACAACTGTGTAAGGAACACTGTTCAAAAGAATGACTAAAAGGAGGAAAGTTAATATACAAATTTATTTTATTAAAGGAGAAAAATGAAAAGTAGCAGCAAAAATATATATTGCCTCCAAATTAAATGATGTATCTGAAAAATGTTTTTAAAAAAAAATCGGGTACATTCATTGCTGGATATTCTTTACTGGTCTCAGGTTTCTTACTCTATCATTAGTTCTATCATCATCTAACCTCTGCTGAATTATACTATCTGTCCTCATTCTCACTACATAAATCATAATGGGGCTGAGCGCTTTTGGTTTGATTTTGAGAGAGATTAAAGCAGCTTAAGTCTTCCTTAAACAGTGTACTAATTCATAAGAGAGAGAATGTAAAAAAAAAAAAGTCTATTCCCCTCCTAATAATCCATCTGAAAGCACATTATATACCATTTTTAAATTTTCCACAACTAAAATAAAACCATATTCACAGAGTAAGGTTTGATTCAGAATTCCAGATAACATGAAGCTAGAATAGTCCAAATCAATAGCTTCAGTTCCTTAAAACAGGAATAATCATGGAATAAAAAAGGCAATAGACAGATAAGCAGCAAATGGTCTTTGGTAATATTCTTACACTTTTCTAAGCTAAGATTTTTAAAATACACCTGGCCTCAAAAGCTGTTTATATCTTTAGGGGTTTAAAGATGGGCTGAAGATAAAATTGAGATTCAACTTTAAATGCGTCTTTGAACACAGCGAAATAAAACTATGTCTCACAAAATATACTAGCAAATTTATGGACTCCAAATCTTTTTTTCAGTAACAGATATGGAATCAGCATAAGGTGTAAAGTCATGATATTTCTGGGCAACTCGTTTAGACAATCTTATTTGGCCAGTGTCTGGAGCAAATATTATCATAGAAGAAAGTAGCTCTTGCTCTAAACCTCTAGAATGGGATGATCTGCCATAAAATAGGCACACAGAAGAAGACAGCAGACCAGAAAACTACATGTTAAGTGCCTGGCCCCTGCAAAATAAGGAATCATGTTACATTTGGGAAAAACCTCAACTTCTGCACCAGAGTAAGAAAAGTATACTTCTCACAAAGGATTTCCCTGAAGGAGGTAGTGGCATACATCCACAAGTTTTACATTTGCAGGTAACGGTGCAAAGGTCCCCATTTGATTTGCCTTTATAATGTTTAATTCATTTAATGCTCATTTCTGCCTATTCTTCCAAGGAAGGAGGGTCAGACTTCAGAGCACAGTTATACAGTTATGCAGAAAATTCTGTGACTAAGCAATACAAGGATCCTTGATTATAATTGTTCTCTTTTGTTTCATGGACTGGAATTGTGGTGAATGAATCAGAAACATTGCACTTAAAAAATTGTCAGATTTGTAGATACTGAACAACCTTCGGGGGAGGGGAGGAGGCTGTCATTAAAATGACTTTTTTTTTTTTCACATAGAATATAATAAATAACTTAAAATTCTCAAAGCTTCTGCTTTATCTCAGAATTATTAACAAAAATTTCACGCACTTTGCCACCCTGCCACAATCCCTTAGTAAATCATTTTTTTCCAAGACAGTGCATTCTAATGTTTTCTGCTCTATCATAAATATTGCCTACATATTCCAGTACTCAAATTACATTGTCACACACATGCACATGCATCCTCTTTCAGCTATTCACCTATTTCTTCAACTATTTTCTGTTATTTTTATTGCCGTAATAATGCAGCCCCTATTCTGTTCTGAGGTTTTATATAACCAAAATGAGACCACTTGCAAGAAGTAAGCTTTTATCCACCCTTCTTAATATCTAATCCTAAATATCTAATCTTTCAGACATTTATAGAGGCTGAAATATTCTTAAGGGTGAAACACTGGGGAACTAATGGTTTGGTTGCTCTTAAAAGAGCGTCAGTCACAAAGCATAAGAGCATTCAGAATAATATGGAATGTACAAGTGTACTGCGCTTCCTGACTAGGGCAAGAAAGGGAAGAAAATTACTTCTCTGAAATGATATAGCCAATCAAAATATCCTAAATCTCCAACTGCTATGCAATATAAGTGAAAACACACATAGCTGTCTTAGAGGTAGACACATAAACACCTGCCCTCTACTTCTGCTATGTAGCTCTTTTGCTTTTAATATTTTTTTTCCCTTCCTTTTTCTATTTTAATCACTCACTCTGTTTAAATATGGTGGACCCATCTCCTCCTCAGTCTTTTACAACTCTATAACTTTAGTTTGTGAATCTCCTGAGCAAGGCAGTAATACAGTGAATTGAAAAAGCATATTACACCCTTCACCAAACCATATAAAATGTGACTAAGCTGAAATGAATTGTTCTAAGAAGAATTTATATTCATTTCTAGTTTCTTTATCTGAAAACCAGTTATATTTAAGCATGTCTGTAATATATCAGTATACTTATTCTCCCTGAGTTGATTCCTGCATTTTTGTATTTTAACTCCCCCCCCCCCCCCAACCTATTATAGCAGTGAATGTTGGCATCTTTAAGATCTTATCTGCTTATAAGGTGTTCTACCTGTACATCATTGTACCTAAATGACATGTCAGCATTTTACCTTGGTATGAAATCTTACTTTGAGAAGTACAAAACCCAAAGAGTCTGCAGCAGATTCTATATAGTCGCCAAGTACATATTACATATATATATATTTATATATATATATTAAAGGCACTGCTGAGTTAAGAGTGTGAAATTCCTCCCTCCAGCCTCAACAAAAACTGCCTACAGATTATCAACTTTTCTTGAAGTTTTATAAAAAAGTCAATACATCAAACATCAAGGGTTCCACCAGAAAAGTACATCAAATTCCACTTGAGGGAAATTGAAGGCTTAGATGTATTTTTACTTATCAGGCAGTAGCATCAGTTTAAACCATTACCATGGACCCAGTGTTTGCTACTGTACCTCATCTCAGATACCTCTTTCACCAGTCCTGTTGTTAGTATGAATTTGTGAACATTTATCAGCCATCTCAGGGCAAGGTCTGGCCACTTAGCTCGAACCAAGAGGGTCAGTTTCAACTGCTAAACTTCACAATGAAGTAGCTGAGGAATGCTCCCCAGTTCAAACTCAACATCACTTGAGGGTGTGCAGCAACATCTTTAACTGACACAGATGTTTTTTAAGTAAACATGTTTCTCAGCTCTTTAATTATTTAAAGAAAACAACTAATTTAAATTTAATCTATTACTCTCTTGACCAGTCTTCAAATGCACCACTGTGACACAAATTCAATTTATTGGTTGTGTTCAACTGTGGAACATATGCTTGAATAATTAGTAATGATCAAGTAGGATGGAAAACAAATATACTTAAGTGCTCTTTTTGGAAGAAAAAGCAACAAAACACCTCTTAAACCTCCCCAGTGTTGCATTTTGGCAAAGAGCCAGAAAACATACGAGAAAAACATTTCATTCCTATGCAAGTCAGATTTGCATTAAATGTGCATTTTTCAAGTTTTTTTTTTTTTTTAAGTGCTTGCATAACACAATTACACATTGGTTTTAATTAAAGCTTTATATTAACCAATTCACTATTCTACCTTTCCTTAGTGGACAAATCAAAGAAATTTAATTGGAAATACAGAAAAATTAACATTATAAGTTTCCTATTAATTTTCCACAGTGCCTTGTTGATTTTTACTGTTTTGATGAAGTTTGTAATAGAATTCAGTCCCTCATGAAAGGATTAAATAAAGATTTCCCTATATTTGGCACCTCTTTATCTAAAGCCATCCATCAAATGGGACTAGTAACAGTAGTACCATAAGCACATTGCTGTGTAGTTGATTCTTTAACTAGCCAACAGCACTTTCCTGCCTTGAGAGAAATACATCAGTGGGCATGGCAGTTGACTGAATGAAATATTTTCTTTGAGAAGGTTATGGAAATCTTCTTCAGATGGAAATTAATAATATTGTATTGTAAAACACAACTCTACTCTAACAGATACTGCATTTCATTGATTTTATGGTTTTTTCCAGAAAAAAAATATTTGCTTGACTTTTTTCAAGAAAGTTGCTTAAGTCAAACAAACAAATAAAATCATCTGTATTCAAACTGGGAAAAAGGATCATTTGAGATTGACAAATTATTTGATTAATCTTGTAGACCTGTCCAAATAAAGCTATACTTTGGCACAAAAGCCAGGATATGGAAGTGGACTGAAGGTCTGTAATATAGTTTTTAATCTGAATAAAATGATAAAGGCTGTTGGTTTATTAGCACATAGTGGATATAGAGTGTGAAAGAAATAAGTCTTCTTGAACAAGAACAATCACATGGCTATGTTCAAACTACTACTCAAAATCTAAACCAGAAGAGAGTCTCTACATTTGAGACCAAATTAACTCATGTTTTCATGACAAGTGAATGTCAGAACAGAACACATTTTTCTGCCTATGGATTATCTGCATAAACCTTGCATAAACCTTTAACTTTTTTGTTGTTGTTGTTGTTTTAAACATACTACCCCCCCCCAACTTCCTGGGCAAACAAAGTGAAAGGAGGACATTTCAGTCATTTGCATACTTCAGCAGGGGAGTTGGACCAGATGACTTTCAGAGGGCCATTCCAACCTCAACTACTCTGTGACTGTGTAATACCTGAAAACTCTTTTTTGACATTCATGGTCACAGAAGCTTCATGATACAGCTTCTAATCTCCAATTGAAAATAAATAAATAAATAAATAAATAAATAAATAAATAAAGATCATGATTTTACAAATAGAACAGGGAAAAAAAAAGTCAGAGCAATCTCAAGACTTCTCTCCAAGCAAAGTCACATAGATGTAAATGAATGGAACATAGCTTCACAGAAATGAAAAATAACCCTTCACAACAGTATGTGACAGTCAAATAACAGTATCAAAAATATTGCTGCAAATAAGTATCACTGCATTAACTACAGATGTCTAACTCTAAAGTTAGGCTGAAAAAAAAGACAAGATAGTAAAGAAAATAAGAGATGAGGTCTGTCACAGACAAACTTGGGTATTATTTACCTTCGGCATTTCAATCCATTAGAAGTAAAAACAAAACACTTGTACTGTACTTCTAGATTATGCCCATGTGTAGGTGCTAAGATATCCCACATATATATAATACAGAAGATTAGGTTATTCAGAAGGGAGTCAACTAAGTTGACAGTTAAAGAGAGTCTGAAAGACTAAAGGACAGGTTTACACCAAAACGTTCTGAGACTTCCTGATTATTTGATATAAAAGAATCACAGTTCTGCTAATGGATAATTAAAATAAAACTTCAGTATTTTTTCATAAAAGCATTTCTATAAAATCATCCATTTATCTATGGACTTAAAAATATAGCAAACATCCTCTGCAGAACAGTTCTGCAGGTGAGGCCAGTGCAGTTGCACTTTTGGATGGTTTCACTTTAAGAATTTCTACAAGATACAAATGCCTTCTGGGGCTGGGAGAAACTGATTGACTTTCTGTTTGTCTTATGATTCCCTAAGATACTGTCTAACAGACTGTTTAAGTAACTCCTGTACATAATGAGCCGGGAATTTAAGCGACTACACCACAGTCTGTTTGCCAACTTTTTTGATAAAGCATAGGGCAAAATTTTAATGAACAAGTCTTTACTGTTAGTAAAGAATGAGACCAGATTTTATACTCTACTCACTGCTAGAGAAGTATGCTATCAGTGAAAAATGAAAACCCTGTCACCTGGCCTTGTTGCTTTTTGAATTGTTCTAACACAGTGAAAGCACAGCCATTCCGCTTTCGTTGGACCTAGCATACCTGAAGGTTTTAATTTAATGTAGCTAGCAAACCTTCCAACCACAGAGAGAGAAATAGAGGACTCAGACAAACCAGACCCACAAAGATGAAAACCAAAGCCTAGCTAATACTTCATCCAAAATTCATTAATTGGCACCTCATTATAAAAGCACACAGTTAAAGCAAGCATCACACAGTTATCTAAGGTCTTGAATCATACATAAAAGATAATGGTAAAGTATTTGATTCTTGGAATTAATGACTACTTAGCCCCTATTGACTAATCATAAATTATTTATATTAGTACCAGTTAGTACCTTAAAATATACAAACTAGAATTGAAGTTGTACAGCTAATGATATTCCCTCTCCTTCCTTCTTTCTGTGAACTTTGAAATGGCCTATCTAGGATGCCCACAGAGTGCAGAAGCCTTCCTTTTCCTTCAGGACCTGGAAGACCAGTTCCAGTGGACCACACGCACACAATGAGACTGGGTCCTACTTCAATCTTGTATTTGTAACCATGCCTGCCCATTCCTACCTCCACCACCATCTCCCAGTTGTTTTGTCATTTTAGGACAGCAGTACCAGGTACTGCCAGAGATTAATGACTAGCTAGGGCTAATGGCCTATAGCAGTACCATAGGTTATCAGCTTCGCCCAGCTGCTCTTTAATCTCCAGACAGTCCCCAGCACCTTCATCATTATTGGATAATTAGCATTAATGAAAGCTATGCATACACACTGAGAGGATAATACACCCTCAAGCTTATATGTCAGAAATCCTTTTAAAAAAAATGAAGGTATCCTACATGAATCATATCTGCACTGTTAAATGAAAGAATATTTCCCCACCTACCTAAAGGCATAAGCATCACTTACAGACTAATGATCTGTGAAATTTTGTGAAAGACAACATTACTGCAGGCTTTGAACATTAAAAAAAAAAAAAAAAAAAAAGAGTCTTTTCCCACCTTATAACTTTTCTGTCACATTTCACAGCCCATGCCCAAATCTGTCCAAAATATTCTCTACCTCTTGGCCAATATCTTCTCCACCAATATTGGCCTTAACAAATTTTAGGCAAATCATTTTCATGTTCATTGCTTTAAATCAAGAAGATAGAACTATAGCCAGAAAAAAAATAAAATAAAATAAAATAATAAAACTGCTGCACTTTGTTTCACAGTCTAATAGTCTATAGGGGAATTCTCTATTCTTCGCAGAATGCCAGGTTTTATATAGGTATGTGTGGTCTCCTCTTTACTACTCACTCATTTACTGACTGAAGAGAAATATACCTTAAATTATCTGCGTCCAAATTCACAGCATTTTCATCCTGTGGTTTCATCACACCCCCAACCTGTTAAGCTTTCCAACGATATCATGTGTTGGAAAACAAAATGGTATGAATCATTGGACCTAAATACCTCAAGAAAAAAGGATATGGAAATAAATATTTATATTAACAATGAAAATATTGGTTGTATATCCTGCCAGCTGCATTTTAATTCAGCATTCACAGAATCAACATTTGTAAACCCAATTACCTCAACACATTCCTTCTGATTAAACCTCTTTCAAAAATTGCAAGTTTAGTATATATATGTATTTTCCTGAAGGCTATTCATGGTCATATTGATTTATTTCTTTACCACAAGAGTACAGTTCAAACTACTTTTTTTAAGGAGTCTGCAAGTACCTTTTTACCTGTGATTTCTATCCTAGATTCTGTAGACTTGCACCTCCTGCCACGGCAATCCAAATTCACAACAAGAAGTCTTACTTTTTGCCCCCAGAAACAAAGGAACAACTTCATCCAATCAACATAATAACTTTGCTTCAAGTGACACACTTCAGATCATTGGTTGTTTCTAGGGGACAGAGCCAAACAGCAGATCCCTGACCAACTCTCACTTGTTCCACTTGTGGGGTTTTGTTTGAGCTAGGAGTGAGACTTTCCTTTGACCAGATGAGTCTCATCACCCAGACCAAGTTTAACACACAAGGCCAGTGGTACTCTGCAAACTTTAAGTGGTTCATATGCCCTATTGCAATCTCCATTCCAGCACTAAAACTGAAAGCACAAGCTTCTGTGAAGACTGTTTATTACAAGTGATCTAGAAAACACCATTCAGATAATTTAGTCAACAGAAGTAAACTAAATATACTTTCTGAGAACTTTTTAACTAACCTCATGCAAAATCTAAAAGGGATGGCATACGAAAAAAAAATTATTACTAATTGTAGCAGACTATATAAATACTAGGACATATGTTTAATATATTTAATTCAAGTATGCTATATACCAAATAGTTTCAAAATCATCTGAAATTTAAGTCAGCTAATCCTGCATTTATCTTTGAATGCTAAAATCCTTTGAACTTACTGCAATTTACAGAGAAGTGCTCTTAACATAAAAACATATGATCTTAAGGACAGTCATATGGCTCATACCAAGGATTTTTATAGCCCAGTTTTCAGCCTCTAGATGTGGCCTGGCTTGGTTTTTGTTGTTTCAAGTTTACTGTCACATACGGCTTGGTTTTTGTTGTTTCAAGTTTACTGTCACATACCTTTTGTGTACCATAAGCAATTCTGTTAAGCGTGTCCATGATAAACACTTTTCACCAAAGGAAACAAAGAATAAACTAGAAGAATGAAAGCTATGAGAGTCAGGAGCAGCACTTGTTTTGCCAATGTCACAATCTCCTCCCCCAATTTATGAAGAATTGAAATCAATTAAGAAACTAGAGAGATGATATCTTTTCAGAAATCATGTGATTTTCAAAAAATTTTGCATTGTATTTTTAAGCAAAACATATTTTGATTTTGTTGTTATTGTTCCACTATTACATCAGTTCCTTCTTCAGAAGCTTTCCCTAGCCTAGATGCACATGCTTATCATATTGAAAGCACAGCTAGCATGTTAAATAAATAAATATTCACAGTTAAATGAAGTCATCATTTGTATGGCTTTTCAGATTATTCTACAGAGATACAGAAGATAGTGCAAATTAGCAAGGAATAGTAATAAAATCTAAAAATACAAATAAAAAGGAATAATCAACAGGGAAAGCTAGTCCATCAAAAGCTGTTGTACTGTATATGCGATCTTAAAGTAAATGAGCAAATCAAGTCCTTTCAGTATTAGTGATAACAGCTATAAAATTACAATCTATCATGCTTGATGGTCTCCTTCTTTACAGCCATCTGATTTAAGCACATTTCTTACTATAGTAGCTGACAGGAACAACTCTGCCCAAGTAATCTGTGAAATGGTGCCGCTATATCTGAAAGTTGTTATCACTTAAGTTGTTATGGAGGAACTCACTTCCTTCTTTTCTTCCCACTGTAGTTGGCATTCTTTTGTATTTGGCATATTTTGTTTCGAATGCATCACCAAATATGTATCAGCAATTATGTAGAGAGCTGCCGCGATTCATCTACTCAACATTTCATGACAATACTCACATAGAATAATAAAGTTAATATTCCCTTGTTTTTCTCACCATACTTATGCTTCATCATCTCTTCATGGTTTTATCATTCATATTATCCTCCTATCACAATTCATATATATATGCAACTACCAGACAAAATAATTAATGTAGAATATTGCTTATGTATAACTCATCTTGCAGTGGCAAACGAATCTCCAGAGGGGAGAAAAAAAAACAAAAACAAACAAACAAACAAAAAAAAACATACCTTTAATAAAGTACCTTTGAAGGTATCTTATTACTCCTTCTAAGGTTGAATGAATGCATTGACTATTAGGGAAAAGCAACATCTGGAGAAAATTTGGACAAACTGAATGTACTGTATATTTTCTAGTCTGTATTTTAGATGTACTTATTGCTGTTCATAACACATATTACCACAAAACTACTAACAATATCTTCCCAAACTTACATTTCATTCTTGACATGAATTTTGTTGTTAACATCTCATTTTATTGAGAAATGAATAGAACTTTGATAGTATATTATCTTCACACACACACACAAAACTGAAAGTGCAGACGGTAGCTGTAAAGTTCTATGTATGAAAATATTTTAATATATTCAAATGTCAGAACAAAGTCATGGAAGCGGCTAGGTATGAGATGATCACAGACACTATTTTCTTCTTTAAAAAAAATGTGTTTTTTTTTCCTAATAAAAATATCCTAGAAATTCCTAACAAGTATGCCCTTGTCCAGAAAACAATTAAGCATTCACTAGATTTTTAGATAACTTCATATTCAAGTGCAAACTGAAGAAAGAAGGAACTAGAAGATGCCACACCAGATCTTCATGATATAGCACAGCTCAGGGTATTCAAATGCAACTTGTATTAGCCTACATCTAAAATACTCAAAGACTTTGAACACTCTTCCAAATGTTTGAAGAGGAATTATATTTCCAAGAACCTTTAGTACAGCCCAAATTTATCTGTTCACTGTCTTCCCCAATCACACTTTATCTGACAGATATTAGCATACTTTCAAAATTGTATTGTTCCTCACTCACCATTTGCATCAGCCTCTTCTTGAAGGGAGGGGAGGGGAAGGGAGGAAGGGGGAGGGAAGGGGAGGACTAACAGATTCATAAAATTACATTTTATTTCCCCTTGGAGAAGAAAGGACCTCATGTAGATTAAAAAAAAAAAGGCAAAACCTCCAACAACAAAAAACTAGGTATTATTTTGTCATTGTTTGCAATAAATCTATATTTTCCCTATTCTTCTTGAAAGCAGTTGCAACAGTGTGGAACTTCCACAAAAAAAAAAAAAAAAGATCAGTAAATAAAATTATTTAATTTTCAATTATTGGAGAATTATGATTCATCTTTGAATTATCCTGCTTCCATCTTTCAGGACTACTACAATAATGAAGGCTGTTTGTCCATGTTCATATGCTGAAAAAGCATTTGTATTAATTCACGAATATAAAATGAGAAGAAACTAATTGCCAACAGTGTCAGAATCTGAAAGCATAATCAGAAAATACACATTTTCCTTTTTTTTTTTTTCTTGCCTACCAGGACACTGGAAGAAAATATTATTAGACCATGAAGCCCTGGAGAAGAGCAGAATACTCTTTGCTGGTCCTACCTTCTCTCTGTTCTCACTCTCACCCATTACACAAAAACCTTTATGGAGACATATTTAAATATCATTTGTGAAATATTAGATGATGTTTATTGTATGCAGCTGTTGGCAGATTGTGTTCAGCTACCGCACCTTAATACAAATACCTTTAGATGCCCAGACATAATTAACCTATAAGAAAGTATCTATTTACATTGGAATCATACATTCATAAGTATGTATGTATATACACACACTGGAGCCATTCATATGTATATGTACTCCTAAGTCAGCTAGATTTCTTAGCAAAAATAGTCTTACGTAGGTTGGTCTTACAACAGTCAATTAGGATTCAAAGAATAGGAGCATAGAAATTAGTTCCCAAGATCACTTGTAGCAAGGATGCTGAGACTGTGAGTAGAGAAGGTTGGACCATGACCTGACTTTTATCTTCTCAATATTTTGCATTGAGGATACAATAGACTTAACTTGTTTATGTCTACCTAATGCAGTATCAGATCAGTATACATATATTAGTTCTTACACTAGACACATCAGTCGAAGCCAAGGGCAGAGGAAGAAAGTGTGCTGGATGTAAGATAAATACACCAGGGATACTGCAAATTCTAGACTGAAGCTGCATATTATAAATTATATAAAAGTACAGAAACTCCCCTACCATTTCAAACATTTCTGAGAAATTATCAGTAGGAAAAAGATGGCTTTTTTCCCTTAAATGAAATGTTAAAGAGTACGCCTTCATCAACTCATCCACTACCCCTCAACTGTCATACATTCTTTACTCTTGACATCTATCCATCCACCAGCTATTAAAAATAGAAAAATGTTGTCCTTAACCATTACCATAACCACTGTGCTACCTCATGTATTTATGACTAAAGCAGATAGATGTGAACTAATTGTAAAATAATAAAATAAAAATCGCACTAACATATCAGCAAATATACACACACGCTTGTGCATACATGTACATACACACATGCACAGCCTATTAGATTCCCTAACCCTCCACTCTGACTGAGGGGAGCCAGATAAGATTAACAGTTTCAAGAGTAAATGTGAAGCAGAAAATCATCAATCATGTTCAATCTAATTGTTTTAAGAGGTTTTGAGTGTAAACACAGGCTGGAAAGCTGGAAGGAGTCCCGGATTTTGCACATATTGCCCCCTAAACTGTTTCCCCAGAACTGTCTGAATAATAAAGTAATTTTGCAAGTTGATTATTGCATAATTTTGTTCACCCTACTTCACTACCAGCATTTATGACTGTGGATTTAAGAAATGTCTGAAAGATCTGCAACAGATATTTCTCTTTGCCTGAGAAAGTGAAAATTGTTTTGCTTCATTCTATAGTATTTGGCTCTAACTTGACTTTTTTTTTTTAACCTAACCAAGATCTGCAGAAAAAGTTAAAAAGCACTCACTTGAATTGTAAAACTTCAAAACAACATGTGATGCCCATAGGAAAAAAAAAAAAAAAAAGTGTGTATTTCAAGACAGGAGCCAGAGACTGAAACAGTTTGTCACAAGGAAAATACTTGCATGATAAAGGAAAAATACAGCTCTTGGCCTTCTATGTGCACTCTTTAGAGACTCCAAACACTCAAATATCACTAATTAAAACCTGTTTCACCACTAATTCACCACTCATTCACATGGCGTGACTTAATTACCATACCAGCAAATTTATAACAGTTCAGTGCATGAGTAACTTGGATGAAGATTAAGCTGACATTTTTAAACATACACACACACCTATGTTGTAAAAAAAAAAAACAAAAACAACAAGAAAAAAAACATAGCTAAAGATTGCAAAGTGGAGTACTCTAAGACTGGGAAATGATGGAGTTCACATTGCCAGGACAAACTCATTTCTGTCATCTTCTGCATATGCACTAAGACAAAATGTTTTGCAATGTGATTCTAATCCCCACCACCCCATACCCCCCAAGGCATTTGTTTCAGTGAGCAAAAAGGATCGTGTTCCCACTGCAAACACCTACACAGTATTTTATTTCACCTTTACGGCTGCGAGGATGTCATTTGCAGTGACACATTCCTGAAGTACATCATACTTCCCAAACCACCCTTTACATACATAGAAGACAATAATGTACTGATTCAAAACAGAGAATTAAGATGCAGTGGAGATTAATGTCAGAAATATCTCCTTTCTTATATCTCTTTGAAAGGACTGTCAGAGTATCCAGTAATGAAAGAGCTTTTGCTAAGGTCAAAATCCACTGAGTGCAAGTACAGTTAAGAAGTTTGGGACTTCTGCCAGTCAGGTCTGGAGAACCACATCAGGCACTTGGGAAGAATTTGCACAGTATCACACAGGATCTCTTTGGCACAGGTGTTTCTTTTTATTATTTTTGCTTGACCTTTCTCCTTCTGAATTCCCCTGCTTAAACATAAGAAGTCTCCCTTATTTTATAATCTTATTTTCATGGAATTCTCCTAAAAAATAATACTGTGCATTTAATTTATTAAAGATAGGGATGAATACCCTACTAGATGGCCAGTAGACTATATAACTAATACTAATCTCTGAAAAAAAGCACACAAGATTTTTCATTTTTTTGTTGTTGGTGGTGTTTTTTTTTTTTTTTTTCCATCCCATTACTACCTATTCTTTCCATTTTTTCTGCAGCTTTCATTCTGTTCCTGGTCCTTTCCTAGTTCTAATTCCTCGCCCTAGCCACAGACTCTTCATGGACTAGAGCCACTGTCTCACACCACAGGATTTCCATCCCACCCCACTGTGCAGTGTGGCCTCCTCTTGCTCCTCAAGATGCACCATTACAGTTCCTTTGACGCATCCTAGATCCTTTTCTGACTCCTTCCATCTGTTCTCCCAAATCAAGGTTCTACTTTTTTCTTTACAGCCTATAATTCTAATTCATCTTCTTTTCATATATCCTTTTTCATTTTCCAGGCATCCAATCTATAATCTGAGTTTCCGGTCCCTTCCTCAGTGAGTAAACACTACTTTTCTCCCTTTAATTGATCTCTCCCATCAACTCTCAGGCCCAACGTTCTTCTCTCCAAGGTGTCAGTATCAACCTGTTCTAATATTTCTAACTGGCTCCTAGCCATCGCTTTCTATTCTCACTTAATGTCCATGTCCAAACACACCATCTGCCAGTGTCCAAACACTATTCAGCATTAAGTCTTAATCTCCTTGCTGGTCATAGTTTTGTTGCCTCTCTCCATCAAGTTCTAAATCAATTTTTCTATTCATATGAGGTCTCATTCACCCTCTACAACTAATGAGGCTTTTTATTTTTTATTTTTATTTATTTTTATTTTAATTTGGTACTGTCATCTTCATCTCACAGGTAGCTTACTGCATGTGAGGCATAGCAGAAACACAAAACTGGACCCAGCATAATGTGAAGCAACCTCAAGCTGTAATTATAATGAAAAATCTTATTCTGCCTTGAACTGGAATAAGCTCCTTTGGTTGGAAACTTCAGGGCATGCACTCGCAAACTTCCACCAAGCCTTTACGAAGAACATGTAAAACGTGGTTTTCAAAAGCTTATAGCTTGGTTAAATTGAGCTGTTTCTCAGAATCCTGGAGAAAAAAAACAACAAAACTATACACATCATGCATCTGAACAGGTACATACATATTTTGATCCCTCCACAACAGCAATGACAGCATTTACCAAAAAAAGTCATTAATTTTTGCTTTGTTTCTTCTCCCTAGTCCTCACCCCCCCAGGCAGGGGAAAAAAAAAACAAACATTCCTTCATCCTGAGAAAGTGCTGAAGCAAATCAATTGAAAAGCTCCTCAAAATTATTCAGGCTCATTTAGACCTTTAATGTAGAAAAGGTCACGCTGAAAGTTAATCTATGCCTAAACTGAGGTTTGTAAAGCAGGTATTGTAAACAGAAGTTATGAGAAAACATTAATAATGGTTTAACTTCACCACTCACTACTGGTAGAGCACTCTGGCAGAACATTTGGGTTACTTTAGCACAAAAATAGTTTTGTCATTTGACTATGAGAATATTGACCCTGCTTCAGATGCCTTTCTTCACTTAATTGTAAAGATTTCCTGGAACTCTGCTTCGCATTAAACAACTGCAGGACAACATATTTTTTTTTAGCATTTAATCCATTCTAATATCCTGATTTACAGAGATCTGACATTATTTTTCTGACTAGTTAAGAAAAGACCCCTCTTTTTTTCTAAGTCTATTACTCTTTCCTGTTCTTCTCTGACATACACCTGACCAGAACATATGACAGCATCACAGGTAAAGGTCGTAAATGTAATTATCCCTTTTGGCAAAGACAAGTCTTGGAAGAAAAATAATTTGTAGACTGAATTCAGATATTTTTAAAGGACCTTTAACTCTTCCATTTTGGATAGTGTTACAGTTTATACATCCTACCATCTGATGAGTCAAAAAATGTGAAGAAGCTCACCAGTCTCTTGCTATCTATCGACATACTAAACATATTATATACCTCAGTACGAATTTTTCCTTTAAAAACAAGAGAAGGAAGCCCGTGCACTTTTTAAATTTGCTTGTTGTAGATAATGATTTTTTTTTTATTATTCACACTAGCACACTAGTATGCTATTGATGCCTCTGTTGACCTTTAAAACATCCGGTCCAATGTTTAGAATTCCTGGAGTGTGATGATACAAACCCATGCCGATTATCAGAGGACTTTCAATTAAATACCTACAAGGCAACCAATAGTAAACAAGAAAACATTCAAAAGGTGAACAACATACAGGTGAACTCTTCCATATCCCAATTCTCCAAAGCCATTAGAATTAATCCTTTTTGCCTTAGATTTCAAGTTTAAATTCCAATGAAAAGTCATTAAATATTCACAATGATATAAAACCTGAGACATTCAAGAGATTCTCTGTGTAATAAATCATACTGAAGACAGAAATCACAATGAGTTGAACAAGTTACATACATCCTAGGTCATATCTCACTGTTATCTGTTTGATCAAATTATACATTCTTCTCGCATCACCGGTAATTGAAGATCCACTGTTACTGGAACACTGCTCTGTGACTGGTAAAAATTTGTCAAAAAGTAATTGCATGAGACCTCATTGAAACCAGCCCTGGCTTGCTGAGGAGAGAAGCCCTATGTTTCAGTATTACGTGAATTTTACAACAGCTGCTTCAGTTTAAATCCATTACTTTACAACAGGAGAAAGGAAGAAAGTGGAATTCTGGATTCCTTGATTTTATGACTTTTTCTGATATTTGAGAATATATTTTGAGGTTATAACAGCAAGTTACAGGATTAATCATATAAAATACTCGAAACCATTAAACAAAACAGTATAATGATGTGACATATGCAATGCCACCAACAGAGAAAGGAGACAAAGGATTTGGTGCCTGTGATAAATGAGAAAGGCAATTGGAAAAGAATTTGTAATGGACAGAAAACACTTGGGAATCTTCATTTTCCCGAATAACATACCAGATGTAGAAGCCATGTTATTCTTTGTAACAATGCTGAAAAACAAAACAAAACAAACAGCAACAACAACAACAAAAGCTATAAAAGGGAAGATGTGTACTGTAGAGAAAGCTGAAACCACGTATAGTATAGATATATTTTACCACAGTCTACCACCAGTCTCAGAACTAGATACAAAGCAATAGACTGTAGCTTTCCTGGTTTAGGTTTATATTTCATATGAAATTCTTTTCACAAATATTGAGGAAATAGATGAATATAGATGAATTGGATGATAAAACAATAATCTACTTGAAAATCTCAAATAACTGTGAAGAAAATGTGTTTGTCCTCTGCTATATAGATAAATCAGAATTTCAAGCTACTTGCTTTTTTTTCCCATCACTTAAACTTTCTCTCTCTCAGTTTTATCTGAGCACATTGTTAGTGTGACTCAGTGGTGCGGCTGTATGAAACCATATGCTCAGAAGTCTGAGGGCTGCTGAAGCCTGTCAACAGTCAGACATATCAACTGCTGACATCTGCACCAGTTGTCAAACCAATGACTATGAATGTCACTGGTCATTAGACTTATTTTCAGTCACCCAGCTATAGTGACATGACCTGTAACTCTTCCTGCTACTGCGGGATACAAGGACCGATAGTCTGACTCACCCAATTTGAGAATAGTAGAATGTAGATAATATCCTCAGTTGCTATGACAGCATCCTAGTCAGGGTGTGATCCAGGATTCACAATGCCTGATAATAGGACAAACGGAGTCCAAGCTCTAAGAGATAATGAATATGCTTGAATATACTTTTCATACACATTTCTGAATGGGAAGAGAGGTCAAGCTGCATGAGCCTAGTAATAACAACCCTTCATTAATTTCGCTTTATCCTGAGGCTATTTCTCAAACATGCAAGAGGAAAATGAAAAATCAGGATGGCATGGACTGCTGGAGAGCCCAAGACCTGTTCCTTCTGTTCACAGGAACTGCTGCTGTGATCATTCCTAGAAGGAGCAAGGGAAACACTTCCTTGCTCTATTTTCTAACTGATCATGTGGAAGCCATCCAAAATCAGGTTAGAAGTCACACACTCACAAACATTTCCTTCCAATCACAATATGAAATACAACCTAAATCTGGTATTATACCTTCCAGTTCTGCAAATACTTTCAAAAACTTTGTAAGACCACTTTGCAATACTGGGTGGGAGCATCTCTCCCTTTCCATGTGCACAGTATGTTGTATTTAACCTTCTTTTTAAATGTTATACCACTAACATTGAGATAGTTCACTTAAGCTTGAAACAGTTCACTTTTTCTTAAAATAAAGCAAATGGCATTTGGTTATTTATTCCAAAGAGTAGTAATTCCTGTCCTAGAACTTGTTAGAAATTTCTATTACATAAACACAAGTCCTATTTCCAACCATTTACATACATAATATGTACATAAATGTACTGTATTGATATTAAATTATTAACATAATTTATTACCTGTAACTATATAACAATACCTAAACGTATAGCACTTTACTCAGAGCAAACTTTATGCTTAAATGTCTTACGTAATAGTCCCTTTCCTAACGATATTATGAAGAGTGATACCAGGTAATGATAGCATCTGACACTACCAAGCTATTCTCACAAAGGAAACAGATCTTATATGAGCATTTCTACTATGGTCAGCAGGCCACAGCTTAACAGTTTGTGGCACAGTGATCTGCAGCATGACCATTCATCCAATTACTGCTGAAATCGTGATATTAATCTACTCAAAGGGCAAGTTAAGGGTCGACTGCCAGCAGTGGAAAATGCTTGGTGTAGGTAATATGTTACAGACCTGGTTTAGTCTGCTCTTACTGATTTCTGCTGCCTGCATGATTTGACTTCATTTTTGAGTGGATAAAAACACAGAATCCAAAACTGGGTCAAATCTTATCTGCCTATTACCTGTGATGAATATCTTCAGCATTGCTAATGACGAGAGACAGTCTCATGCTCTGGTCTGCCAGGGGTATTCCAGCAGTGCAGACTCACAGTCCAACACATCTCCATAGGGTACAGGACTCAGGCAAACCACTTGTGCTGGGGGACCTCGACTAGAACCTCCCTTAATACTTCACATTCACAGAAGCATCTGATCTCCCCTAGAGTTCCACATTTAAAATTGATAATGATAATTTTGGACTACAGTTCAAAATCTTTGGAGATTATTTAACAGACAGTAATACAAGATTTGCCAGGGAATTTTTGAAACACATGCATACTCTTTTAGAAATCACAGAAGATGCAGGTCCTTAAGAAAACAGCAAAATCCATAGTTTAGGGTGGCTGGGAGGCCACAGCAGGAAGTTCGGCACAAGGTAATCCCAGAAAGCTATTTCCATTCTCTTCCTATAGTCATGACTCAGACAGCATTTGCCATGCAGAAAGCACACACTTTTAAAAACGAGCCTGAAATAAGCTTTCCTGCTCCTCATCACATGCTTATATTGCTTGGGCTTTAGGTCTCAAAGGGGAATGTGGAAAAGAATTACCAAATGCTTCAGCCAGTGCCACCTTTTACTCCTCTCCTTGCATTTGGAAAAGGTCAACAGACCCATTTGAACTGCTCATTCTGCTTCATTTCACAGGAAGCGAGTTACAATCCACATAACTTTTATAAAATAAACACAATTTATACAATCCTATGAGATTCATAATGACTAGTATAATGACTAGTATCATACTCCCCAAAGCATGTTACAAGGAATTTGTGATTTCTGTGAAAAACAATGTTAGCAAAAGTATTAGAAGCATTACAGAAAAGTCATACCCCAATCACAAATCAGTCGTATCAATTGCATTTGTTAAAGTACAGCGTAGTTTTCAACATTCTTTTGCTGTCGAACAAGTAATATCAATTTTGCTACCCCGAAGTATTAGTTATTTTTCTGCATTGTATCTGTAATACTAAGATTTTGTTTGAATTTTAAATAACATATTTCCCCTTAAAGACTTAAGATGAAGTAGAATTGAAAATCTGAAATTTGGTTTAAATATTTTTGTGACTGCTATACAGTAATACCTTATTGTAGAAAATCTTATTAAATTCAATTTGCTTCTTTCAATTAGCTTTCCAGAGCTACAGACTGGGGAGACATCTTACTGCTTTCCTGTATAACCATAAATCATGGAAACTGCTATTTAAGAATCCCAAGGACTGCTCTTTCCAAATTTTGCATCTCCTGAGGCAATTTTAGAGGTATAATAATTGCCTTTAATTACTGCACTGGTGAATTAAAACTTCAGCAAAATTACTGTTACCTTTTCTATCTCAAACAATTGTTTTTATTTTGTGGTTGTACATTGTCTTTTTGAAATATTTCTATTATTTATCTCCTCCTTTACTTCAAAGTATTTTTTTGGCAATTGCAAACCTTACAAATTCTAAGAATCGAATGTCATAATAAATAATGACAAAATCCATAGGCCTTCCAAGTTTCTTTATAATTCATAGTATATTTTTACTTTGTGAATCAGAAAACACATCTTTACGATCTAATAGGAAATGGGAAAAAAGCCTACTTCATTTTCAGAAGAAAATAAAAGTTATATTGACTGATTTGTATTCATGCTTTAGTTTTAAAAAATAAAAAAGGCTTTCCTTGCAAATACTCTCATTCTCTTCTACTTTCTTAGCCTGCACTTCAAAGGTTTTCTCTCTCCTGAACATGCTGAGTTATCATGTCCCATCCTCTCAAAGACTGTTCTTTTACTCAGATTGTAGAAAACCTAACAGGACAGCAGCTTTAAGAGTCTAAATTATGACTTGTAGACTACAAATAAACAAATTAAATGGATACAACTTTTCACATCTATAAACAGTATTCCAGTTTAACTTCTTTATTATTTCTAAGATGCAAGATCACAGCAACTAGGCTCTACACTTATATATGCTAAGCCATTTCATTGACCATTCAGTCATTCCGTAATTAGCTACGTTGTTCTCAAGTTTATCTTGGACATAGCACTCTTTTCCTATCAAACTTACAAACAAATATCTTTACAGAGCCCTTACAGTTGTATCAAAATACCACAACCTTCTTCAAAACACATCACTGGTATCAAAATAACATTTAGACCTGCTACTTCATATAACAAGTTACAGCTAGCAGAGCTCAAAAACATAAGCATTTCTTTCAGCTCAACTAGTTAAGCTTTATCGTAACGGTTGTCCTGCTACTAGAAACTGGGAGAGTACCTAGATATCGACTGCCTTATAACCTCCTTTAATTCAAACAACTAATTGGTGTCACTATCCAACCAACTACTACTGAGTGTCAGGATTTTGTAGAATTATCATGTAATGACCCAAAGGAATGTAATAAAATAAAATAAAATAAAATAGGTGCAAATTTTACAAAAATAAAATTAAGTATAACAGTTTTATATTAGGCATCTCGATGATGAAAACAAGCATCGCCTATTATTGTAAAATTTATAACTGAATAATTATATGTTTGAAAGTACAAGCTTTAATATTTTGTTTGATTCAGTTTGTTTTTTACACAGCTCTTAAGGCACATTATCTTAATTTGGGGAGTAATTCCTAAACCAGCATCACTGATAATTTTGTAGACTTACTTTCTATTCTTATTAGGCAGGAAAACAGCTGTGCCAGAAAGAAGCTGCGTAACTGTAATTAGTTTGCAACAGAACAGTTTTTGCGGGGTTCTCTTTCTTTGCTGCTCTACTCCCGTAAAGATTTCAGCTATGTATGTCAGTTTTCTTACAGACTAATTTGCTACATTCAAGAGTACAGCTTCAGAAAGCATTACAAGAACATTTTGTTAATCATATACCATGCTCTGAAATACAGATTTTGTGCTTGTTTTTGTTGACAGCAGGGAGATGTACAATGTTAGCTGGATGCCCATAGATGGCCTGATTTTCCTCTCTGTAGTTTGGAAAAGAATTGTTTAGTATCCCAGCATCTGCATTCCCAAGCTCCACTCAGCTTCACTTGTCATTTCTTTTCCACTTTGGTTTTATGTTTTTACTTTCATTACAAACATTTTCCTAATTTCTTTGCCTGTGTCTCTGATTTGTGATGCACGCTGTTTGTGTATTCTATTGTGTATTCTGTTGTTGCTCTTAGCACATCTCAAAGGGTCATGATACCTACAGTTATTCTGAAAAATGAGTTTTTCCTCTGTTTTGTTTGTGTTTTTGTTGTTGTTGTTTTTGTTTGTTTGTGTTTTTTGGGGGGGAGGCCGAATCGCTGAACAGGGACACTGACCTTATTAGTGCTGATCCTGTGATTCAATTGTGTAAAAAATCTTGTACTGGGGATATGTTCAAAGCAGCATTCTCTTTGTTTTCTACTAAGTTATTCCTTCTCCCATTTCTTGCATGATCATTATAGTACTGAGTAAGCATGGTGAGAGTGGAACGAAGTGGATACTCTTGTCAGTACTTGCCACTACACAGCACTCTTGTGACTCAGAATAATGGAATGACCAAGACTTGAAGGCACCTCAGGAGGCTGTCTAGTCCAACCACGTACACCAACCAGGATTATCAGGGCCAAGGCCAGTTAGGTTTTGAGCATCTCCAAAGACAGAAACTCCACAACCCCTCTTAGCAACCTGTGTCAGACTTTGATGACCTCCCCTCCTCTTGGGGAGTCCAGCACTGAACACAGCAGCCCTGGCAAGGCCACATCTAGAACAAGTAGAGGGGAAGTACCACTTCCCTCAGCCTGCTGGCATTCCTTCGACACCATCACTATCACCAGAAAAAAACATTCCTGAACAGACAGGTCTTGTCTTGTTGCTGCTTTCCTCATATTTCATTCAATGGTTTTAAATACAACATACATGATTACGTTGATAGTTTTCATCTTGCTGATATCTGCTACTGCATTGAATTTCCCTCACTAACACTTCCACAATGGAGAATTAGGCATTATATTCATTTAGTTTAGCTCTGAAGTTTTACCTGTGTAGAAAATAACCATGGTAACAATAATAGGTAATTCACAATGACAGAAAAGCAGAATATGCACACTGTAGGTTCTGCCACTTAAACCCAAATTCAAACAAACAAAAAAAAATCTTATCAAACATAAATCATTAAAAATATTCTGGATCAATCAATGCATTTTAACTTTGCCTTTATTATTCTTTCATTAAAATATAAAAAAAAGGCAAAAAAAAGTTTCAATATAAAGAAATATTTTCCTTCTGAAAATGCTGAAAACCTCCACTGTTTTGAGAACAAAATTGAACTGTTCATCAGGTGAGTTCAAACTGCCACTAAGTGACATTTTTACATAATAATTTCATATTTGTACATTTAAAAGCAGCTGTTAACTCTGGATTTTCATGTATTCTTGGTGGAACTCGGTAGAATTCTTGGTCAAATCATTAAGAATCAGACTCTCACTTGGTACAAATTAGCAAAATTCCATAGGAAGGAACATAAACGCAAACAGGCAAGCAAACAGTAACTTAGAACCTAGCTATTGACTTTGATTAAAACTTCTCTGCTTGGCAGTTTATCATCTAACTAATTAGATGAAAATTAATTAATTCCTGAAAAACATATTGAAGATCCTTTGATATAAAATATAAAAATTGACAGAATTAATTTATCTCCTTCCGTAGTATGTTTCACTTAAGTTAGATTAGTATCTGTTTTTAAATCCCTTTTTAACATTTTACAGATTCTGTCTTTTCTCACAACATCTGCAAGAATCCTATGTTTTTGGGACTTTTAAATCAAACTTACTCTTTAAAAACAACAGTTTCATCTTGGAGAGTACATCCATCAGTTTTTAAAAAGGCAATCAGAAAACAAATACCCTGTTCATCCCATCAAGCTATCTAAGCAAGAAATATAACAAGCCAGATAACAGAACAGCAAAACCACAGTAGAGTATAAAGCTGCTTAATTCATTAGGACCCAATATTACTACTTTTGCCCATGTGGTATCAATTATTCCCATCCGTGTTCATATGAGAATTAAAATAGTGTTTTTAATAGCAACAATAAAATTCTTTTAAAATACTTAGTCTTATAACATTTTAAAAAATTATACAAAGTCATATGGCATCTTTACAAGGTGTTGTTTCCACATTTAAAATGTGAAGGAATAATGCATAGATTGAAGAGGAGCCTAATTTCTACACAAGCTCTGAACAGACCCTGGCTGTAGTACAGATGCTTATCGTCTTTGCAGATACATCCAAACATTAGATGGCTTTCTGAAGATCAAAAAAGAAATCATCACCAGCAATAAAATGAGCTTGTTTAAATTTGCTATCATCTATATAGTAATTGAATCAGATATTATAATGTCAACAAGAACAACAAAGACAAAACCAAAAAACAAATAAACAAAACAACAACAACAAACCACAAGGCATTAAATTCAAGAAATTGTCACACATTGAGAATGCAAATTGCTTTTTCATTTCCTGACCTTATAGTGTAAGAGAATGAGCACTGCAAGTAGACTATTATACCATAATCTCAGGGAATTAAATAGGTTAAATACCAAGTAACAAACACACTGCATTGCAAGAGACTAAGCAGGAAATACACTGAGTATTCTGAAAGTAGAAAGTTGAATTTTGAAACACAGCAAGAAAAAGAAATAAACAAAATTTTGGTTACAAAGCTACCAGATGATTTTAGAAGGTATGTATTTCCAAATGACTTTTTGACATCAGATGTCTACCTGGTAGAAAGTATACAAGTCTTCAACTACTATTAAATGTACATAGTTCCCATGCCCATCCCTTCAGTTTACAGACCTCTTCAAACAGTCTGCTTTTGTGTAGACCAGGTGGGTATGTCGGATGGCAACACATTTTTTTCTCTGTGCTACTCCCAAAGAAGTAGCATTAGTCTGGGATGGAGTTAATTTTCTTCATAGCAGCCCATGTAGTGCCATGATTTGGATTTGTGACTCAAACAGTGTTGATAACATACCAATGTTTTAGCTATTGCTGAACAGTGTTTGCACTTCATCAGCTCTTATCTTCTACCTCCTGCCCTATTCATCCCCAGAGAGAGTAGGCTGTGGGTGAGCAAGAAGCTGGGAGGGGACACAGCTGGAATAGCTGACCCAAACTGACCCAAGGGATAGCCCATGCCATAAAACCTCATAAAGACTGGTGAAACGGTGTTGGTCTGGGAGGCAGACATTGCTTAGAGACTGGATAGAGCATTGATCTATTTGTGGCAGGTGGCAAGTAACCTTTGGATCACTTGTGTCCCCCACACCCCACCACAAAGCTCCCTGTCCTTCACTTAAACCATCTTTACCTAGACCCACGATTTCTCTCTTTTGCCCTTCTTGTACTCTCCCTTCGCCCACAGCACAAGGATGGAGGCGAGTGAGCAGCTCACATAGTGTGGCACCTAGCTACTGACTGGGGTCAAACCACCACAAAGCCTTAGAAATTTACAACCTTTGTGCAGTTTGTCCTATTTTTCTAAATCAGTCATTGTTTCCTACCCTCCGCAAAATGCTGACTTCTCATAGAACGCCACACTAGAACCTATGGAAAAGGCTGCAGTCCACCAGGTCAGCTTTAGCTTAAGCACCAGGTCATGCACATTTGCACTAGTGAAGAAGCAGTGACTACTGGAATTGTGTACTTAAAAGAAAAAAAAAAAAGTCTAAGGTCACAAGGTTAGTTCTCACTGCTTCCATTCCTCATTTGCTGAGATCCAGTGAAGTCTGTGTTAGGGTTGAAGATCTGCTGCTCTGACAATTCAGATCAGTTAATGTTCATTGGACAACTCAAACACACATGGCCTTCATCAGGCCCTGTCTACAGCCTGCTTAATAAGTTAATAAAATGTAAAACTAAAATGAAATCAAAAGGGAAAAGAAATAAAGTTACTGGGGACTCAGTGACTGCCTTGTCTACATGATGAACAGAACTTCACATTATTTTTCTTTCCATTAGCATATATGTAAAAAATTACTGTGCTCTTATAACTGACTAGCATGAACTGACAGTATTTGATCAGCTTTAATATTTTACAGAAACAGAAGCATTCTGAGAGTTTAATACAAAACAGCATGCTGAGTTTGTCCACAATAACCTGTTAGCTGCAGCAGTGACCATATTCATAAATATTTGAAATTTTTTAATGGAACAAACTTGAGAATCTTATTTTCCCACTCAGTTAAACTGGTCACATTTTTATAATTCTACTATTTTCTAAGATATTACATCACCAATATAACCCAAAAGGTATGTCTTAGAAAGATTTTCAAAAATTCTAGCTCAATGGTGAAGCTTAGCTGCACATTCTATTTAATTTTTAGGATACAGTGTACCTTTTTGATGCTTCTAATAAGAAAATTTTGAATATATATTTTGAAAGACAAGGAAAGTGTATTTATATGTGCATACAAGATGTATAGTCTATTGACAGTACCATGGCACTTACACGTTTGAGGGTTAATCTGGAGCTCTAGCTCAGTTTTAATGAAAACTGAGGAAACTGGCTTGAAGACCAAAAGCAAGCATGTCAAGGACTGGTCTCCTTTATTTTATACAGCATCCTTCGTGCAAGTATTTCAGAAGACTTTACAGCAGATACAAAATAGTTAAAATCAAAAAGCAGACGAAGGAGATATATATCAATATGATTTCTTAAATAAAAGGAGATATTTCTTCTTGTCTTACAACTGGGAAGTGTTAAATCTGAATTTCCCTTTCCAATGACTTGCTGATTATAATGTCATTATAATGAAAATAACAAAAACATTGCCATTTAAGCCTCACAGATTTTATAGCTTTCTCTAATCAGAATTTTACCAAAGCTTCCTTCAGAATTACTTTTATAAGTAGCTTTGTTTTCTAAATAAAATTAGAGTTTGCTGCTTTTGATGGAAAGAGTAATAACTCTAGAGAAACATGAACAAAATTATTAAAGAACTGATGCTAACTTGAAAGCTTGGCAAACACGTTTAATTTAGAAACTGCAACGTGACTCCCTTAGTCATTTTCCATGTCAGGTTGAGAGTTTAACAGGCAAAAGAACCTCTCAAGTGTAATAAAAGTCCTTTTATAAAACAAGCACTAGTGCTAGTTATGAGTTTATTTGGGTTCATATATATTGTGTGCAGATTTTATATTTGTGAAAGTTGATACAGTTCATTTATCTTGAACACTTTTACAAGACCGGCATCTGCGGAGAAGCCGACTCTACGCATTTAATAAATGTCTCTTTCTCTAATACTGTGTATATGCTATTGACTCTTCTTGCAAATAGAATTTCTTTTGAAGTCTGTGGGACATGCAGGGAACCACACATATTCTCATGGGGTTCTTTCAGCATAAGAAACCCTCCAGTGGAATAAACATTTTGTGCTGAAGGCCTCAAGGCTTGCAGACAGCAGATTAGCCACACCAGGATTGAGAAAGGAGAGAAGACAACTGCTTGATAATATATGAGAAAGCAAAAATTGACTGACAACCAGCCATTATTGTTTGTTTGGAGAAGATGGAAAAATAGAGGTACCTCTGCTGCAAAAATTGACTGTTGCACAGATGTCATAGGCTTTGGAGACAGTTCGCCCAACTGGAAAGCTGTAATTAAGCAAGCCTGCCCTCATGCCAGGCTTCCTGTCAGTAAAGTTTAATTCCCATACTGCAGGAAAAAAAGCTTTCTTTGACAACTGGCTGATCACCTTCTCTACAGGCAAGGCTACCTATCTCAAGGCACAATGCCTTCTTGGATCAGATTTTGGAATTTTACTCAGACCTCAGTGAAAGCATCAAAAGCTCATTGTTAGGTCTTTTGAACTTTTAGAGTCATTTGTATGTACGTATTAACCTGAGAATCTCATGGAGTGTAAACTAACACAGCTCAACTGATTTCAATGATTTCATTGCAAAAATATAATCTACTAATAGTGTTTAATTATTGAGGTGTACTACTTAGTATTTAATTAAAAAAGAAAACAAAACACTGCAAATACTATGATATATGACTGTAGACTACTCTGATCTTTAAAACTATGTATTGGAATTTTCAACCTCAATACATACAATGAGACCTGGAAAAACTTAATAGATAAAAAAAGCCATATCGATATAGCCAGTGTTCAGGCAGATAATGAATGAGAGGGGAATGCAATTCCAGTCAGGATGGCATGTAATGTGCCATGCAAAGTTTTCAGTATCCTCAATTTTTCTCCAATGAAAAGCCTGAAATCTACATTGAATACAGGTATGTGGGTAGGTGATTCATGATATTCTTGGCCTTATCCATATTTTTTCAGCTATTCTAGCAGACTGCATCCCACGACTAGGGTAATAAACCACATTTCCTTTATTTAGCTATCACACCCTCCCACTTCAGAATCTCCATTTCTTCTCATAAAAAGCAAATACTACAACCAGTCCTTTAGACAGGGCCAGCTCTGAATGCTGTCCTCCCTGAGCTGCCCAGCCCTGTGTTGGCTCCAGTCTCCTCTAAACGTTGGTGTTTGCTCAGTTTTGAAGACAGAGGAAACTACGGTTTCCCCCAAAAATCCTGGAGTAAAGAAGAACACTCAACACCACAAGCAGGGCTGCCACGTGCAGGCAGAGCCATCTGAACACTCAGCCACCTCCTTCCCCACTGCGGCCAGGGCCTACCCAAGCCAGCGGTGCCATGGGCCTGGCGGCGATGAGGAAGCAGCCCCTGGACCCCTTGGAGGGAGGCCCACAACCCCATTGTGAGGTGGCACAAAATAGTTCGCATACTGCCACTACATGCATATCCACAGCAAGAGTTATAATACGATAGTTAAACTACTAATTATTTTTCAGTGAGGCAATATATAATATCACCTTAGTAACACACAGACTTTTAGCGCAAGTACTTGGGATTAAAATATTCAATGCCTATCTCTCTCAAATCTCAAGCAACCACAAAACATATTTTGACTAAAAGCAGTATGTGGCCTTTGGCATTTGTCACATGCCTTGTCCTCTATGGCATTTAGGTTTTTCCCATCTTAAAGCCATGGAATAATCATCATCATCATCATCTCTTTTACCTCATCAAAAAATATTATCAAAATTCTAAAAGGACACAGCTTATATAAAAGTCTACTCTACTTATGTAGCCTATTTCTGGTGTTTTTATTGAGTTTTACAACTCTAGGGCCATTTTTTTCTTTACATATTTGGAACAATCAAAATCATACAAAGTTAACCTAATCCATACTTATTATCAAGCAGTACATGTTGATTGCTTTAAAAGCTGTACTTGGAAATGAATTTTATTATTTTTCTGCTGCTATACTTTTTACAGACCTGACATCTCTACTTCTTAATGGCTTTTGCAAGGCATTTAATTTAGCATTCTTCATATTCTGACATCCAAATGAGGTTTTCCTTCAAACTGCTCTTCTGCAGTTATTTGGAACTGCTTTTATAATGCTTAATAAACAGTCTCCCACCTCCATATAACATGTATGCTGAATACAGGGGGTGGTGGTGAAGAAAAGAATCAGATAGTATAGCCTCTACATCTTCCTTTACAAAAAGTACTTGATGGTACAGTGATGTACAAATCATATATTAAATACTATTTTGATGAACAAGCTTTTTTGCCATAGAAAAGTAAGGGTACATAATATACTGACTACAGAATGTTCTTATCTTAATGAAACCTAACACCACCATTCCCTGTATATTAAGGGCATCACATTCTTACACAAAAATTAGAGAGAGAGGTATACCTCTTTTTTTTTTTTTTTTTTTTTTAATTGATGACATCTAACTAAAGATCCCCAAAATATTTTAGAAGACTAAAAGGTAAAGCATACGTGCAAGGGTTATTACTTCTTAGTAACTAATACTTCTTACAATACCACAACCTGGAACTTTAGAAAGGGAATAAAGGTTTGTAAAACAATGAAGAGAGTAACATCTCAGGAGACAAAATTTCACAACTGAGTGGTAATCACTTCAACTTTTACTTTTCAGCAAGAGGAATAACATAGACGACCCTAGAGACAGATTTATTCCTATTCTGAGCACACAATACCATTAGTTTTTAATACATATCGATAAAACACGCTGTTTGTGAGAGCACCCTTGGAACAAAAGTACAAGGCCACACTAGCAAATTTCCATGCCTGATCAGGATCTTGGACAGATCTGTAAGAGGAATCAATGAAAAATCACTTGTGTAGTGTGCCCCTCTGACCCCAAAGGCCGGTAATCAAGCTTGTCTTTTTCCCCCCTTTCCTCTGCAGGAAGAGTAACTCTTCATCTTAATGAGGAGATTCATGCCTATAGTTGCATTGCATTTAACATAAGATTTTAAATTATACCATTAGAGGATAAAGCAATTTTTAAGTCTAAAGCCATCTAAACCTAAATTTAACTGCCTATGAATTTCAAATCTCCAATAACAACGAGTTACATAGTTGATCCTTTATTTTTTTTTTTTAGTGGGAAATTAGTTTGTGACTCCTGCAGAAACAGTTGAAAGTAAAGGCCCCTTTAAGAATGTGAAAGAACTTACTCAAAACATTATGGACTTCTGGTAATGAAGTAAAGATTATATATACAATTGAGTTTGAGGTCCCAGTGTAGGGCTGAAACAAATAGAAAAATAAGCTTTACGGTGTATGTAAATATTTCAAAAAGGAATCCCTCTAACTGAATCCAGCAGTGGGGAGGGGGGAATGAAGACAGACATACATGTATATTTATTTTAAATGCACATATACAAGGTCCCTGTGGGACCTTGTATCAATTAGTCTCATGATTATTACAGGAGGAAAGTCCAGCATTTAAATCCTCTCTACTATTTTTAGGATCTTATGAGTGCTCTTCCACCTGAGCTATAATGTCTGTCCTTCAATCTGTTAAACTGGTTTACTTCATATGAAAAATTAAACATTCATTATACCAAAGAAGCAGGCAGAGTATAAGTCAGTGGCATACACCTGAGAGTCTCAAAAAAGACTTCAGTGGTCAATGTTAAAAGTGTCATGTTGACCAGTAAGCACATATTTTTTCAAGTAGTGCTCTTTTTAATATATATTATAAAGCTACAGGACACAGTGTTCTCTGCTTGGTATCTATTAACGGTCTGAAGGTAGTGGGATGAGACCATGGTCTGCTGCATAGCTCAGTAAAGTCTCCAGGTACCATTTACTTTGCCATGGGGATTTTTTTTGTTCATTTTTGTTCTATATACCTGTTGCTTCCAGTACTATACTTAGAATGAAAATTCTGTTTTTGTCTTTAGTACTATTTCAGCACTCAGATAAGCAGTAACCTGGCCTGCAAGCAGAGCTCCTTGTATTAGAAATGTAGAGTATAGAGAACACATCACAATTACAGTAATAACCTATAGACTGAGATAGGTTTTAAGGTTGCAGTAATAGCAAAGACACGTCTAGGTATAATAATGATGATATAGCTTTTAATATTGAATGCTTCACAAAACTTATTTCTAAAAATTTTTGAAGTTTATATTTGACCAAGAAATGCATTCAAAATTTAGCAGGTAGCCTGTGAAAGTAAGAAAAAACAGAGATAAAGAAAATAAATTATATGTATGCCTGTTACAGGGAATAAAAGGAAAATAAAAGCTTATGAAATAGATAAACATTCAACATCGATATGGAATATAAATGAATCTTTGGCTCTTCGTTTTGTGCAGTCCCCCTCTATTGCCCCTCCACATTACTCTAGACACTATATATTCAAAGTTTTGTTTACACTGAATTCCTGTGAACTAAAGATACAACAAATAACCTTCATGTTTCTCAGTACAATCTATAGGTACCTGCTGTTAGCAATTACATTAAGCTTTCAAGGAAATTTAGACTACATTGCTGTACTGTTCATTCTTTGATCCCTGAGACAAATTGCATAGTTCTACAATGCAAAGCAAATCTGCAACCATGATAGTTTATAATAATATATATATTACATATATTATATGTTATATATATATATTTATATATCAGCATTTGTACAGTTCCTTTCTGAACTCAGCCAATCAATACACAATTATTCAACTAGCATGGAAGTAAACAGAGTGGTCAGCAGAAGTCCAAAATGGGTCCTGAGGCCAATTACAGAAAATATGCAATTATCCAGTCATAAAGATTACAGTTTGGATTAAATAAATATTGGCTGGTTTTCACAGGTACAAGTAAACTGTATCTTTCAATTACCACTCCTTCTGGCTGATCCCTAAGCACCGAATCCAGGCTCTTTGGAAGCAGACTTCCAGGCTGTCAACAGAGGATACCCTCTATCATCCTGCTTTCCACTGAAACTCTGAGCCTGGCAAGATCTGCAGCCTGACTAGCTCAGAGTCCGGGCAATCAGAGGTCAGTATCTTGCTGAACAACGACACGTGTCCCAGCAGATAAGCAGAGATCCAGCCTCAGAGCCCACTGCCTTGTTCCAGTTCAAATCTAGCCCTACTTCTGACAGAAGTAAGGTCTGGAAGGGAGCAGGACAGGAGGAGATGTAACAAGGACTTGCATTAATAGCTGTAACAGTGTTAGCACAAAGAAAAATCTTTCTGATTTTAGCCACTTAAATGGAATTTGGAGAAACTATGCGGAAGTATTGCTATTCTTTGGAAATACTTGGTTTTGGTTTTATTTCAGACTAGGACAAAATGCCAAAATTCAGGAATAGTGAATTATTTCTTTAAATATTTAATTAAACATTTTGATGTTACAAAAACAAACAAAAAATCTTGTTACTGCTTGTTAACTTAAAATAGTGATTTATTTTAATAGAAAAATAGCAGCAACAACAATAATAAACAAGACATATGAAAATTAAATGGTATTTTCTTAGAGTGTTGTGATTCTTCATGAGACCTATCCATTGGATTCTTCTTACCTCTATTCTCCTGTGAACAAATTATATTTCAAATAATGTTCCCTCGAGCTAACAGGAAAAAGCTAATGCAATACGGAGAAAGTAAAAGCAGATGCCTTCCCAACGCCCTAAACCAAAGACACCATTCCCTGCAAAGAATAAGAGGACCCCCCATCCAACTTGGAGAAAAAGAAGTGACAACCTAAACTAGAATTACAGTAAGACTTAAGTTTTCTATAAGAAGATTATTGTTTTTCCAGAAGACATTTCCAAAGGAAACATTCACAGCGGACCATTAAAAGTTTTAGAAGTTTGTCATTAAGAAAAAAAAAAAAAAAGGAAAAAAAGGAAAAAAGAGAGAGAGAGAGAAGCATGTGTATTTCTTAACAAGCCTATAGTCTTAATTGTTCCATATACAAACACACAGATGGAGTGCACAGTATTCCCTTCTGCACCTCAACCTACACATTTGTCTTATTACCTGTTTCTATTTTGAGACTATTCAGTATACACAGGATCATCTAACTCAGAAACCTCTTAATTCCCAAAAGTAAGGAAACGAAGAGTGTGTTTACAGTAATTTTTTTTCAAGGCATGCACCTTTTGAATGCCTACTAGTTGTTGAATTCACACAATTGAAGACAATTACAGGCAATTAAAAATACCCTTATAGAAATCAGTTCTCCTTGCTACTTTTCATGTGCCAGCTACTGTATTTTGCTTGAAGCAGAGCCAGAAGTCTTAGGCTTGCAACCAGACATTACATAGACTTCTGGGACTAGCCAGACTTTCACTCTGGTGTTTCCCAGTGACAATAACCTGGTGGTACTACCAACAGGTGGTGCTACAGTTGGCACTACAGGGACTAAAAATAGAAGGTGAGACACTAAACATGAGACAACAGCTAGCTTTACTTCAAAAATCTAGCCATACATTTGTGTATACTTCAACATTCAGAAGAAATTTGAGATACTTAGGGAATCCTGTAAAATGTTTGACTAACGTCGTGACTAACAAAGAGAGAAAGACATACTCTATTTAAGTACAAGGTTACATAATCCCAAAGGTATATCAAATATAGGAAAACGACCTGTCAAATTTACCAAATTACCAATCACAAATCACATTCCTTGATACACACTCCACATATCCCCAAGGTGTGGATTAAAATAGTGTTGCAATTGTAAACTAAGACACCCAAAATGTAAGAATTAACAACTAACGGAATTAAGATTGCTTCCAAAAATTTAATTACACCTCTTGGAAAGACACAATTTTGATACAGGTTTTAATTAGCCATATCCACATCATGTAATATGAAACTACTCAGTATTTCATTTTTACTCACATCATTTAATAGGTGACCTTGTGCTTTATTTGCTGTGAGTTGGGAAGGAATTATTAATTCCCATCATGACATGTTTGGTGGCACACATCACACTGGTATCAGAGAGCTCCCCAGTTCTAATTTTTTTCCACAGGCCTTTATTGAGATGAGGATCTATCCCCATTACACAGAAAAAGGGTCAGGATGAATGGAGTATAAGGTCATAGTATCTGCTAATTTTGGATACCTAATTTGAGATGAAGAGGATGTGATTATTTACTACAGTATATCACTTTGTATTACCAAATCAGAGTTCTCATTAATAAATTCAATTAAACATAAAGGGCTTGAAGAGTGAGTTCCAGGCCATGAAGATTATCTCTTTCCCCATCCTCTTTCTTACTTCATCCTTCTGTCACCAGCCAAGGTTGCTAAGACTTCTCTGACCAGCTCTCACTCTCTCTTGTGAGCTACTCTTGCTCTAAGTTTCTTATATCCACTCCTCCCAGTCCTTTTTCTAGCCCGTTCCTTTCATGCCTGGTTAATAATGGTCTTCTGAATTCCCAAATCTGTCAGCACCTAACGTAATTTTCTTTCCTTTATCCTAGCTTCCTTTCATCAAAGCTACCTCAGTTCTTTTCCCTGCATTTCAGGTCCATTATCACACTCCCCTTCCCTCTTCTTCCAGGGCCAATCCTAGTCTTTTATCCTTTTCCCTGATCTGTCTCTACATGTGTGCATTAATCAAAATTTTCCACTTATTTTTCATAGGTAATATATGCGATTATGAAATATATGTATAAAAGGAGAGAACTGAAAATGGTTATCTTCTTTAGGTTCTAGCTCAAGGAAACCAAACAACCGTTACATGGGGTGTTATGTGCTAAAGAGATCACACAAATAACTGGAGACTAATGCCTTTATGGGGGAAAAAACAGTAGCCTGTGTAGCTTTAAAATATTTACACTTTTCAGAGAATCGAGACCAAGTATGTTTGAAAAAGCAGCATCAATATTTGTAACAGCCGTTGCAGGTTTTATGGCAAATATATTTAAATGTACAAATATTCTCATTTGCAAGCATACTAAGGCAATGAGGAGTTATGCATTCTTTGCTGGCCAGCAAGGAAGTAATAAAAATAAGCATACTTTCAAAGCAGATATTCCCACAGCTAAATACAGACTGTGAATTACAACAGTATAATCTACTACTAGAGAAAATCTTACATCAAATATACACCCTGGAAAGCTGAATTTCCTTACATATGTATTTAAGTAAGAACTCCTATTAATCTAGTACACATCATGACCAACTGTACCCCACACCTCTAATAGAAAATGAAAATCCTTAGCTATGAATGCATATGATAAATCCCACAGTTTGATTAGCATCATCAGAGTGAAAGTAAAGACTATGGCAAAGAGCCCCAGAGGCAAACACAAAGTTAAAGTTCATCAGCCTGTTCCAATTTAAGTCAGAAGCAAAGCACTGCAAGAGATTCCTACTGTATTAAGTGAGACACTTACCAAGGGCACTCCCCCACACCAACTCCACTTCTTCAGTAACTCAAAGCCAGCATTGTACAACGCTGGAAGAGTTTGAGTGAATTTCTTCTTAGGGGTTAATCTTAGGGCTCAGTCACACTTTGAAAATCATATCCCACAATTTAGACCATGGGACCAAAACCACAAAGGGTTAAAAAGGCTGCCGTTTTATACTCAACATTGGCATTATAGCAATAATGGAGGCATAACCTCAAAGGCTCTAACAGATCCCCTATACAATGCTTCTTTAGGAAAACAAATAACTAATTTGTAGTACATCTGCCTTTTATAATGCACTCTTTTATATGATAGCATTCCTTTCTTTTCCTTGGCCAGAACAATACCACAACTATTTGCAGAAGGAAAAAGAAAAAAAAAAAAAGCATACCCACCCACCAAGCTGTAGTTTATCACTAAGAAGTGCAGAATAAGGAACAACAAGCATTCTCTTCTTTTGTCTGGGGAATATCTTGAAACTGTTTCTGAAGGCTTGTCAATGACTTATCAGATTCCTCACATCTAAGAAAAGTAATCCTAAATTAGTCTATCTCAGAAAAGCCTGTTCTCACGTTTCCCTTTGCATTCCCACACCAAGACAAGTTCACATCCCACACTTCTGACACTAGACAGTTGACTGAGCACTCAACCTGCCTTACAGTGATTACTGCAGATGGTCTCAAAACAAAACAAAACAAAACCACACCACCACTACCAAAAGAAACAACAAATAAACAAAAATGCGGATCAGAAATGCCCAGTGCTGCAGCAAGTATTTGAGATAATTTCACAACTTTGGTGAATGGCCTGGCTTGCATCATCCCCCCATAGATGATATTTACTCAATAGTATACAACAATATTGGAGAAAAATAAGTGTGTTTAAAAACTAAGGGTCAAGTTCTGATCTTATTATCAACAATGTGAATGACCACCAGACCAAGCAAAAGCAGACCAGAAGTAGAAGTGTTGTCCTATTGTCTGTGCAATTAAATACTCCTGTGAATCAATTCAAGGTGATCAATACTTTTGACAAAATCCTCCCTGTCTTACCCAATCTTTGTTCTTACTCTCCTGTCTTTAAGAGGGATACATAGTCTAGGAAGAATATATTTTGCATTAATTAAAAACACACTTCAGAATAATTATTTGATAATAATTGATTATCAGGATAAAAATGGCATAATGAGTTTGAATTGTTAAGGATTGCTTATAAAGAGAGCTGTTAAAATGCTTTCCTTTCCTACTCTGGTCACATCTGAATCATATAAGCAGATGCCTAATTTACTGGCACAATTAACTTTCTCCTGCTGTGCTAGAGATTTTTAACAGTAATACTTATAGAAAGGAAAACTAATACATGTACTATATTTTCCACCTCTAAAAATATTTTCTTGTATTTAAATAAAGAAACAGTCTGAAATGCACAATCTGAACAAGAACTCCATATTCAGCAATATGAAAAAAAATAAAAATAAAAAGTCATGCCAACCCATTCAGGATCCTATATTTAGGTTTAGCTCTGCACATTAAAATATTGACTTTTATTTTTAATTATCCCAAATTTTTGCATTAATTGGGATAAATGTTAAAAATCCAGCAAACCCAAACCATACAATTTTAAACAAATATTCTTATGTATTCACCTTCATCCCTCTAAAACAAACTAAAATTAACATAGGGCACATATTATGTATTTTACTAAACATACTCAAATTCCTCACATGCAAATAGACATAGTTATTCATTGAAAAAAAGGAAATATCGGTTTGTTGTCCACTAAGGATGCTTAATACCATGTTATGAAGTGAGAGTTCTCATTTTCTGAAGCTGTTATGCTTTGTAATGTAAATGCACCAATGAAAGGAGGGTCTCATGACTGCAGATGAATTGCACTACATGAGTGAAAATAATTACTGCTGCTCTAACAAATGTATTTGGCTACTTCAGCACATTTTATATAATGATAAATATAAGCAGCTGGTGCAGGTGTTCTCAGACAGTAGAACATATTTCTTTACTATTTCAATTTTACTAATTTCTCTGCATAATCTGTTGCATACTCAGATGCAATGAGAAGTTATGAGCAAGACCACAGGTTTTAAAGAAGCTACCCTACATGAAAACTAACTTTAAGTACACCAAAAATACAGTTCCGCTGAAACATTCAGTTCCACTGAAACATTCAGTACCACTGAAACATTATGACACCATTTTTATTGATATTACCATAGACATAGAGAGACTTATCTTGAGACACTGAGGTGGCAAGAAGAAAAGACTTACCTTTGGAAATATAAATACTGATAACGTAAATGGGGAATTCCTACACCAAAGATTAATACTAACAATACAGTTTAATTACCAGGTTGGTGTCCCTAGCATCAAGTCTGGCACTGTTTATTGTATTACATACAGCAATATTTTGTGGATCAGTATGCACACTTGGGGGAGGGTGGTCTAGAAAAGAAAAAAAGACCACAAATTCTATGTCCCTAAAATGATAAAATATTCAAAAAGAATTTTACTTATATGTGCGTACAGTTTTGAACTAGGCTGCATTAATATTTGATATCCATACTACATAAGAAAGAGAGACAGGGATCTATACATCGATTCCTGACAAAGACATATGTCCAATACCATCTTCCCCCTGGCCTTCTCAGACTGAAGGCCTACCCTGGCATGCACAAGAAAGGAATGTATACATGCCCAGTGACTGTCAGGATGATACGTTAATTACAAATAGTGATACTTCATCACAAGCCAATTCAGAAATCAAGTTAAATATTTCATTCAAGACAACAGTTGTATTTTTTTCAGTTGTTAATAATGGAAGGAAGAAATATGTTTTCTATAGCATTCTTTTGGTGGATTCTTTTCTGTTACTACAGTTTTATTTTTATTTGTTCATTTCAGACTACTTTAGTGTGTGCTGATGGAAACACTACTCTATCCCCACTTAGGAGAATTCATATATCTATATGGAATGAATTTCTGTTTTCATTTCCCTTTTCCCGCTTACCAAATATATTTTCTATCATCTTCTATTTTACCTTCTATTGCAAAATGTCATCATAGATCCCACATGCCTTCCTACATTTAGACATCTGCAGACAAAAATGCAATGAAGTATCTTTTCACTGGCATTTGTAATACTTGGTAATAGGAATGTTTCAGAGAGACTGCTTGTTTCTGACACTGCTCTGACAACTGCAAACAGTTCTGATGAAAGTCTGCTTGGTTTCTATCAAGCTCACACAGCTGGACCTTTGGTAGATCACTTTATAAGCTTGGGAAAAATGAGATACTTTGCTCTGGAAACTAAAAGGAAAACATTTGTATAAGATACACTGAGGAAGAAGAAGAAACATGGCTGGAATGTTGGTCACGGGCAAGCAGTAATTTAATACAAACCACTGCCTCTGTGTGTGTGATGTTTTTCTGAAGGAAAAAGGACAAATGGAGAAAGCAGCTCTGGAATGAAGATAAAGAGCTTAGCTTTCTGTTTGCATCTCAAAACCTCCAAGACACAGGAAGAAGAGCAATATAACTTTGGCACAAGTGCAACTGTGAGTCATCTAAAGTTACAAAGCAGATGGTACCACTGCATTTGAACCTGTAGTTTAAAACTGTAAAATTCAGACCTTAGCTTGGGCTCAGTCTACATCCAAGTTTCAGAGTTAGCTCTAGGATGAAACAAATCACAGCATACAAATACAGGAAAACTAACTTTTAAGCCTGGAGACTGGTGCAAAATACAGTCCTCAGACATTTATTTATTTTTAATAAATCATTTTAATATGGGAATGTCTCATTGCTTAAGATATTTATTTGATGTATAGCTTCATTATTGGGGAGCTAGTAGTTCCTCTAATGAAAGATGAACTGGCTTCAAGTCTCATCTAATATAAATTTGGCCTATTTATCTAATTTTTAATTGTATGGAAAGACATTTAATTGTATGGAAAGACATTATTCAGTTTACATTTATGCATACATGACAGAGATTTACTCTTTTGACATAATTTCTTTTGATATTGCCACCTTTTTTTCATTTCTTTGTCAGAAAAGGCAGGCAGAGGATGTGGGACCATGAACATTTATGTTACTTACTCTGAGATTTTTCTTTTTCACCACTTATTATGGATCATTCTAATTTATATCTTCAATATTCTTATTAAAAGCATTTCTTTCTGATCCTGCAGGAAAGGATAAAAGTGGAGTGCAAATAATTGCATTCTCTCTTTGTATACATTTTTAAGTCGCAACACAATTGTTTCTTTCCAACATCATTTGTGTTGTTTGATTTTATTTCATTTTTTAATTTCCTAATTTATCAGGTTCCCTGAATATAACATGTATATAACTTGTAAATTTCTCTCTATATATGTACACATATATTACATATGTAATACATGTTCATATTATATTATCACTTGTATATATAACTATATATGTAACTGAAGCTACAGTCCAGCTGAAATGGAGAGAGAGTCGTTTCCTCTCTTTGGAAGGAAAAAAAGCTTTATTTTTTAGGATTGTTGCTTTTTGTTTGTGTGTGTATATTTTTCTCTTCACAGTTATAAAGGCTAAAGTACCTAATATAAAAACTTTGTAACTTCTCCCCTTTTTGGTCATAAGAGTTAAATGGATGCAATTTGGTCATTGTATTCAGTAATTAGATTTGGATTCTGCTAATTTAAGGAGGCTCTCTGTAGGAATTTGTGCAGTGCTGTTACATTCAATCTGTGGATACCATGTATGTAACTATTCCAGCAAGACCAGACTATGCTTAAGAACAGTTTCAGTAGTGAGGCTGGTCATTTCATTAGGCAAGACTATGAGAATTTACAAACCCCTTTAACTTTTATTTTATTTTTTAATAATAAATATTGTCTGCACCCTTGCCTTAATTCCCCTCCACAGAACTAATCCTGTTTTGCAGTCACCAGCACTTCTAAATGAAATGTTTTGTTCAGCAGAGTGCTTATAATCACCACAGCTATCCCCAGCAGACAGGTACATGTCACGATAATACGAATTTACATTCAAAAAAAAATGAGGAACACTCTGCTTATTACAAAGACATTTTAGAACTAAGTGTACCCAGTCCATTGCCACCCCAAAATCATTGATTACTGCTATATATGGTCTCAGTCAAGAATCATGAAGAGAAAGAGATTATACTATTTATAGTTTTTTTTTCTTTTGGCTTGTTTGTTTCTTTTCAGTCTAACCATTCCATCTGTCTTCTGCACAAGAAAAGTCTGGAGGAAAGATTTAACCTGTCTCAGTTCACTGGAGGACATAAAAACAAAACCAAAAAGGTAGACTATAAAATAATTTAACCTGATAGAGAACCAAGAGTTTCTCTGTAATAGATGCAAACTGAAGAATAAGGTATGCAGAAACACATGACCCTTCCCTAAAGAGCAAGGGTATTTGGGAAGAGAGAAAGAGCTGATTAGTTTGAAGTGCAACTGCACAGTAGAGTTAAGTGAATCAAACGGCAGGCTGCTACTAAAAGGGATGGTTGCACTCTTCCTCTAAATCCTGGCATTACGGTCCCATTCACTGAAGCTGAATCTAGCAATGCCTCTACTGCTGACTCACCCAGCTAAAACTAAAGGATTATAATTAGATAAAGTAGGCAAGTCCAACAGCCAGAACTGATGTAAGGGAGAGTTTAGGAACATGCTGCTGGAAGGGAGGATGGCAGAGGACTGTCTCTTTTGGCAATATCCTGTGTTACAGCAGACTGTACTGCCAGACTTCACCTTCAGCATATGCAGAACTTTTTTTTTTCTCTCCCCCCCCCTTTTTTTAATCTATCATTTATAACCACTTGCAGCTGTTTTCTATTTGAATGCTGTGAACACTGCTCTTTTCATTATGCCATAATCTAAAAAGAATTAATAATTGTTTTCGCCTTCTACCCCATTTATTTCTCTTGCTCTCCAGCACATATGGCCACCCCTCATCTGGTATGACAGCCCCTACAGTAATTTTGCTTATCAACTAGGAAATTCAGGTTGTTGCTATCACTTCCAAAGTTTGTGAAAATAAATAAACAAATAGATAAAATCTATGATTTTTTTGAAATATTTCTATGCATTATCACTTACCTAGGTTGTTAAACCTTTTGGTATACTGCCTCTGCCAATATCCCTATATCTGGTTGGATGTTGGCTGCTTCTTGCAAAATTACTGTTTGAAAATAATTTCTGCCTGATACCAGTTTCACAATTCCACCTGACAAGCTCCCTTTGTATTATCATTTTAAGCCTTCCCCTTCCCTATTTTATTAAAACATTTTTATGTGTTTGGCACTTCCACTAAACTGCCCACAGGCAGAGAGCATGTTGAGGTTCCTGAACTCTTGGATAACATTTAACATATTGTGGATTCCACCTTCAGCTAAAGAAATGATAGAAATAATCTCCACAGTTTCCCAATTGAAATGAAAAAGATATCAGGATGTATTTGGTCACTTCTTGTGAACTTTCAAGTAACTCATCGATTTTTTTTCCCGTGGAATCTGTTACTGTATTATTAGGCACACATTATTAATAATCTCCATCACGTTTACTCCATATCACATACATAATGCAGGTTTGTATGCATATACCCTACAACAAACTCTGCATAGGAGAACTAGTCAAGGGATGTTAAAAGTACTCTTTGTTAGTGATACTCTTTTAATAGAAGTGTTTTCTAACTTCAGTCCAGCAATGCATTTGCAAAACGCCTGCCACACTTCTGGAATTAAATGAGAATCATCACAGGTCTGTAACAGATACTGCATTTACTGTTGCATTTTCATGGCCTAGGCTAAATACTGGTGGCCTGTAAAAAGCATCCCTTAGTCCTAGGTAACAGAGATTACTTTAAAGGTCATTTCTGTCATTGCTGCAAGCTGAAAACTCCCCAATGTTTCTTGACCAAACATACAGTCCTTATATTCCACTTGTTTCACCTTCTGTGCAAAGCACTGAAATCAGTTTGACATTTTCAGTAAGAACTACAAAGCCCACAGTATAAAAGTATAAAATGTATATGAGGTGTATCACATGATACACACTTTATATACATTATGTATCCATACTTTCCCAGGCTGTTGAAACTATATTTTTGCTAAATACTAGCTGTATGTGGCACACATTTCTACCATGTTTGCATAATTCTTCTTTTAACAGGAATATAAGGAGAGCAGGCGTCTCTATATACATTACTTGAAGATCTTAAATAAAGGTTAAATATATGACTAAATTATCATCTTGGACTAGCAATATAAGCGGTTACGCTTTTTTTTTTTTTTGTGAGCAATTAATTTCATTCCTGCTCTTAATTTCAGCCACAAAGCATGAGAATCACCTGCCTGAACACAGGTATTGAGGTCCATTTTTCAAACGCTCACTGTAAGGCTTCCCACCCAGCCTCCAGCTGCTGCTCTAAACAGTCTCTTGCCTGCAATCTGTATACATCTATAAGCCCTGTGTGACTCTCAGAGGTGTGTAAAATGGCACTACATGCCCACTTTTGGACAACTGAAGTTACTGTTTAATATAGAGCCTTCTAAAAGTTTAAGTAAGTGAAGGTTTGGGAGCCTGGAGAGTCTTGTTTTCAATGAAAAAAAAAGTTTCACGGCGAATAATGACTATTTTAACTCATGTCAAAATAATGAGTTTTTCTACAGAGTTCTACATACAGGAACATTAAGGTGCATTCACTACTATTACATCAAAAGATTTGGCCTCCATTTCAGTCAGATATGTAATGCTGCATATTTGCTTCTGTCTCAGGCCAGACACACAGACACACAAATACACTTTAACACAGTGGAAATGTGGCACCATATATACATATTGTAGTTACAGATCTACTGGTAGAATATAGCACTGAGCCCAGAGTTCTTCCCTTTCCTTGATTTTATAACAGGGCCACCATTCTTTTCCAGAGTGTTTATACAGATTTTATAAAACCACAATATTCATTAAGTCCTGCTGACCTTTGGTAGATTATCCAAGGCGGGAAAAGGAAAGAGTAGGGATTACTGCACAATTCTACCAAGGTGTTTATTTGAATGACAAGTCCTTTACAGACTATTGTTACTATTCTGTGTCAAAATAAATAAATAAATAAATAAAATTGAAGAGAAGATAGAAACAAACAAACCTAAAGCACCAGAATGGAAAATACTTCCTTAATGCTGTAAGAATCTTGTAAATAACTAGGAGTAGTCTTGTTGGTAATCATAGCTGCAGAAATACAGCTTCAGTTTTCATATTTTCTGAAAAAGGATACACAGTAAACTCTACTGAGCTCATGGCGAACAAGTAAAAACAAGATAGAAATTTATCTCCATAATACACGGGGCTAATACACAGTGCAGTGTATTCAGAAAAGATATTCTTATTTGAAGCCTTTTCAGTTAAAAAAATAAATAAATAACATTCCTTACTGCTTTTTGCCACAGGCTTTAGAGAAAATGTTTGGCATCTCAACTATATTAAGACACTAAGCGATTTAAATGAATGGGTTGTGTTGTCCAGACTAATGAGTAATTATTTGTCCCTTGAAGGGTTTGGGCAGCAACAGTATCAACACTGAAATATCTCTGAAGCTTTCCAAGCCAGTAAGTCTCTCTACTGAAATTTACCATTAAACATTTACCGAAAAACTGAAGCCTAAGTTTTTTTTTTAATTTTAATTTTTTTTTAAACCAGTTCTCTGGATACCCAGTACCCTGAGCTGGTGGAAGGGGATGGGGAGCAGGACATGGCCCTCGCTATCCATGAGGAAATGGTTGGCGACCTGCTACAGCACTTGGATGTACGCAAGTCGATGGGGCCGGATGGGATCCACCCGAGGGTACTGAGCGAACTGGCGGAGGAGCTGGCCAAGCCACTTTCCATCATTTATCGGCAGTCCTGGCTATCAGGGGAGGTCCCAGTCGACTGGCGGCTAGCAAACGTGACGCCCATCTACAGGAAGGGCCGGAGGGTACACCAGGGGAACTATAGGCCTGTTAGTTTGACCTCAGTGCCAGGGAAGCTCATGGAGCAGATTATCTTGAGGGTCATCACGCGGCACTTGCAGGGCAACCAGGCGATCAGGCCCAGTCAGCATGGGTTTATGAAAGGTAGGTCCTGCTTGACGAACCTGATCTCCTTCTATGACCAAGTGATGCGCTTGGTGGATGAGGGGAAGGCTGTGGATGTGATATACGTTGACTTCAGTAAGGCTTTTGACACCGTTTCCCACAACATTCTCCTCAAGAAACTGGCTGCTAGTGGCTTGGACTGGTGTACGCTTCGTTGGGTTAAAAACTGGCTGGATGGCCGGGCCCAAAGAGTTGTGGTGAATGGAGCCAAATCTTGTTGGAGGCCGGTTACTAGTGGAGTCCCCCAGGGCTCAGTACTGGGGCCGGTCCTCTGTAATATCTTTATCGATGACCTGGATGAGGGGATCGAGTGCACCCTCAGAAAGTTTGCAGATGACACCAAGTTAGGTGCATGTGTCGATCTGCTTGAGGGTAGGAAGGCTCTGCAGGAGGATCTGGATAGGCTGGAGCGATGGGCTGAGGTCAACTGTATGAAGTTCAACAAGGCCAAGTGCTGGGTCCTGCACCTGGGGCGTAACAACCCCAAGCAGAGCTACAGGCTGGGAGATGAGTGGCTGGAAAGCTTCCTGGCAGAGAAGGACCTGGGAGTACTGGTTGATAGGCAGCTGAATATGAGCCAGCAGTGTGCTCAGGTGGCCAAGAAGGCCAACAGCATCCTGGCTTGTATAAGAAGCAGTGTGGCCAGCAGGTCTAGGGAGGTGATTGTCCCCCTGTAGTCAGCTCTGGTGAGGCCGCACCTCGAGTACTGTGTTCAGTTTTGGGCCCCTCGCTACAGGAAGGACATGGAGGTGCTCGAGAGAGTCCAGAGAAGGGCAACAAAGCTGGTGAGGGGTCTGGAGAACAAGGCTTATGAGGAGCGGCTGAGGGAGCTGGGCTTGTTCAGCCTGGAGAAGAGGAGGCTCAGGGGCGACCTTATCGCTCTCTATAGGTACCTTAAAGGAGGCTGTAGCGAGGTAGGGGTTGGTCTGTTCTCCCACGTGCCTGGTGCCAGGATGAGGGGGAATGGGCTAAAGTTGCGCCAGGGGAGGTTTAGGTTGGATATTAGGAGGAACTTCTTTACTGAAAGGGTTGTTAGGCATTGGAATGGGCTGCCCAGGGAAGTGGTTGAGTCACCATCCCTGGAGGTCTTTAAGAGACATTTAGATGTTGAACTTAGTGATATGGTTTGGTGGAGGACTTGTTAGTGTTAGGTCAGAGGTTGGACTAGGTGATCTTGGAGGTCTCTTCCAACCTAGACGATTCTGTGATTCTGTAAATTTTTGCAACAAAAAGTCCATTATGCAGCATTATAATAATTTAATGCTCTTAGACAAAGGATAGTTGAGTAGATCCTCTGCTAATTCAGTCAAAGAGCATTGCAAAGGTATTTGAACTGGGATAGGTTCTTTGTCTCAGAAAGGTGTTAGAGATCCACAACAGCTTTTGGGAAACAAACAAATAAACAAACAAACTAAAGGTGCACATAATACCTTATGTGATCTACTACATACCAGAGACACCACAGGCAGATGAGCAACAAAACATTTTAAGGTTTTATATACAGGAAATACCTGAACAATCCTAAGCTGGTCTGAAACAGCTTTCTGAATCTATCCTATAAATCATATCCCTCACAATCCAAATATGCTTATGCTACTTTTCGTTATTGTGAATTAGGTTTCTAATTCTCAAACAAAATTCTATATTGCTGTTTTAGGAAAATAACTGAAGTTAAAAAAAAAAAAGTAAATGTTCATAATTAGGCCTTTTACTTTAATTGGACATCTTTTCGGATAATGCCTCTGTGACAGTAATTTATTATAGTATTACCTCTCTCAATAGGAAAAGTGCAAATAATATTCACAGCAGAATTTACAGTCACTTTATTAATTAGTTTCATCACACAATTCTAAATCCTTTTTCAAGTGAAACAGTCTTTGATATTTAGATTTTATTCTGTTCTTTTAAATACTGCATTAATATCTTATACATTTGGCCCAACTTCTGCATTTTCTGTTATGAAAATCATACTCTGAATATGTTGGGGGTTGAAATCAGTTGATTTGAATATAGTTAATTCCAAAATATGATTGTTAGTGTTCTTCAGTATTTAAAATGTTTTCAGTTGAACTGTATGTCCTTTGGGAAGATGGACTGCAGAACTGTTACTTTTTAGAATAACTGGTTTGTGAAAACATGCAACATGAAGAAAATTTGTGCCTCTTGAATTTTAAATAAGTCAAGAGCCTGTGATGATAGAATAATATGCGAAGACTTCAACACAGTTACCCTGTTTCATTGTTTTATTACCATTGAATGTCTACTCTAGCCACAAGTGAGAGCTAGGTTAAAAATCCTCAAACAAAACCATTCAATTATCTGTTAATGTTAAATATATGTGACTATGTTCCTGCATTAAACTATACCTACATGTAAATATTTATAGAGAAGTCTCTCTTCCTAAAGTCACCTTTCCAACTAAAAAGAAGGCTAGGGAAGTTGCTTAAGTAACCAACCTCACCTTTTTCAAAGTCAAAGAAAATTTCATTGTGTGTTCAAAATCATGTATTTTTTTTCCATAATCCCTCTAAAACAGAAGAAGTATGGGAAGCCTTATTGTCCTAAATTGGCCTGAATTTGGCTGAAAGAAAGACAAGAGTCCTAGTGACAGCTAGGTAAATGTTCACAATTACACTTTTTAATTTGACATATTTTTCAGAATATGTGACACTTTATAACTTAGAAATCAAAAAAGAAGGGATGACATTTCACCTTTTAGGTTAATCCCTTGTGTTACCTCCCATATGAGGTAAAATTTCACTACCATTAACATTTATAGCAATTCAACCTGGAAAAAATGAAATTACTTATTTTGATGTAACCCAAATGACACAACAAATACTGAAGATTTTTAAGTGGAAGACAATTTTCCTTCTCTTGCAAACGTTATGGTGAATTAGAATCTAGAAGAAGAGAGAAAACGTTTGAACCTATATTTTAAAAAACAAAAAGCTTCCTGCATCCAGTAAGAAAAGGACTAGCTGGAGGTCCATATCGATTACTGGGTAAGACTTTCTCAGCTGAGGCACAAATCCTCTCTTCCTCTGCACTTCATGCTGGAAGATCCAGCACCATTGTTAAGAGTAATAAGCATGAGAGATAGAGGCCTTAAATTAGTGCAAAAGAATCAAAAGCGTATCTATTAAGGGCATATTCTCAAAGACGTTCACAAGAATACTGTTATCAGTAACAGATTGTGCATCTGTTAGTTTTACAGGAATCATACCTCATGCCTACAGGGAAGAATTTCTTTTCTTCCCTGTAACATGACACAGAAAGTTAGCCCTCATAGCAAAGACTTGTGTTGTTTATAAACTTGGACAGAATTATTTTGCTAAATGTCTCAGCATGTATGCCAAAGGTTGTTTCATAAAAAATCTTGCAAGTTAATATGAATCATCTTTAAAGAGGAATATGAGACTATTTCAACCACAGACATCGATCAATATGAAGAAAAGTTCAAGACATCTTATCCATTTAAGTTGAGCCATGCTCTGAAAAACACAATGATCATACATCACAGTTTAAGAGAAATAAAAGTCTGTGGAAAAAAAAACTGAGAACCAGCTGATTTTCTGTATATAAAATCATTGAATACTGGAAGCAGGATCAAAATACAAACTAAGAGACAGTGAAGAAAAAAATTAAAGGATCTTTTCCTTACACTGCTTAAGGTTAGGAAGCTTTTAGCTGTTTTAAGAACTAAATATGGAAACAAAACAAAAAAATAAAAACAACAACAAAACAAACAAAAACACATGTACGAGCTACTATTTCTCTGTTGCTTTCTGGTCCCTAGTCTTTGCTTGTTGTAAGTACTTATTGACTTCAGAGTGAAATAAACCTTTAAGAAATTATTTTGTTGCTTTTGTATTTATTTGTACATCTCCTGAAATAGTATTCTGAGAAAAAAAAAAATCATTTAAAACAAGCAAAATATGCCAAGATATTTGTTCAGCTTACACTTCAGATCAGAATGTTTTAAAAAATAAAAATAAAAATTTGATTACAGTTATCAAGATAAGACTCTGTCCCCCCATGATAACAGGATGTTTATAAAATAATGACAAAAAATTGTTGAAATCCATTACAGATATTCTTTATAGATGAGATCAAAAATCACACCAGAGCAGACTACAGTGTTTTATAGATGAAGTCCATAGTCAAGGAGGTATTATGACATACATTGGCCATTCTTATACATATGAAAAAGAACATTTAGTTTAAGATCATAAATATTAATAAATATTAATACCAGGAGAGAAGAAAAAAAAGAATTTTTAAAAATCTGTGGAAAAAGAAGTATTTATAAGAGTAATTCTAAAACTATACCAAGAAAAACATTGTATATTGTGGATAAAAAGAAAGCTCACGATGCAAAACCCTGACGTGTGTATTAAAATCGCCTTGAATACACGTGTACCATTTCATGCACATAAATCTTTATTGATAGAGGAAAAATCTACAGTTAAGCAATCTTTTGATACATTTTATCACTTATAGTTCTGCTCTTTTTAAGACAATGGATGTCCTTCCAGTATGTTATAAAAAAAAGTTAGCATTTGCCAAGTTATCATACAATTATTGGTTGTGTGATATTTTTTCCTACACATTTTGTTTGGACATTTCTGTGGCAACAATGAACTATGTGCTGTCAAGTGTCAGATTTTTAATGGTACACACATATGGGATGTACAAATATGCTAAGATTGAAGTTGCTATCTCATTTTTGTCTGAAATTGAAGAAATTAAGGAGTTACACACTGAACGGTCTTCAATTTTTGTGCCCTTGAGACAGACATCAGCATGGAAGCTACACAACTATTCACGCATATACACTATACACAACTGGCAGTTTGGGGTGTCACTCTGAATATCTAGTTTGAGTTTACTGCAAGGTCAGAAGCTACTGCAAGGAAAAAAATTATTTTAACAGAATATCTAATGATATAAGTTCTGACTGATGATTTATGCCTAGATCTCAGGAGGTTTGCTGATAAATCTGTAGGAACAAACTTTGACAAGTCAGCCAGCAAATCAACAGTAATTAAATTTATTCTTCTTGACACCATTTCAGGCAAAATTCTGGTGTCAAAGGTATACTTGCATTTCTTTAAGTAAAGGCTGTTCCTCCAAATACGTTTTGGCTCTCCTCAGACTACAGGCTTCCTTTCTCTCCAGAGACTCTTGCATATACAAGAGAAATAAGAACTACTTCTGAGTCACACAAACTGTTCAGAATGTGAGAAGGCTTTTTTCCCTCCCCTTCAGAATTGAATGATACCTACTGAAACATGCATCCCTTAAAATGTAATGGCCTTGTTGAGAGGAAATTTTCATTACTGCATTAAAACAAAAACAAACAAACAAACCTTGTGTTTTAAATGTCATCTTCCCCCATTGTATTATCTGGATTCACTTTTTTGGACTTTTTTTTCCCCCACTGTTCCCATTTGTGTGTATACTTCTGTATGAGTATATGTTTTACATTTTTATTCCAAATGTAAATTTCTACGTAGATTTGGATGTAAAACAATACAAAATAAAAAAGCACCTCTGTAAAATATGCAGCACTCAGCATAGGATATAGGATAAACACAAACCAATACTGATGTAACAGTGAACTTATTTTCAACACCACTTATTTATTTTTACATTTATTCATGTTTTGTAGCTTGGGGATTTATAAAGTCCCTGATAGTAAATAATTCATGATTCTCATTAGAACTGTTTCTGTATTTTTGTAACGTAGGCAAAAATATACTTTGGAGATTGGAAACAACTGATAAAGGTCAAGTTTGCACCAATGCTACCACTTTTTTTTTTTTTTTTTTTTTTTTTTTCCAAGTTTTGGAGTGCAAGTGCGACAAAGTTAATACTGGCTATTCCCAGAAAGAATAGTTGAAATAGAAATATTGTTGAGTATTCTTTAGTAATATGAATACAAAATGCCAGCATTATATAAGTGATGCTATTTTATATAATTCCAAGTATACAGAAAGCCATCTATTTTTTGTTCATGTAGCACCCATTTTCATAAAGGAAAAAAAAATATATAGTTCTGTTTTATTATTCTGATGCTAATAATTTACAAGATTTGAGAAAAATCTTAATACTAAAGATACGAAGGTAAGTAGAAAATGAAGCAAGAATCTATGTGGGGCTACTAAAGGCAGTTTATAGTAGTTAAATGGACTGACTCCTTGTGTATTCAGATAATAATTTTCTAAACAATAGAGAGGTGTTACATTTCATTTACCTGAAGTTCAAGAAAGAATATAATACTGTGCCACCGGAAACAAAAACTACATGTGTCGGAGAAATTTGGATCACTGCAGTGGAACTAACAGTTTTTTTTTGTTTGTTTGTTTTTTTGTTTTTTTTTTTTAAATGTAGCAGGCTTATTCCTTATTTTTTTCAAGATCAAAATTGGAATTGATCAGTTTAGATACTTTCCTTAATGACTGCCCAAAACACAAGAGCACAGTGATGAAATATATTTGGCACTACATTGTTAGAAACAAAAAGAAGAGTTGGGATGCCTTGAAAGAATCTGACAACCTTGATCACCAGAATAAATAAAAATAGCACTCATAGTTAAACATTATTGCACAGCAATTTCTGCTGTAATTACAAAACTAAATAAAAAATAAGCAGAACAAAGCATATCTGCATATAAACAATGAAGCACTTTTAGCCCTGAGCATACTGGAAAAGAATTCAACAAAACAAAACAGTTTCATGCTCTGAAGGGGGAAAAGTTAATAATAGTGCTGATAATAAATTCATTGAGGCAACACTGAATGCAACTTATATTGCTACTGCTTGTATGTTTTGAACTAAAGCAATAGCTTATTCTAAATGAATAAACAGATACAATCAGCTTTATGAAAAGCCGTTGCTTTCCTGTTTTGCTCAAAGATTTAAGTATAGCTTAAATAAATGTCACGGAAAACTAGGTTGTACTTTCATTTTCAATAATATATGACTTATCACTGACTTTTTTTTATTTGATTTTTTTTCCTGATGAGCAGCAAGGCATTCCTTTATGTGGTGCACTTTGCAAAAGGTACTGGCATAATATTACATTTACTAGGATTTTTTAAAATACAGCTGTGAAATATACATCCATATGAAACTCTTAGAACTGGCTACAGATTTTAGTGACAGTCTTTTTAGTCTTTTTTGTTTTATTCTGGAGAAAAGCAACATAAACAGACAGGCATAAGAAAACCAAACATAGATGCCCAAGAAAGAGTTATTCTGGTGGAAATACAGTAGCAGACACCAACAGAAATATGTTGTTAAAGCCCAGTGAAAAGTGCAATATAGGAATCGTGTGCAGACAGAAAAAGGAGTAAGGACACAGTAAGGACAGGGGTCACAAGTATGTATTTTCTTGGAAATTCTAGCAGATCATCATCTATAAAGTCACTAGAAGCTAATCCTAGAAGAGAGCCACAAAGGGCTCCTGTCTCCTGGGCCTTCAATATGTTTGAATTTCTGAAAGTTTGACACAAAAGTATTGTGCCAACTTTTTAGTACATGCCTTTCTGTTTGAAAATGTATAAATGTACTGATTGGGAAGTCCTTGGTAATATTTAATAAGGATTAACAATAGAACAACCAACACCTATAATAAATTAGAGGGGATATTCAGCAAATGTTTCAGAGTAGTAATCACATGGCAATAAAATAAAAATAAAGACACACACGGTTACTACTTTATATTGTCCAAATGATTGATTTCTGACCAATATAAACATTTTCATAACCTGCCAACAGAATTAATGAAGCAAAGCATACACTGAAAGGAAGATGAAAATCTTACTGTCAGAATAGGGAAGATAACAAAAGTGCATGTTTTGATGAGATGGAAGAAGGGTGTCTCATTACAAATATTTTGTAGAAAGTGGATACTTAAAGTCAAATTGTTAGCAGGAAATGGTTGAAAAATAAAGACTAAACCAGCAATGACTTTTGAGAATTCTTGGTCTATGATATTGATTGAAACTAGCTAACGTAGGTAAAAAATAATGCCTTGAGTAAAACCTTTTCTCTTCATCATTTCTTGGCAAGCACTTAGTAAAAGTGCTGTTCAAGCTGAATACTATAAACCAATTTCCTTATTTTTAAAAGTCTTAAAATAATTCTGCATCGGGTAATAGTTAAAACTCACGGTTCTATATTCTTCTACATTCTGACCAGAAGACAGAGATGGAAAATAGGGAAAAAAAAAAAAGGTAGAAAGGAGAAAGAGGACATGAAAGGGTGGAATGGAGAGGCAGGTGACCTATTCTCCATAATCACCAGTGACAGGACCTGTGGGAACGGTGTTAAACTGAGGCAGGGGAAGTTTAGGCTGGACATCAGGAAGAGGTTCTTCACAGAGAGGGTGGTCGCACACTGGAACAGGCTCCCCAGGGAAGCAGTCACTGCACCAAGCCTGTCTGAATTTAGGAAGCGATTGGACTGTGCATTTAGTCACATGGTCTGAACTTTTGGGCAGACCTGCGCAGTGCCAGGAGTTGGACTTGATGATCCTTATGGGTCCCTTCCAACTCGGGATATTCTAAGATTCTATGAAAGCTCAGTTTTTCTTTTCATCTTGATTAACCTGTACACTGGAGCTCTTCGCTCTTCTACAGACCTCAAGAATCTTCAGGGTATTATTGTCACATACTTTTACTTTAGTAAGGCTTGTAACTTTTTTTTTTCAGTATACATTGTTATAAGCGATGCAGGACACATGGCACCAATAAAACCGCTTACTGGTTTACAGCTAAAATCATTAGATATCTGTACTCAGAGAATATTAATCTACAGTCAAAGATCAAAATGGAAGAATATATTGAATATGGCTCTACTGTAGCTCAATATTTGCGTTAGTGATTATTTAAGTAAATCTGCATGTGACACAAAGCCAGGAGTGTGCTGGAGGACAAAACTAGGATTCAAAGTGCTCTTGACCATTTGCAGAAGTGATGTGAAAAGATGCCAAAAAGTTGAATTCATATAAATGTATGGTATAACACTTAGGAAAAATAAATTGCACAACTGTAAACAGGGTTACAGCTGGATGCATAGCACTACTTCAGCAGAGGATCTCAGACTATAACAGACAAAACGGGAATATGTATGAATATTGCTCTTACTCTGCAACAACAATGAAAAAATCAAATGTTCTGCTGGAATGTGTAGAAGTTTGAAAGACAAATGAAATATAAATGAATCTTTGCACTTTACCCATCTGACACACTGTACCCACTTTGAAACACTGTGCCTCGAGAAACATGAAGTGCTGTAACCCAAGTGAAGAGGATGCAGAAAGAAAGAAGAGAAAGATCAGAGATCTAGAAAACATGACCTACAAAAGAGTGGAAGAACTAGATTCAAGCACATAAAGGGTCATTGCAAAGAGGATAGGAATAATCTGTATAACACAGTAGTCAACAGACTTAAGTGTAGCAAGAAAGATTAATATTAGTTGTTAGGAAAATCTTTCAGTGGCTGAGGTGTAAAAGGTGAAGAGACTGGAAAGAGCTGTGATCTTCTCAAAGGAAAAAGACAAAAATCAATGAGAAAACACACAGGTTTAGTTGATGCTGCTGTAAAGAGTAAAGGAATTAGATCAACTTTCAAGATCCTATCCAGCTCCGTGTTTTTTATGGGTTCGAGGCATGTGAAGAGACACCAAAAACTATTGACCAAATTTAACAAATATGAAAGCATCATTCTGACTTAAAAACTTCAGTGCATATATAGTTTTCAAAATACCATTCACCATGTTAGTCCACTTTTATACATGTATTCACACAAAACCAATGCATTTACAGTAGCGAAAAAGAGATAGGGAATAAATTTCACTATTAATGTATAAAACAGCAGTAAACAAAGTCAGTGTGCATGTCATTTTTCTTGGCAATTGCTTAACAAAAATGGCTTTACTAGCCCTGGTACAATCATCATATTTTTTACAACCTATTTGGACATTTCTCAGAATTTTCTTCTTTGGCATGATGGACTACGATGTTTTTTATGCCAGTAAATGCTGTAGGGATTATGGGTGTTAAAAATAAATTAATGAAAGAAGCTCCTGAACCCTATCATGCCAGAGCTCCTGACCTCTATCATGTCAGCTGAGCTTGTAATAACAATTTATACATTTTTCTGAATATATATATATATATATATTCCCCCCCCCCCCCCCCCCCCACTAAACCTAGAGTCATTATAATGTATTTGATACTCACTTTTCACTTAAATACAGGAAGGCTTCAACAGATGTCTGTCAACAATTCTAAGTCACATCTAAGCTATCAGTTCAGGACTAGATTTTAATCAAAAGCCTGAGAGCTTTTGTGTGTTCTAAACTTCCAACTTTGTGTCTTCTAAAAAGCAATTTAATTAATTCTTCAGACTCATGAATGATAGCATTTTTAGAAATGCATTTTCAAAGATAATAATTGTTCTCTTCAACTGTCCCAAAATAAAAAGCAACAGGCACTGCTTTCAGCCTGCATCTTCGGGGGGGGGGGGGGATGTGAAGCACTGCCTTTCCCTCAGGTCTGTTTGACTCTGCCATGATGAAGCACAATGTAGATATAAAACCTGGGTTCACAAATCCCCTCTGACATCCCATTTTCCATGCAAAATAAGCCATATAACACTTAACAGGATGGATTCATGTCCTCTAAAAGATCCCCTAAACTGGGCAACCATGTGGTTTAGGATTTGTGAGATTCGCTGAAAAGGGAATTGAATTCAAAACAGAGATACAGTAAACACTGACTTGCAGAATATATATGCAATTGCAGAACATCTATGCGATACCAATTTAAGACAATAATAAATATTCACAGATTATTTGCAGCTATCAGTTACAATGCCATTTTCTTAATTAAAAAATTGGTTTTTGTTGTTTTTAATTTTCTCTTCCTCAAGTACAAAACCCTTCTTCCTGTTGCAAACTACAAAAAACATATTCTAGTCTCTCTCTCCATAGGGATAGATCTGTATAGAAATTCCTTTTACAGTTACATTTTCCTGAGCAGAGTAGGGCTTTCCATTACAAAAATCACTGACCTAAATCACATTACAATCTTCCTTTTTTTTTTTTTTAAGTACCTATGCAAAAGAAGCTAAATACTCTCCTCTCTTGTAAGCCTGTTTTGTTGTTGCTGCTTCAACCCTTTAAAGAAGCATTAGAAAACATGGTTTCAAAAAATAAAAATTTGCTTTACTTTACAAAGACCGAATTATGATTAACCTTGCTTTTGAAGTACAAGGCACATTTATGATGAAAGACATGAAGACATTAAAGAAAAGAAAAGATTTTCACCTTTTTTAAAGTGAAAAAGATACTACTACTATCTCAATGTGTTATCATCCAGGTTTTGTATCAACTGCTTGCATTTGTTAGATAGTTTCAGTATTTCAGCCTCCCAGAAAGGGTATTAAATACTATTTGTGTTTTAAATGTAAGGAAAAGTGGGCATAAGAAAGTAAATTGATTTCCTTTAGATTACATAGCAAATTGCGGAGTGCGGGCTAAAGCCCAACACATGTGACCATTGCTATTAGGAAAAATAAGCCATCAAACGTGTAATCTTTACAAAACTAAGTATTTTCCATGGGTGAGAACTAATTCAATTAATTTTGTACCTGAATAGCCTGTCATTTTCTTTTAATATTATCTTTTGTCCTGTTTCATTATTTTTTGACTTAATAATTATGCTTTTGTCTATTCAAAATCTACTTCTTCAAATAAATTAAAACGCATGTTATATAAAAAGTAAGCCTCAATCTCTCACAATAAAGGAAAATGAATTTTAGAGTACCCTTATCCAGCAGCTGACCTGCCTTTACAGCTATGTACCTTTAGACACTCAAACAGGAAACCATACTCTTTGGTTAAAATAAATAAATAAATAAAAGGAATAAGTAAGACTGACTGAGGTTGCTTTTTAAAGTGGTCAGGTTATTTGGTGTCATGTGCGCTTGCCATGTTCTGCGGGTTTGTTGCCATTCTGCCTTAGCTTGTTGCTAAGGATATTGGTTAGACAAGACTTATTTTTACATATATTATTCTCTCTCATAAAAATAACCAATATATTTGGAAAATCTTGATAGATTGTTTGGAACACAACAGCAGAAAAGCTTTTGCAGTATAGTTTGCATATTACTGTTCTATCACACAAATACAGTTAAGAGTAAGAATTCAAATGCACCAAACAATTCTATCATGAAAAATGACCTGCTTTCCCTTATCAGTTCTTCACGTCTCAGTGCTTCATATAATAAATATTGGACTTCAGTTGTACTAATATAATAACAAGTATAGCTTAATTTGAACTGCTTTATTTGCTGTTCTTTTTAGCTAGAAGAAGCTTTTGAAACAAATTATAGGAGGTAAAGTCTCCAGTATAATTAGACTTTAGTGGCAACATGTTTCTTCAGTCAAAACTAACAGTGTAGGTCGCTGATGGTCATTCTGCTCAGGATTTACAGATGAAACCTCTAAAATAAGTCATATAAGGTAAGTGAAGCCACTCCCAGCCAGAATATTTAAGTCCTAAAAGAGAAATGTCACAAGTCTCCTGGATCAACTTGGAAAAAACACTGCAAAGATTGACAGGATATAAATGATACTGTTGAGGAGGGTTGCTTAAAGTTGAGAAATATACAAAAGTGATTTAAATATCAGGACTTTAAGAAGGATACATCAGAAAGTAAGTATGGTTTGCACATCAAAAATAAAACACCTTCCCAGAATCTTCTCCTTGCATAAAGATGCTTGATTGCATATTAAACTCCATGAGCACTGTAATAGTCACTACTGTATGAAGCAAAAAATACAAAAATAAACCACAAAGACTATTTTTAATCATTAACTTCTTTCAACAGTAAACAACCAGACATTTTGAAAATAAATAAATAAACAAACAAATAAACAAGCCAAACAGCATGGTGAAGTTAAGTAGAAAACCTTATTCCCCACAAACATAAAAAAGAGACTTGGGTGTTTAAAGTCATAACTATGTGAGTGACATTTTTGTGCATATAAAATGAGACAAACACTGTAACTCAGCGCATCAACAGAACATCAACAAGAGCAAACTGCAGCTGTGGATTCCCTTCCTCATTTCCAGTCTTTCACCTGAAGCACCCGAGTTCCTAGCGTACCTTCTAGGTAACAGCATGCACATTCCATTTTATTATTTCTTTGACTATTTAATATCTTTAGTATGTGGCCCATGTTTTCCTAAAACAGAATGTATTTATAGGCATGAATACATTCTTAAAAGACTTCCTACAAAATTGGCCTAGCTTTTAAAAGCTTTATATATATATGCCAGTGGATGAATTTTAAGTATGTGAAAAAAGCTGTCATATTCTGAAACAAGAATTTATCCGAGTGAACAAATCTACTTTTGAGGTTCAGGGAGACTAATTTTTATCCCATGGAAGATATGAATATTTTGCGTTTTTAAATATTTCTTCATAGCTCCTGCTGTGCCTATTTTCTACTTGTAAAACAAACTTTTAAAGCCATCTGAATATGTATCATCATTTTCAGCAGTAATTAGGAGAGAAAAAGAATGCTTCATAGACCACCCAGCATATTTAATTAAACTGTCAGTCAAGACTTTTTTAAAGGTTCCCCTAGTTGGAGGTAAAACATTATAGTTATGATCTGCTTTTCAGAATTAAACCTTTATACAAGAACAAAACTAATTTACAACAAGGTCAGTTGAAAGTCAATGCAAATTATGACCATATGGGATACTTATGTCTTCAGGACAGATGTATTATACCTGCATATATGCTCACAATAGAAAGAAGATACAGCATTTGAGCTCTACGAGGTGAATAATTTTAAATGTGTATGACCGTTCTGACAATTTAGAACTTAACCCAAATTATATGTATGTATGGTTTTGGCACATTCTGAATTATCAAATGTATTTCAATTCAATATCCATATATGCTAATGTACTATGCTATAATTCTTCATAGTTATATCTAAAGAACAACCATGAGTACATATTGTTCCAAATTTTTGTCTGAATAGTTTTGAATAAATCATTTCAAAGAATCTCCTCCCTCAACAATATATGCTGAAAGTGAAGACATGAGGACTCTGTATAATACAAAGCCTTAGACTTACGTTAAAATAATTGAGTTTAATTTGCTATTTAATACGCATTCTTACCTTTGACATCAGAAGTAAGATATTGTGTGCATAGTGTTATTCCAGCTAATAACAATGTTGACTTATCTCGAAACAGATATGTTGCTGATTGTCCATTGCTATTAACTTAGTCATTAAACATGTTGGACCAGCTTCTGAACAGCTAGTAGTACTGAGCAAAGTAAACAGCTTTATAAAAGCTATAAACTGTGAGTAGGCTTTTCTGACTTTACTAACATGTAAGTATTCCAAAAGAAGCCAGTTCTTACAGATAAATAAAAATATTAGTAAAGATGGGTAAGATATAAAACCTTTCTTCAGATAACCATCAAAGATAAATGATGCAGTCACAGTTATCTTTATCAGAAGTTAAGATGACTGGTCAATTCTGCACATTCACTTCTCAATTATCTTTCTTAATATATACACAATACACAATAGAGGTGCCTTATTCAATTGGGTTTTAGAAAGTTATACTGTCATCTGCCAGTGTGTGCACCTTAATACCATATGTGCATCTCAAATATTCTTTAACATAGGTTTGACCTCTGACCTGCCATTATGCTTCGATTAAACGTACGCTAACCAGTAAATTGAGACTCTATATTGTAATTAGCCCGTGGCCAGCTATAAAATTTCTTTGAAGAACACAAATTCATAAATAAAATAGAAAAAAAGTGCTACATGATATTATTCAAACTCAGGAAGAAATTGATATATCTGAAAGTAAAAATGAATGTTGAACTGCAGCCAAGTTGTCTAAGGATCCGAATTTGTTGTTTTCTTTTTCTTTTTACTTTCTTAACTATACAATGCTTCAAAATTCTGTTATTACAAAAAATATATATAAATATATTGTTTATAGTTTTCCCAGATTCCAAAAGTGAATGAGAACTGACTCAGTACCAAATGAAACAGGAAACAGAGATGAATCTTACAAGAAAAACAACATTGAAGAAAGAACACATTTAAGGTTGTATGAAGTATGACCCTTTTTGTGACAGTGGTAGATCTTGTTAGTTAGAATTGAAGGTTATTGTGAGTCTTCCATGAAATGTAAGACATTGCAATAAAGACTGCACAAGACAATAGTATTACAGTTTCAAGCTTAATTTGCTTTTCTTATGTGAAATCTAGTTTAATTCATCGAAACTATGGCTGAGACAAGTTTGCTAAGAATATCAGAAATGAAGTAAATATGCCTGCTGTCTCCTTTTGTACCTTGAAAAATGATACCTTGGAAATTTTACTCTTCAGCAGTGGAAAGAAACACAGCCTTGAAGAGACAACTAGTTCTTGCTCTGGAACTGAGCAAGACCTGACAATAAGCTTCCCAGGAATTAACTGAAACCTAAGCAAAATGCACAGTGTTAACATGTGGTCATAGGTATCTGTTACTATTTTTTCCATTTTAGCTGAAAAAAAAGGAAATTTCATATACTGAATATCATTCCAGTCAGCCATTTTTCACCACAGATGTTCTTAGGGACGGGGCGGAGGGGATCAATTTTATCTTACCTTCTCACTTGCAATTTAGAAATATAGAACATAACCGACTAACTCCAAAAGACTTCAGACAATGAGATTAATAATAACATTAGTATCTCCCTGCAAAATATGGAGTCATTACAGAAGAGGATTACGAAGTTCTTATTAAAATACATAGATACCACAGCTTCAGCTTCACTATAATTTACTAAGTCAGTTGTCAAAATTCAAGACTGTCCTTTCAGCACATTCTCCCTCCTTCCTCTTATTAAATAAAGTGAGAGTCTACACAAAGAGCAACTCAGTCTGCAAAAGCTTGGTTTTCCATTGCTGCCTCCAGGCAAAAGCAGCTTGTAATTTATCTCCCAGATATTCATGTCACCTTAAACAGATAGACACGTGAGCTACTTATCTAATTTGACTGCATATTAGCAAAACTACAAATTCCAGTCGTAATGTCAAGCTTTCAAACTGTTATCTTTATTGACCTAAACTAGCTCTCTGTAACGCTGAAGGGAAAAAAATGCCATTCACCCTTCCAAAAAGTAAGCTAACTTACCTAAAACTCACACCAGGGAACTCATCAGTCTTTGGCAGAGAGTAATATTTCCTCTGAATCCCTGTTGGAATGAACAACTAGATAGCAGAAACAGAACTGAGACTGTTTTAAGACAAAAAACTGTTTCACAAATAGCATTGAGTCGTCCAGTGAAGAATCAATCATGCATTTTTCCTTTTCTTTCAAGGGGTGGCCAACAATTTCTGAATGGGCCTGATCTCCCAGGTCTTTTGGGCTCAAGCTCAGGACTCAAGTTTTCACTTCTTTCCAGGAGTTATCCAGGTATCCAGGAGTTATCTATTCCAATTCAAAGCTGTACTCAATGTGTTTTTTGTGGGAGGTGATTCTTTTTACTTACCAGCTCAATGACTTCTGTAACCTGTACATGAAATTGTTGCCTGTTATTTGCACAAAATAATATGCAAACTGGAGAAATGAGTTTAAGGCCAATTGTAAACTTGGCCTGAAGGGCTAAGATTGATACTATCAGTGAATACCTTAATGCAAAGTATATCCCTGAAATCACAGAATCACTCAAGAGGTCATTAAGCCCAAAGCAAAGTCAACACTGAATTCAGACCAGATTGCTTAGGGCTTTGTCCAGTTGTGTTTTGAAAACCTCCAAGAACACAAATATCCTAACTTTATTAAACAAATATTTTTTTTTCCTTATATCCAGTCAGACTGGTCTCTTTAGTTCATGATCACGGTCTTCTCTTCTCCTGCCTGGCTCTGTCTTCTTAGTAACCTTCCAGTAGGTGAGGGCAGATGGCTATTAGGGTTCCCTATGGCTGTCCCTTCTCCAGACTGAGCAAACCCCACACCCCCAGCCTCTACTCACAGGGTAATGGCTCCAGCCTCCTGACCAACTTGGTTTGCATTGAGTTTATCAATATCATTCTTGTACAGTGGGGCCAAAAACTGGATACTTTGAAATATGATCTAGTAAAGGGGAATAATCAATTCCATGGCCTCCTGACTCTGCTTCTCTTAATACAGTCTAGGATGCTGCTGGCTGTCACTGTTATTTGGTCACATTGTTACCATGTGTTTAGTAGCTAACGACAACAAAACAAAACAATTCAGATTTGTACCATTTATTTTTTGTTTGCTGTCTGAAACTAATGAAGGTGACCACAAATTCTTTCAACTTCTGAAAATTCAGAAAAATCCATGTGATTGAAGTTATGTGACTAATAAAAACCTGCAATTCCCTTTTCACATACATATTTTTGTTTCAACTCATTGCTTTCTACTAATCTACCTCTTTTTTTTTTTACATTATTTTTTATTTTTTGAAATTCCTGCTTTCAGGACCCTTCAGAACTGGGACTGTGCTTGTCCCAGTACTTGGGACAGAATGTGTAATTATGTGGGGTGAAGAGGAGAATGATTATTACATAATGCAACTATGATGCCAAGAAACACCTGCTGTTGACAAAAAAGTGACTTGCTCTTTCTACAAAGAACTCAGAAATCATACTGGTAAAGGCAGAACCACCCATTTTAACATACTATTCTATTGTGTGGAAGGGAATATATTACCCATTTATTTTCTCCTGGTTATCTTGATAGTCATCAGGTATCATTAAAAGGCATGAAGCAGAGGTACAGAGAAAGGACCATCTGCCTTCAGTCATAAAAAGTTTGCATTTTTGTAGAGCCTACAAAGCCTAACCCTATGTTTTGACAAAGGTGCCTAGAAGGCTATTCAGTAGTTCCTCTGGACCACTAGCTGCTGTGATTCTGTTGTTTCATTGGTTGGTTTGGGGATTTCTGGTCATTTATTTTACATATATTTTAATAAATGATAAAAAATGCATTGTGCAAAGTAAAGGCATTGCTAATGCTTTGTGTTTTATTTAGTCAGTATGTTATATCTTGTAACCATGTTTGAAAGATGAGACTTCCATTACAAAGGCAGAAGAAAGGAAATGGGAAAACAACTCAAAACTGTCTACTGTGATGATTTTTCATCTAACTGATAACGCTAATTTCAGGTTGTAGAAGAGAACAAGCACACCTACTCTTTTGTTCATCGCAGTTCTTTTCACCATTAAACAGCCTATGAGATCATGAGAAAATCAAAAACCCACACTTGGGGTTCCTGCAGTTTTCCTTTTAATGAAAGTAAAAGTAGGTTTTCAAAGACTCTAGCTTCACTGATCACAAAGGTGTCTTGAAAACATAAACAAACTTGTTACTAAAAGTTTTATGGCAATAACCATGACGTTTTGAAGGAACTGATCTCAATTTTACTACAGACCCACTGCTGAGAGAGTTGAATTTATAACTACAATTTAAATACATGAGTTCACATTGACTTCAATGTGACCAGCATTTATTTTTTATTATTTTTGACTCTAAATGGAGTCATTAATACCTGAAAAGGAATGTCCTTTTCCTTCCTTTTGAGTTACAGTAAATGGCCTAAAAATGAAAGAGCAAAACCTAATGTATTTTAAAACTATACAACAGGTAGCTTCAAAAAACTTGTCTGATTAACATAGTAATGAATAGTTCAATCAACTCAATAGCATTTAAGTACAGTTATATTGTGTGGGGTTTTTTTGATCAGGATCTAAAAAAACAAATTCAAAATAATGTCTGATCACAATAGTGAGCAACAAAAACAATAAAAGTTTTGTTTCATCTGCAACGTAGTTTGCCCAGATGAAACTCCAGTTTAATTACACATCTTTTTTTGTTGTATATAATCAGAATAAATAACACTATGCATGTAAAAGATATAAACACTATATTTTTTCATAGATACTGATAAGAAGATGATAGAATAATTATCTGCAGGGAAATTCAAAACAATTTTCTGAGAGTATGCCTGAAATATGTAAGTTTTCAGGAACATTACTATGTTTTCAAAGAAAAAAAAAAGCTGCAATTTTCATTTCTTTCTAGTAGGAATATTCAGTTTCATAAATAAAACATTTATACACATTTTTGACATACAGTAAAATATTAATTCTGATACTAAAATAAATGAAAAATTAAATGCTTTAATATGCTTAATATTTTATTATGTTTCACAATTTTCTAAATCAAAATTATTCCATATGTCTCACTTTGAGTCTTTTCAGAATATTAATTAAAGGGAGAGTTCATGTTTTATCTTCCTGATTTAAAAGGGAAAAATGCCTTTTTTTTTTTTTCTTCTTCTTCCAGGGGCATGGGGAGTTGCAAGATACCATTAGGACAACAAAGTATCTTTTCAAAGACTAATGTTGCGCATAGAAGAACATGGAAAATTATAACAAATTAGGATTTGTTAGCTGTCACTCAAACATATAAACAAATATTATATATATAGCAACATACCTTCAAGAGTGATCTGAACAATGAAGGTAGAAGGAATGGGAAAACATACCTGCTAAAGACTTCTCCCTATTCATTTGTGTGTTTCTTTAATATAGATGTTACTAGAATTAATACACTGCAGATTTGTGTCTATATTTCTTTTAGTAAGCATAGGAGATCAATTACAATAACAATTAGTCTTATCATAGCAGAATTGATATTTTAATATTGTCCAGTCCTTTTTCTGAACTGAAAACATAGCACACAAAAACTAGATGCCTACATAGTAGTTCTCTACCCAAACCAAGGAACTGATCAACAAACCCTTAGGATAAAAGAAGGCTTCAAGGAGATGGGCACAGGCAATGTGCTTATGAAGCTACAAAAAGAACAGAGTAGCCACAGCTGTTGTAAAGGAAGCCAGAATCATCTCAACACCAGGGGGACTGAAGGGTGGCTGTTCTTGTTGGTAAATATCTGCTTCAGTTGAGTGGGTTAACAGGTTGTGTAAATAGCCTTTCCTGAAAACAATCAGTAGAAAGTATTATTCCTGAGCCAGCCAGGCCAGCATGGGGGACGTGTAGATGCAGCTCAGCTAAATATAGAGTGTATATATATATATATATATATATTAAAAACAAACAAACAAACAAACAAAAAACACACTGAAATGTGCTGCCATCAAGCCATGTGCTCCTCAGTGACTAGGAAGGCCCAGAGTCCCAACAGTGAGCATATAGAGACCAGTAATGGGAATCATGTTTGTAACCTCATTCAGCTGTACTGCAATTGCCTATCATGCCTGTGTTGTGACTTCAGTTTATTGTTGTATCACTTTGCTAAATCAAAATCCCATGCAATATCAAATATTTTCAAGTAAGTAAATTTGGTACTAATCCCTCCTTGTGTAGACTCTCCAAAGGAACCTGTTTAGAGAATATTGGACTCTAACAACCCTGCAGAAGCATATGACTTGAAGAAGAATAGAAAGGAGCCCTTCAAGGGATGTGAGCAAATTAAAATCATTATAAATCATTCCCTGTTAAAGTCAAATTTCTTGAAAGCAGATCAGAAGCCAGAGAAAACAAATTCTCCCTTTCCTGGCACAACACAGCAACAAGAAGGAGAAAAAGCAGATACAGTAAAGGGCACAACAGTGTACTAAATCTTGCCAAGATCTGGCAGTAAGGCATTATAGATGCCCCTATTCAGATGACTGCAGCTTTCCACATTCACAAGTTCAGTAAAACAAGAGCCTCTAGTTACAGTAAACAAAAGAATTTAAAAATATGAACTGCATCTGGTACATACAACTAACTTCTGCTTTATTACGTAAGTGAGTGGAAAAAAATAACCAATGTGCTATCCAAAAAAGTTGAATATTTCATGCTTTATTCAGAGCAGACATAATGAGAATAGAAAAAGTGCATACTAACTTGAAAGGATATATTTTAAGTACATGAGATCATAATTAGAATCCAATAGATTCACACAATATAGGTAGCCTTCTCATGGCTTAAAGTTAAAATTTGTCACAAAGCATTTTGTTTAAACTTAGTAGATACATAGGAAACCTGAAGCAGAAAAGAACTGAAAAAGATACATACCATATTAAAGAAATACATTTCATAGTACCACACAATGTCACCACTGTTGCCAGTGCCATAAAAACGTTTGCTGTTTGCTGATCTTTTCTAATTTTCCTTGAGAGCTTCTGACATGTTCTTGTAATGCCATAGGCAAAGTCTTTGATCTCTTGAACAACCTTTAACGATACAATACTGGTTGGCGGAAGACAAATAGTTTTCAATATGAAATACACATTTTCACCATTTTACTGAAGCTAGGTTTCAGGATGACTTTCAGAAAATTGTTAAGAGTAAGTCATATTACTTCATAAGTTAGAAAGTGATTCATATTTACTTACATGACTACTGCTACGATTTGTCAGTTACAAGTCATAGAGAAACCTTACTTTTTCTGTTACGTCCCAAAGGAAAATCTAATATCAGTTCTATCATATTTCTGCTCCTAGTTTGATTCATGATTTACTGGCAAGCACTGGCAATAATGTATTATTATATTTGTATTTTTCAGCATGGAATACATTTACTGAATGGAAAAAGGTGCGCGTTGTTCTTTGAATTTTCACCAATCTGCATAGCTTGGAGGATAAATCCTTGCTTTCCCCTGCCTTCTTAGCTAGTACTCCTGCACAGCCTTCATTTTTTCCTTACAGAGTAGCATCTGACAAACATCATGAAGATAGAAATAAATGACATTAACAAGGCAGATTATATAGGTGGAATGGAACAACTGATTCGTTAAAATATGACAGAGAAAATCCTTCTAAAAACCAATCCCAGTGTGACAGATACAGTGTAAGGATGACTGTGCCCAAACATCTAGTCTTCATTTTTATGAACAGCACAGACCATTCTGTTTCTCAGGCTACTAAATCTCAACTGGAAATTAAAGTCTGAAAACATGGCTCTGAAAACTGAGGTTCATTTCTGCTTCAGTGCATTGTAACAAAGTAAACATCATCTGGACCTACAGATTAGAGAAGGTGCTTCATTCCTTTTGTGTGGATCCCTACATAATTCAGACCTAACCCTTGATCTCATAGCAAAGAATTCTTTATGTTTAGGTTTATTATGGTTTCTACTGATCTACCTTGTCAATGCCAGATCTCCATTCCTGAAATTGGACATCTTGCTGAAAACAGCAAGAACAAATTTTAGCCATCAAATGCCTGAAGTGGATTTATGTGGCAAGGTTTTGGTAGCAGGGTGCTGCAGGGATGGCCTCTGTGAGAAGAATCCAGCAGCTGCCCCATGTTAGATAAGGGCCAGCTCCAGCTGGCTCCAAAGCGACTCACTGCTACCCAGAGCCGAGCCAATAAGTGATGTTGTTTGCACCTTTGAGAGCAGATTTAAGAAAGGGAAAAAAAAAAATAAAAAAATGCTGCACAACAGTAGCTGGGAGAGTAAGGACTGAGAAGCAGCCCCCCAGGTGAGTGCAGCAGGAGGGCAGGAGGTGCTCCAGGCAGGCAGCAGCAGTTCCCCTGCGGCCTGTGCAGGGAGAGGCCCCCGGTGGAGCAGGCTGTCCCCCTGCAGCCCATGGGTCCCACACGGAGCAGATCTCCACGCTGCAGCCCGTGGAGGAGCCCACGTGGAGCAGGTGGATGTGGCCTGGAGGAGGCTGCGGCCCATGGAGAGCCCCCGCAGGAGCAGGCCCCGGGCCGGAGCTGCAGCCCGTGGAGAGGAGCCCACGCAGGAGCAGGGGGTCTGGGGGGAGCTGCCGCCCGCCCGTGGGGGACCCGTGCTGGAGCAGTTTGCTCCTGGGGGATGGATGGACCCCGTGGTACGGAGCCGTGTGGGAGCAGTGCTGGAAGAGCTGCTGCCTGTGGGCAGCCCCCGCAGGCTCAGTTCGGGAAGGACGGCATCCCGTGGGAGGGACCCCGCGTGGAGCAGGGGCAGAGTGACCATGAGGGAGCGGTGGAGATGAAGTGATAGGGACTGACCACAGCCCCCATTCCCTGCTCCCCTGCTGGGGGGAAAGAGGTAGAAAAAGATGGTTGGGGGGAGAGGTATTTTTAATTTGCTTTTAGTTTCTCACTGCTCTAGTCTGTTAGTAATAGGCAATAAATTATGTTAATCTCCCTATGCTGAGTCAGTGCCTGTCACAATAATTGTTGAGTGATCTCCCTGTCTTTATCTCAACCCTTGAGACCTCTCCATTGTACTTTCTCCCCCTTTCTCTTTGAGGAGGGGGAATGAGAGAGCGGTTGTGGTGGAGCTCAGCTGCCCACCTGAGCAAAACCACCACAATGTCTTAAGGTAAAACATATTTGTTATCTATTATTAATGTTCCTTTCCTTGTGAGTGCTAATTAATATTAATATAAAATGTTGTTTCGCTCCTGTATGAATCTCTTGGCTTTTTGTTTTTAAAAAATATAAGAAGGGTATACAGTGTTTTAGTATTCCAGCGGAAACATACTCTTGTGTCCTGAAATTAAAATACTGATTAGGTATGTTATTTTTCCTGTCTTCATCATCTCTGGGGATTTGTCTGCTACACAGCCCAGAAGGGAAACTGGAGAACAGAGAGTAAAAAAAAAATAATAATAATAATAAAAAAAAATTATTTATTTTAACCTACTGCAGGAAGCTTAAAATTATTAGGTATGTGTATTATTATTATTCCCTATTATATTGTTGCGTATTCGTACAAGAAAACATAGCATTTTTGTTTTAAAAGTCATTAAAATATTTTTCTTTATTAAAGCAAATTTCTATTCTTCCTTAGAGTAGACATTTAAATTACTGTATTTATGCTGAGAATAGTGATGAATATTAGTAATAAAACAAAAAGAGAGGGAGAGAAACACTTCAGAAGAATTGTACGTTTAACTGGTGGATTGTTCCTTCCGTACACCGTACTCATGCTCAGTAAGTCCCACAAGGACATTGCCCTTTTACAGAATAACCAACCTGAGAGAATAGCTACTTAAGCTGAACCAACAGGACTTGTGCAAATGGTATTTGAGGCTTCCCCTCCATCCCTCTCCAGGAATGCCTTGTCCAAGGAGAGCGAGCACAAGTGTGGGCTGCTACTGCGAGGCATCTTTTGTCCCCATCTCTTGTGCTAGCACTCCTATGGCCACACAGAGCTGTGGATCAAAACAAAACAAAAAACCACCTTCTACTCCTGGCTAGTTTTCAGACAGATTTTTTAAAAGATTAATTTTCAACTGGTAAGCCAATTCCCATTTGTTATCCCATTCAGTATAGAGGGGTAATTCCAATACAGAGGCAGTGGTGGGACTATCACTAGCAGCCCACATTTCTGTCTGTATGAGGTGACTGTTCCACTCCACACCTCTGAAGGCCGATTAAATGCTCTTTTAAATTTGGGGGGATGGCAAACCACTGTTTCCCCACTGAGATTAGTGCCTGAATAAATGAACATTCCTCTCCTGTGCCACCCATTGCAAAGCAGATAGCTAATTTTGAAGGTTTACACGAATCGGTTTGATTTTATGTTGGGAAAGGAGAGGAATGCTATGGCTGGAGCTGACCTCAGCTGAGATGCAGCAACAAGCAGAGGTTCACTGCTTGTCACCTTCCCATCTCAGATGCATGCCCTGGACACACTCACAGGAAGCTAACTCAGGCTGGGGCTGGTGAGAAGGTAGGCACGTACATAGTATTTTGGAGGCCTTCCTGATCTCTCAACCATAGCATGAGCAGTGGCTTTCTGAAAAGGAGACAAACCTTTGCTATTCCAGTTAGGGACTCTGTGGACATTAACTTCTCACTGCCAAATGTGTCTTTTCTTCCCACTGCTGTGATGAATTTCAGAAATTTGTAATTTTCATTGAAGTAATCCAGGTGTGACTGTGAATTTGTTTTACTCGTTGAGATTTAGCAGTGATACAGAGGAATGCAAAGGGTATAGACTTATACCACTCCAAGCACTAGTGTTAAGGTATATTCTGATTGCTGCTTCCTATGACTTTTTTTTCTACTGGGTGGTATGAAGTTCTTCCAACAGGAGAAACCAGCTGCACTCACAGTGGTATTCAGGGAGGTATTTTTAAATTGGAGTTTACTGCCTGAGAGGATATAGCATCAATAACAAATTAAAGTGATATACATTTGTATCTGTCATAAGTTATTAATAAGGTAAGCGCTCTAGAGTCCCTCCTGGGGGAAAGCTAGGAGAAGGTATTCTCTTGGGTTTCTGCTCCTGCAGGCAGACTATTGGCTACCTTCAGGAAAGACATTGGTTATTTGTTCCACGTTTGAAAAAGTGGTATCAACACAGTTAAAATCTCCTCTTGAGGGTGAGTTGAGCTGGAAAGTTGCCAGTGTCACAAGAGTCTCAAAACCTGTATGTTCTATAGAAAAATTCTCACAAAAATGTGTAGTAAAATTTATGTGCTGGTTGTTTAATTTGCAGTTAAAATCTCACATAATCTTACACATGGCTCTACTGAAATGCTATTAACCCTCAACATCTATATGATCTATTAAAATAGTTATGTGGCATCTTAAATCCCTTTGCTCTTTTCTATTTACCTTCTCAGACTATGCCTTCTTTCAAACCTTACTTTTAAGAGACACAACGGTATGTTTAATGTTATGACAATATCATCTTTCCTTCAAATTAGAGAATACCAAATCCTTACCTAAACTATTTCTCTTAATCTCACCAGTCAGAAAGGAATCCTTCTCCACTTATATGTCATTTTCCCCCCTTGTACATAACCTTAGCAAAACTCTAGAGCTAGAGTAATGGTCCTCTCCAAACTTGTGAAATATTTCCTTCTACTTTGTGGCCTTTATTCCACTTCTTCCTCCTCCTATTTTTTCCTAAATTTCCATTCGCAAATTGATCAACTCTATCTTAGCTACTGCCATTCCTTCTTCTTCCATAGATCAGTATCTTCCATGTGTTGCACTCTGTGTATGTTATGTGCATGTATTCTGACATATGCCAGGACTTTAGTCACTGTATCCTTTATCCATCTCTATGCCTTTAAGCACTCTATCAAACCGCCCCAAAATTGTAAAATGTCTGTGTTACCATTACATATAATCCAAACCATTTACTTCATCAACCTCATCATTACATGAGATAAAATTAATGAAAAGCAGCATTATCTTATATGGGGGCGTATGTAACAGATGGTAGCAGTGTTTGTTTTTTAGCGTAAAGCTTACTGTGCATGTACTACGTACTACACACTTCTTTAAAATGCAACACAAGCTGGGCAGTAGGCAAGAAGTCTGCCTGCGTGGTGCTGGCTGCAGCACTGTGTATCTGCTCTCTGGAGAAAAAGCAGATTGCTCCGCTTCCCAGAGGACCTTAGTGTGCTCTGCGGGGCAAAGCTTCAGCACGGAGAGCAGAGCAGGTAGTGACAGCCAATGCTGAAGCCAGCCAGAAGAGAGCAAACAGGAAGCCTTTTGAGTGGAGTAGGGATGTGCTATCAGCAGCGAGCAGGTTTCTTTTCAGCCCAAAGGTGGTGGAGGGGAAGAACGTTTCCAAAGAACCCAGAGGGACGTTTTAGAGTTAATTCAACTGAGAAGCCACTGAAAGTCAAGGAACTAGTAGGCAAGGCTGGAGAAAAAAACTACCACACAATCACATAGTAACAAAAGAGTAATTTATGGGTTAGATGCCCTTGTTTCATCTGTCTCAGTAGATCTGTATTTTCTATCTCTTAAAAGCCACTGTATTCTAGCTTATTAGTTTGTACTCTAATACACTTAGCTTTAAAGACTGGGAGCCTTTTGATGTCTTTTGTTATGCTCACTTCAAGGAAAAGGTGGGGTAGTTCCACTTTAAGGCTCTGGGCAACACAAGGTCCTGTCACAGAGGGGAAAGGAAGAACCTAGGCAGATGTTAATACTGGATGCATTTCGACGCACCAGAGCTAATAGGCTCAGTCCTCCATCTGGAGAAAGGCAAAAAGGGTAAGTAAAAAGAAAAGCTAATCCCATCCCCTGTAAATTGGAGCATAAGTACTGCAGTGGCTTGAATAGAAAGGACTTGAGATTGAGTAACGTTAATGGAACAACAGCTTTATTCAAGCTATTAAAGGGAGGATTTCTCTTCAGTTCAGTCATCTACTTGTAACTTTTAGATGAGTGCCATAAGCAGCAACTTAGGCAGCATCATTCAAATAATAGTGAAAAATAACTTCTAGGTAAGAGATGCCTAAGCAAAATATTGCAAGACTTATCTTCATTTACTTATGTAAGACAGATATAAACTGCATATTAGGTGAATTTCTCTAGGTTGATGGACAGATAGAGTGAGACACAAGAAATCCAATCTTAGACCCCTAATGGTCCTGTGAATTAACAATTGCTTGGTTCTAGCATTTTTCCAAAACACCTATGTCTCTCTACTTTCTGTCTTTAATTCACAACACACTTTCAGCTTACCTCTTTACAGAAACACCTTCCCCATAGATAAAAAGATAATTTTGCCCTGCCTTCAGAGGATTTTCTGCTATACCGTGATTTACTGTATTTTCTCCTTCCTTTTCCCCCTCTGAAACAGTGGACATCAAGAAACAAAGTATTTTCCTTTCCTTTTTTTTGGACTGTATCTGTTTTTCTTTCCCTTCTGCCTCTATTCCAAACCACTAGACACGATCCAAAAACATTTCATTGAAATCTATATTCTATCCTTCCTCTTCTTACCACCCTTATAATTCAGCATTCTATTCTACTCCTCACAGCACCATGCGCTTTCTTCCACCTGCTCTTCCTTCCTCTTGTTTTTCTACCTCAATTGTCTTTTGCAGATGCTTCTTCCTGGAGAGCAAAAGGAAAGAGCAAGCATGGAAGTTCTCTGAGGGATGAAGACTGCACACTTACATTCACTTACAGTCTTCATGCTAACCTTTGCACACAGATCTGTATGCTTTACAAATCCCTTTCTGAATTTTTTGATTGTACAAAATTACATCCAGCTTATCGAAATCTTCCAGACGGGGATCCCTGTGCCCCAACCCTTTAAATATCTTGATTGCCTCTCTACAGCTTCCTCATTCTCTTTGCCTGGCTACAGCCCAGTATTACAGGAAAATGCTGTATAATGGGTGATAGAGGTTTCAAATAAAAACATGCAAATCATGCACAATTTGTCTAAATATGCTTATGCAGGCCAGATGCAATCTGCAGCTGCAGCACAATCCTGTTTATATTCTTGATGGGTAGAGTTTACAGTCAAAAAGTTCAGCTATATTCTCAAAATGTAACACGGGCCTCAGCATGTCCTCATCAACAATCCCTTCACAGCCTACATAGCTCTCCTGTGTAGAAATAGTAAACAATGTTAAATGAAATACAACCGTTCGGTTTCACAAATCAGTGTGTTCCAAGACAACATGAAACTAAGCACTCTTTATTTAGCATTGATTTACATATATAGCTTAAACAACAATAAAATGGTCTCAGGAAGATAAGAAGGAGCAAAGGAATGTTCCACACTATGCAATCACCAGCTATAAGACTACTTTAGAGAAGAGTGCCTCCTCTCTTGGAAGTACTGAGATGGCACAAGTCAGCTCAGAAAAGGAATATGTTGCCCTAGTGATCTGCTAAGTATCTGCTTAGCTCCGTTGATAAAACTCTGTCTTTCCAAGATGAAATACAGGATTCCTTGCATCTAAGTCATCTTCAGGGACAGTACGCTAAGAAGACCAAGCCTTGATTCACTGCTGACCAACTACCTGGAGGGCAAAACATTATACAGCCCTCTGCACCATTCCCTCCAATGTTATCCCACTTCAAACTCAGCTTCCTGGAGTTTCAGCCTCCACCTTCCTTAAATCTTACTTTGCTGTGGTCTGTTTCTCTAAATATTTTAAAGAAGTATTCTTTGCTTCTTCTGAAGACACACCCCTCACTCATTCACTGCTTATGTACATATTTAAATTCAAATGAAGTGATTTAAAATAGGAGAATGTTTAGCATGCTTTTATGATGTATGGAATAAATCACATTTCATTTAATTGTCTAATTGTGATATACTAAGATAGCATTATATGTTATAAAATAGCAACTACTGTATGTAAATTTCATTAACTTGATTTGCATCATATATGTTAGAAAATAAATCCGGAAGCTAAAACTGAAGGCCTCTGCAAACAGTGGTTGAGTACGCTGACAAGATCAATATCTTTAAGTAACTGATATTCAGTGGGAAGAGAAAAAAAAAAAAGATTCACTAAACATTAGATTAAGAACCAAGGGATTTGATTCCTCCTATGGTCTAAACATGTGAAAAAATTCTAGACTTCATTTTGCTTATTGGGGCTTTTTTTCCCCCTTTTCAACATCAAATGGAATAAAACAGTAAAGCAAAGCACATAACACTTTAATTACAGTTTCCTAACTTTGAAGAAGCTTAAAAAATAAAAATCAAAGTAACTACTTAATCAATCAAGGCATGAGAGGCTCTTTCAGGCCTTTTGCCTAACAAAATAAAATCAATTAGATGCATAGGAAATTTTGAAATACATTTTTTTCCCAAAAAAAAGCTATACTTACTTAAAGCATATGAACAAGACTGGTAGATATATTTTATTTGAACTCTTGAATTAAAAGCCTCATTAAAATCTTAAAGAATCTGCTCCTGATAGATCAGAAACTATCATCTAGAAATGAATTGCTATTAAAGAAAAGATATAATTTTGTGTTTATAGAAAGATTACTTACAATGCCACATATACCATCTGTGACAGTTTATTTCTACGCTACAGCAAGGAACCAGGAGAGTAACTGAACATCATCTTTTTAAAAGAAAAAAAAAAAAAAGAAATGGCTGGTAAGCTACCCATTTCATACTATGGAAATATATTCAGATGCATTTCTGTACTGGTGAAACTATAAACATAAAATAAATGTTTGGTTGAACACAGTCTCATTTCTGTCATTTATTCACTATTAAAGCATAATGGTATTTAATACAATACACATGGGGAAAAGGATGCAAGAGAAAACTTGTCAAGGCAGTGCTGCATGAAACTTTGCATTAATTAAGGGGTTAGTCACTATACATATTAAGACCAGATCTACTATGCTCTCTTTATTAAAACTGAGTCATTGTCAAAAAATTGCTGATGTTAGGATTTGTTGTCATGAATAATATGAGCAGCACTGCCAGAACTTGCAAGTCATAATAGACTAGACACACAGAAAATGTTATGAATGATGGTAACATTTGAAGCTCCCTATAATGTTGCTAGATATGCCCTCTAACTGATGCTATATTTAGTACAAGTTAAACTTCCTTGGCATCAAACCTGCTGGTTCTCATGAAACTAGAAAGCAGAGGTGTTTTAAGCTCAACAGAGCATGCTACTATAAGATTCAGCGACTCTGATGATTCTCTGTAAGGTTCTAGGGTGAAGAAATAATCTCAAAAGATGGTGTAGTGTCTGTATGACCATTAGGTGAATTTCTCCAGAGTTCTTGCAGTTTGATCATCTTGTCTATATAGCTAAGAAAAAAATATCAGTGGAATTAAGTATTCTAACTTACAATTACTTTCATTAAAAAATAAAAAAAGACAGTGATTAGTTGCTTACAAGGATTATGCTTTTTATATGTAGTTTCAAAAGTAAAAGAAATATAATACTGAATTAAAGTTGTAAGTAAAACATTATACATTTAAAAGTTCTATTTAAAATATTACTTGGTGCAAGACTGATAAATCAAGTTGACTTTCTTCAATTCATAGTAAAATTTTAGCCCTCTATATTTCTTTTGTTCCTTCACAAAACCTCCAAGACAGAGCTTTTAATCTTCATAAAGTAAACACAATGAAGGACAAACTACAGTTTACCAAATAACATATTTTAGAAGGAGACAACACAAAGGAAAGGAGGTATTTGCTACTTCACTGGTGTATCTATCCCATAACTCTGTCAAGAATGATGCTTCAGGTCAAGAGAAATATCTTGATGGATCTCAGATCCATTTCCTGTCTTTTCTCAGCTTACTTCTTTCATCACAATGCAACTTGTGTATGTGAACTAAAATTCCCACATAATTTAAATTATCAGTATCTTTGTACAATACAATAAGGTCTCCCTTCTAAGCCTTCTCTTCTCCAAGCTAAACAACCCCAGCTCCCACAGTCACTCCTTGTAAGACTTGTTCTCTAGACCCTTCACCAGCTTCATTGCCCTTCTTTGGACCCACTCCAGCACCTCGATGTCTTCTTGTAGTGAGGGGCCCAAAACTGAACACAGTGTTCGAGGTGCAGCCTCACCAGAGCCAGTAAAGTATTAGATAAGCTAATACAACACATGCATACCACGACTGTCATACAAAATGCATACTGGACTAAGGAGTGGCTAATATGGGGGCTTAACCCAAAAGTTTGCTCAGAGTATGCCTAACACAAACTGATAGAATTGGGTTTCTTGCAAAAAGCAATTAGGACTGCCATTTTCTCTTAAAAAAAACAGGGGCTTCCTTTATTATGTTATAGCCTAGAGATTAAGTTACATTCATCCTAGAAGTGAGACTGAGCTTGAACTCCCTCTTTTGCCAGAGGCAATGCAAATCTACATTACTGACTACAGAGAAGTCAGACTAAAAAACATTACTTTGCAAAAGGGATGGTCATTCATTAAACTACTGTAACTTGATCAAACTCATCACATACTCAATGTCCATCAACGAAATTGCAATGGCATGCTTACCAGAGTACTTAACATAATATGAATGTGTTTTACTTCTTCTGGACAATATAATTTCTCATTCTGTCCTCACACAGGGCTTAGAGTAAATAGCATTTCAGAAGACTAGGCTGAAAAATAAGAACCTATGGAAAAACATTTTAAAAATGCCCTTTACCTATAACTAATTTCACTGGACTTTACAGCCATTATACTAACCATAAGTAAATATAGAAATACAAAAATGTGCACATTTGTTTTAGCAAACTTCTTAAAAAAAAAAGAAAAAAAAAGGAAGGGGGTGAGGGAAAAAAAAAGAAAGAAAAGAAACAAATAAAGGTGTCTACGGCTGAATATATTTTCAGTAAGACATTGTTAATCTTCATTAAATGGAGCTGGAGCTAGCAGAAATGTCTTAGCTGTTTTGTGATGAACCAGGACTACAATGACATCTAGCCAGTCACTGCCAGTGGCCAAAATGGGAAGAAAGGAGGAAAAAAAAAAAGAAAAAAAAAAGAGAGAAGAAAATAAAGAAAATAGAGAGAGAATGCCATAATAAATAATGGGATGAAGTTGACAGAAGACTTATCTTTTACGTTTTGGTAGCAAAATGGAACAAAGAAACATCCAATATGACTTTAAACTCCACTAAAATCTGTAACAAAAAAAATCAGCACCTCACAAAGTTACTAAAATATTGCTTAGTAGTTGATGAGGAGATGTACATGGGAAGTACCACTCCACATTGGACTAGATGATCTCTGGAGGTTCCTTCCAACCTTAGCCACTCTGTGATTCTTTCAATCTTAATCAAAATTTTAGCTAAATCTTTCAAAGGGTGAGAGGAGGAAGATTTCAATTATTTAAGATTTGTGTTTGTTTGTTTGTTTTCCTAGAAAGTCATTAGAACTAATGACCCTGAAAGAAGTTGTACCCAAAAGTGATTCTTGTCTTGCCACAACCTGTTATTCCCAGGGAGAAATAATCAAACAGTTGCTAAACAAAAATAAAGGAAAACCGAAGAGCAGACAGAAAAGGAGACTTCTGCTATGAAACAGAAATATTCTTTGAATAACCAATACAACAATGTAAAAAAATACTATGATGCAAGATATAAAACTGCTGTTAACTACATATCTTTAGTAAAAATTATACTATTTAACATCAGGTAAGAGGAAGGCTAAAGGCTAGAAGTAGTTAGGCTAAACCCATGTCACTGTACTGTGTCCAAATTCTACCTGCCTAAGAACTGCACTGTGACAGTGTCAGACAGAACGATCTTAATCCATGTCCAAAGCCCTACATACCATTAAAATGTTGCCTGTGACCCACACCGGGTAATGTATTTCCTATATAACATTTAGGAGCATGGAAGGGGGAATCCTGAGAGATAATTATTTCATGTTTGTCCAAACCTGTGAGATTATTAGGCAATGGGGTCAGGGTAGCAGGAATCACACTGCCCTTGCAAGCAGCTCTGTTGCTGGACAGTTCCCCAGCTCTGCCAGCAGCAGCAACATACCCAAGAAGAAATTTGATGTCAGAGAACTTGCGGGGCCAGGGGCAGTACCCAGCCTTTTTGTCATTCCACCTTCTGCATGCATTCTATTCTAAAGAATGCATCAATGCAGGTCCATACTTTTCTATATAAAAAAGGTCACTTGATCTTTAACCACTTTTATAGGACAGGACGGAAGCATTGAATCTTCTCAGCGATTTCCAAGACTGGAAATGTGAATGATGTACACTATTTAGAGGCAACATCCATATCTTCTCTCATGCTTATTTTTGCTGAAACATTACTATTTCATGTGCAAACCAGGTGTGATCTCTAACTCAGTTATATTTTGGTAGTTTTCTGACTTCACTGCAAGCAAACAAAAATTGCTATACAATTCCTCAAACAGAGAAGATCTTCATTCTGGATTTGCAAGAGAGACTAAACTTACTGACAGTTGTGACCAGACGAAATATATATTTTAGTACTTTTCAAACATAAATTGATGTGTAGTCCTGAATAAGGTGAATGACAGATTGAAGACATGGAACTGACTGTAAAAGTGACATTTCAGTGCAGTTCCAGTAAATATTAACGAGAATGTTTTCAGAAAGGTATACACATACACACACACACACACAGAGGAATTATATACAGGCATTTTAAAGATGCCATTGTCTGTTTTAAATATCTATGAAATATCTAGCATCTGATTAAGGTTACCTTTACATGCTCTGTAAGTACAATAGCTCACTATAACTTGTTACTGATGTACTTACATATCCACAGACAGAGAGAGAAACTGATTTATTCACCTTTCTGTTCATATGGAGACTACAGTGATATCAGTAAATTTAAAAGTCGGAGAATAAAAATGCAGTATTCCAGCACCATGCTATTTAACTTGCTGGCATATAGCTAGATGAAAAGCAGTACGAGCAGATTACTATAGGCATTCCTCTAAAATATTTTTTCTTTAGCCTACACCGTATCTTTCCTTAATTTGTTTACTAAAATATTATATTTAAGGTTTACAATTTTCTTGGCAACTCTTCTGTTTTGTGCCTTCACTTACTAATGTTTACTTATGTAATTTAAGGGGGGAAAAAAATCGCATTTTTATCCTGAAGAACATTTGTTATAATCTAACTGCACATACTTTCAACTAAATAATTGATGACCTAACTGTTTTCTGAACTTTTATGAGGAAGAGGACAAATATCCATCATGAGGAATGCAAAGCACTCCCTCACAAGACCAAAGCAACAGTGCATGAAATTGAACTCAAAAAGAGCCTCCATTCTGTGTGACTTCTTGGCTGACACAATTTAGATATTTATAGCTTTACGAATAGGCCACTGGAGAAGAACTTGAAGCTTTTTCTAGCCAGGAAGGATTAATGAACATGTGCACCTGGTAATTACAGCACTCCATCTTTCTCAAAGCCCTCACATTGCCTCAATGGCAGAAACTGTAATGAAAAGCCATTGAAAATATCAATCTGCAATTCCACAAGTCATTTAAATATTAAAATATATAATCTCTTTTCATACTTTCTATGAACTAGGCTAACAGTGGCATGCAAAAAAAAAAATCATACATAGATATTTTCTGCTTCATGTTATTACCTGGCATGCCTCATTTAAAATGTAAAACTAATCTGACAGGAATTCAGGATTTAACTTACTCTAGACTCAAATTAGAAAATCCACAGCAGTGACTGTCAAATGCTTCCTTAAGTAACAGCAGAAAGAAATATCAGCCTAGGGTAAAATGTGCAACCCTAAGAAGGCATAAATTCCACAGCACGTTTCAGAAAAGTTTACCAGAAAATAAATGTTTTAAGAGTCGGGAGAAACATTCTGCACATTTTTCATTAAAAAGGTTTTCAGAGGTATTTGTTAGGTGGAAACTTTAAGAAGTATGCATGCTACCACAAATATTTTTCTAATATGCATACTACTAGGAATCCACAGGACTTGGTGGGAGGATTGTTTGTTTGTTAAAACACCATCTAGATTAACTTGAAAAATACAATCCACTTCACATTGGATTTTGAGATTATAACATACTGAAAAAAAAACTTGGAAAACACTGTGATCCATAAAACCCACTTCATCATCAAAGTACTAAAAAAAATCAAATGGTGTACGAGCATCAATATTACAGTTTCTCTGATGTTATTCTGATGTTTGATATAGCATTAGGCTGAAGCAGAGAGACACATGAATGGATGAAGCAGACCATCCAAAAGTAAAAACAGCATTGCCTATACAGGTGATTTGCAGGAAAAGGAATTGTTTTACAAGTGGAATTAAATTTTAAAATACATTTTAGCGAAGCACCTAACTGTTACAAAATTAGAGTGGAAAGTCAATCATTGCACAGACATCTATATGGCTCTAAAAGTAGTCTTTCGAAAGACGTTTAAGCACCGTATGAGATTTGAGCATTAAAAATGGCCTGTTATTGCTAAAACATCCTGTTCCTTGGTGGATTATGGAAAAAGAAAAGACTCCAATAGAGATAAGTGTGCGTGAAATGCTCTCTCCAGAGTATTCAGCCAAACTGACTGCAATAAGGGGACTTCAAAAAGCAGCATGAGAAGAGATGTTCAAAGCACCTTGCAGTTCTGGGCTGCTGGCCTCTACTGCTGTTTTTAATACACTCAGGTTTAACTTGGGAGCGGATAAATAACTGACAGAGAAATTTCCTGCAAGCTTTGATCACCACATCGTTTGTCACCAGCCGTAAAGTAGCCCTTACGCTAACACTTAATCTTGGGCGTCTTATTTCAAGTACAAAAGCATCCCCTCCCACCCACCGCTCGCTGACTCCTGCACCAGAACAGCAGACTTAAGATGCAGCCTGCACGCCACTAACACGTCGTGCTCTTTGCCAGCCGATTCCTTCCCCGGCACGCTTATTTTCGCCTCCTTACCTTTAAAAGGCTGTCCGAAACCTGCTAAGTTCCCCCCCCAGACGATTTTAGCTGAGCGCATCCAGCAGCGCATCCGCACAAAGCTTTGCCATTGCGAGTGCGAAGAGAAAGAGCTGCCGGGATGCTGAACGGCACATCAGCCAACTTTGTGTGTACCGGCGGCTCCCTGAAAAAGCCGGACCGAAATTCGCCTCGCTTGCGGATTGGATTCAGCTGCACGCAGTCACAGGGTGGCAGAATGAGGATTTAAAAGGAAAGAATAAAAAAAAAAGAGAGAGAGAAATCCAGCCCCTTTTGAATTAGCCTTGCCTAGGGAAAACAAGCTAGTCTTCTGAGTCCAACAAATACTTGCAGAACCACTTGACTATAAAGTTTTCACTGCACTGTGTACAATATTAGTCCATCAATTTAACAGCTAATATATTGATATAGAATGTGTAAGTTATTTGCATTACTAGCATAGCATGGAGTAACATGAGCATTTCAGTCTTCATGCTATAATCATATAAAGAAAATGCAATATGTGAATAAAAATCATTATAGATTTAGTTAGTTTTCAATTCTATTAATTTTCTATGTGTTGTATTTCACTTAGTTTAGATTCAATTACCTATAAAAAAAATTCATTCCACCACTGTCACATGCAGATATTGATGCTCCTATACAACAGTGTAGACTGTTTCGCCTTCATAACTTCTCAATTCCTTTAAGAAAATCTGCCTATAACACCAAGTCCTGGCTTATGTCTTTCATGGTGTAGAGAGTCTAGAAGAAATGAGGGAATTTGCTGAGACACTACTAGGTGGGAACATTTCACCATGATAAGGCTTTAAACATTCATCAGCAGGATCTTTTTTACATTTTTCCATTGAACCTAAACCAGAAGAATTTTGTCACAGATAATCTTCTATACTATCAGTTTTAATTTCTTTATCTAGTATGTTTGTTTTTCTTCACTCAAAAATGGTCCTTGTCATTTTAAGAATAATGTTGAAAAATGTATGCTTTATCATATATTTCTTCTGAAACCATGGTGTACCAATTTATTTCCACTTGCTGACAATGAAAATACCATTTTCTAGTGGCTTTGCTGTTTGGCACTGGAACAGCAATTTGAGGTTAGAAGCAGAAGTAAAAGTGCCAGGAAGATAAGAGGCCAGATGTACCATAGAGGTGATGACCTCATTTGGCAAGAAATACACTTTGGATATATAGATTAAATAGCATGGTTTATTTCAAGCAGTACCTATTTTTAGAGAGGTTGAGTGAGAAGAAACGCCTCTATCACCTCCAAGGTCTTAGGCACCATTAGAACACGTAGGAAACATAATAAAAGACAAGCAGAAAATAGGACCACCAAGATAAAAGGAATGACAACTTTCACAGCCATCTAACTATTCGATATATTTCTTTTCTTCACAAACATTGCATCTGTCTCAGTTATAAAGACTTTAAATTCCAAATTTCATTGCCAATTATAAGGTATTAAATCGGCCTGTATAGTTCTTTTGGCTCCTATTGACCTCATCAAACAGCTGTGATTTCTAAGGAATCAGTCTCTAATGAGCTTAGAAACTCAACAGAAGTTAAAATGCCATATGTATTTCATTTATCTTTTTTAAAAATGAACACCCTTAACATATACATCTTGAAAACTTTAATACATACAAAATGTTTTCGTTGTTGGTCTGTGGTTTTTTTTTGTTATTGTTTTTTTTTGCTAATGCATGAAGGAATCATCCTCTAGTGATGGAAATGGAAAAACAATACATATGCTACATCTCTGTCTTTTTAATATAGTTAGTGCCTTATCAGCACTCAAACACACTCCTGTGAGCAGGTATGAAAAACTAGCTAGAATGCTCAAATACTTCAGTGCTGTCTTTCAGACTTGTCTCCTTTTATTGTATTATAATGAAGACATCTGTAATGTACACACAGCTATATTGCACATAAAAAAAAAAAGTAAAATCTGTGCACCTAATGAAAGGAACATCTCAGAAATAGATAAAATACACAGTGTAGCTAATAATTGCAGGAAAAATGCTATATGCCCATCATGAGTAAGCATCTTTAAAGCTTTAGATATTGACAGAATACAGAATACTTTTTCTTACAGAAGCAGGTTTTTGTCAGCTTTTGTTAATGTTTGTTAGGATTACAAAAAAAAAAGGGGGGGGGTTAAAATACTTTAATATATTAACTACAATTAGAAAATGGGCTCTTTGAAAGGGTTCTGAAGAAAATAATTCTTAGCTGCAAGCTCAGTGATTAAAGTATTTAACAGCATTTAAGTGCTGTTAGTCCATCATCTTTCCTGTGCACAAAGCACACTGAAAGTGGAACAGCCCAACACTTTAAATGGTTTGTTTGTTTATTATATTTGATGACTCTTTAATCCAAAAAGAATCCAAATAGCCTCTTGGTAAAGATTTCATTATGTAGAGATGGTACCACAGCACCATTTTGTGTCCTACACAGAAATATTGCACAGACATAATAAAGATGCCTACTTAATTCCTTTTAACTGTAGAATACAAGGACCAAATGTAAAGCAACTTCCTTGCAAAAAGATTCATGCACTTTATCCCAGTGCTATTTTATGCCATATCCTAAAATAGGTTTACTTTCATCTCGGACGTCTTGCAGCCTTTCAGCTGATGATAAAAGTTGACACATCACTAACTTCACAATCAAACAGGTGCTTTAAGAAAGCCACAAAACTACACCCTGACAAAAAAAAAAAAAAAGGAAAGAAAAAAAAATCACTAAAATGACCCTGTTGATTGCAGCTATCAGGGAGTTACACAGCGATAAAGTGGTTTCTAAGTGATCTAAGTTTAAGTGTATTGAGAACAAATACCTTGACTTGATGAATAGCAAGTGAATAGCAATTCAACAAAGAGCAAACGAATTGATGTTGTGCTTGCAGTGAGCTTTCCTACCACAGACGGGTGGCTGTATGTTTAAACAGATGTAGATAATTCACTGCAGCTTCTAGATAATACAGGAAACATCTCATCTGAACATGGGAAAGAAGCATAAATCAGTGTAGAAAATCCGTATCTGAGAGTTCAGTTGCCAGTCAAACACCTTAAGACTTTCCTAAACTCTGTAAGGAGTATACAGCTGGTCTTGCCCTGATTACTGACACTTCTGTTTGTGACCATGTTGGAGATTATATTTTGCACGGCAACACGAGTCCAGAGTGGGATGGGTAACCAAAGGGTGGACAATTCAGGAAAACCCTAAGGAAAAGAATGGCTTACATTAGAGACAGTGAATGTTATTAAAGGAGACTGACAGATCCAACAGCTCTGAGAACTTTGATTCACTGCCAAGCTGAGCCTGACAGGTTTTGGTCAAATAGGTACTGTATTAGGAATGAAGAAGAAAAAAATAATTTGGGCAGCATTATAAGGACTGTATCTCAAAGACAGCTTTCATTCTTTGCAGGAACAGCCGAGAAGTATAAGGCAGGAAGCATTAGGACTTCATAGATGAACAAGATGTATATGAGTAGATGATCTATAAAAGTCTTCTTTCTATTACAAATTACTTATTCTTACTGCTAAAAATATTACCATTTTTGCTTTAAGACACTCTTCTCATTACTTAACTTGGCCAAAGACTCTTGAAAATATAAGCTATAAAGGATTCCATAACACCTGAAAGCTGGCACAGGCTACTGTGGCATTTAAGGATGGAGGGAATAGTAATATTGCTGGTGAAAGTTGAAGGTTCACAACATTCATTAGCCTTTTAGAACCTAAATCCACGTCCCCTACTTCCTGTGATTCTGACAGAAATTCATGTCTTACCACAGTTAGGGACAAAGGCCAATCTCTCTCCTTTCTGCCACAGCACACAAGCAAGAACTACAAGTACTGAAGTACTACAAGGACACAACCAGGATTAAAATTAAATTTATAGCAAAATGATAAAAGAAAAAACTTTCAGTTAGCCCTGGAAAAAAGTGAACACCCCTACATAGCAGTTCTGTTCTCTGTTCATCTCTGCATAAAATATGCATCCATAGGATATAATGATCCTTCCTCCCACATAGGCCAAGCAAGTGATGGAGGCAAGCTCCCCTTTGTTTATTTTTTTAATTTTTATTATTTTTTTTTTCACAGACTGGTAGGTATTGGAAGTAGATATTTCTAGCTTTCATCTATTAGGCAAGACCAGGTCTAGTTATAATCCACTATGTGTTTTCCTGACAGCACAGGTTTTTCTGAACCTCGACAGAAGGTGCTTAGTACAAAGTCCTCTTTTACTCACCTACATCTTCTTGTTCTTTCTAGGTGACTTTACCCTCAGTGTGCAGGAAACTCTACAGATCCTCAGCCTTAGGCTTTGAATGTCATCCTTCAGAGCTATACCTTCCTTTCTGCCAGCTGCATCAGATCATTCAGACAAGCTTAGACAGTAATTAGATATCATAACAGAAATAAGTACTTAAATTACATGGATCTTTCCTTTATATCCTTTTGTCAAGCACCACTCCATAATTTCACGATGCTGAATATGTCACTAGGTTTAAAGTCGTTGTATAATGGACAAGATATTCTGCAGGTGTGCATGAAGTTGAAATAATGCCAAAGACTCAAAAACTCTCATCAGTGAACTCTCGTGTTAGATCACTTACTGAAAAGTGTATTTTGTTCTGTTGATTTCAGCTTTTCTTTTTCCATCTTAATAGCAAAGCTTTTAAGTAAACCAATTTTCCATTGAGTTTTCCATTGTCAGGGAAAATGGCTTATCATTACAGATGCATATTTTTCTTATAATTTGCTTATAAGATTATATTAAGGTGTATTACTATAACCTCTCAATAGAATATTAGCTTTTTTTTGTTTGTTTTTGTTTTGTTTTTTTACACAAATAGATATATAAGAAATTGCTTAATATCCTTACACAGAAAGCAGTGGAAACTCTTCTTTACCTGTAACCACAACAAAAACTACTGCCTGTTATCTGCTGCAGCCCCTGCTATACTAATAACCCTATAGATCCTTGTGCTAGGATATTTCCCATTTCTTTTAATTTGACTGCCATCCCCTGTCTTCAGATATTAGCGTTAACACTGAACTCTGTTCCTGTAGTTTACATCATCCCATCTCAAAAGCTTGGGGCTTGGCCACACAACGACATCAGATACAAGATTTTATACATTACTACATTTTTAGAGATTTACTATTGCCATGGTGAATTACCATCTTTTAAATGCTTTATTCTTATCATCCAACAAATACACAAATACCTTCATAGTTATTTCCATCTTCAAATTATAATTTTCCTTATTACAGTTGAGATAAAAAAATGTCAGTAATTGTTTTGCTGCCTAGCATTTTTAGACCAATTGACATACAGGTTGAAGAAAACTATGTAGTGCATTCTAGGAAAGTTGTCAGCTACATTAAACATCCTGAATAGTTCCAGTAGCTATAACATATAAATTTACATATATAATCTTACCACTGAAAGGCACATTTTAAAACTAATATTTGATTTTGCTCATTCTGCACATCTTGTGGTTCAATCCAAGATGAAATTTAGCATGAAAAATTGTTCTGTGATGAAATAGAGCATCACTCAAAGTGTGCACACCAGTTAGAAAGATTAAATTATTCTACTTCAAAGAAATGCGTGTTCTATTTAGACTTGTATTTTATCACACTGGGCCTGGATCTTAAATATTCATTTTGATTATGTATTATTTTACTGATTTATTTCCTCATTAATTCACTCCTATAGTAATGTGATCAACTTCAATGGATATATTTAAGCTGTTACATACATCTCATCTCTTTGTGCCGCACAAAATTCTCCCATCAAAATAGTTAATTAAGAAAGAAAATCAAATTTTTCTTAATCTTACACTGAAGGATAATCTTTTCCTTGAAAAAATACAACTTAATTATGAAAATGAATCCATGAATTATATGAGGACAAGTGGATAATATTAGAAATGAGCATAGCAAATGAAAAGTCGACCACAGAATTCATGTTTGACATACTACACCAAAAGAGAAGGAAGAGTGCATCTAGAGCACTCACTGGTCATATCATGAGAGATACATAATGCCCTAGTAAGTGTAGATAAGATAAAAATGAGATATATCAGTTTTGCTACTTAATGGTTTGTAAAGTCTTGTCATTGTTTGTGTCTTTTTGGAGTCCCAGGCAGTGTAGTGCAAAAGTACTTGGGACATCTGAATCTCTTCTCCCCAACAATATTTCTTTGCTAAGACTTAGGGCTGGATCACTTGATTTGTTTATTCATTATTTTCAAAGAACCTAAAAGAGTCAAGTGCTCTTATCGCGGCAGAATTGATAAACTTTTAGTACCTTGCTTTCTCAGATGAATTTGAAAATTGTAGTTCTTTTCTACAGTATAAAATTTACTTATCAGGAATATCTAAGTTGAAAAATGTATACACACTGCTGGATGATGGTGATGAGATGAATAGGCTGATAGGGAAACATGAAGTTATATTCAAGAATAAGGCAGTGATGATTCAACTACCTCCTTCTAGCAGATAGAATCTGCTTTTTTTTTTCTCAGTTGCAAAAATGGAGACTGTGTTTTACAGCTGATACAATGCCATCGAATTACAATCAGTTAAGTCACTACATGTAAATTCCTCCTTTTTTCTTTATTTTTTTTTTAAATCATCTGCTCTCTTCTTTCAGTCACTTGATAACAAAAGCATTAAGGTTAAGCAGCTGCAGAAACTCCACATTTTCAGGAGCAGAAAGTACTATCATGTTCTATTAGTGTCATAGATGTGGCCAGTGTGACTAGTCAGAGTATTACAAAGACAGGTCATCAGTGAAAAGTGATATCATAAGAAAAAAAAAGTTACACGGAAGACAGGCCATACTTAGCTACTCCCATTTTGTTCTGTCGCCCTAACTAATTTACATATCAATGATACGGAATTCCAGACATGACAAATGCAGACTACATTTTAATTACTTGAAAGTACCTATGATTGACAACAGTTTAATCTATCAATTAAAAACAAAGCAACAAAACAAAAACAAAACAAAAATAACCACTTCTGCTAAAGTCTCCACAGTTATTCAATATAGATTTCCTATAGTGCCATAAATAGTCTGTCAGTTTCTTTATTTGGAATTTTCACTGCCTCCTTCTGATGAAATAAGCATCAGCTAATTTTATTTTATTTTATTTTATTCATTTTTTTTGGGGGGTGGGGGATGGGGGTGGGAAATAAATCCAACATTTTATTAAAACAAACAAAAAAGATCAGCTAATTGTTTTGTCATTGTATGACTTTATTACTTGTAAAAGCTTGGAATTAGATTGAAGAAGAATATACATATATAAATGTATATAAATAAATTAACTCATGTATTGTGTCAGCATTATGAAGGTGAATAAAAATAGATAGCATCTCAATTGAATAAATTCATTGTTACAGACTTGAACAGAAATCAAAATAAGGATAGAATACTGCCACAGTTTGGCTAGATAATACAGTTGCAGATAATAGATGATTTTATCCAACTTAGAAAAGCTGCAGAAGAGTCACTGAGCATCTTCAAGGTCAAATGTAAACTTGACATCATATTGCTTATACCTCAATGTCAGAAAATAATCTGACATCACAGCTATACATTTATTAGGGTAAATAAAAACTTATATGGTATTTGCATTTTGAAAGCAATATGGAAACATAAATTCCTTAATCCTCAAAATACCCTATGAAGACTGAAGTAAAACACAGTAGAGCAAATCATCAAAATTAAAAAAGAATCTAGCTGAACTAGATTAAAAAATTTCCATGTGCTGTCCATAAAGAAACACTACGAATTTGTTACAGACCAAAACAAGAAAAAAAAAGAAACTGTATGGCTGTAAGAATTCCACATATCTTAGGATCTCCTATTAATGAAAAAAAACCATCTTACAGTTCTTCACTTGTGAAAGTAAAGTGACTAAAATAAATAATATTAAAAGTAAATTGAATGATGCTTCAACTGAAGATCTGTTTTTCTTTAGGCCGGGACATTGCAGTTTATGACCTTTTCTAACGTCATGACCAGACAGCATTTTTTAGTGAAAGTAGGTACGAAGTTCACCCAATAAGTGATGTGAGACGCCCCATAAGATAACAGAACTAGTATATATCCCCCTGATTTAAAAGAAACAGATTTTTATTTTATTTTATTTTATTTTTAATTCTGTCATAGGTTCAACATTAGGGGAGGGTTAATTTTATTGTATTCCAAATCCATTTTACACTGAATTTTCCAATGTCTGAGACATGGAATGTCTCCCATGCTCCAGCTGTCTTAGGTAAAACTAACACCATCCCATCCTCAGTCAATTCTAAAGGTTAAAAGATGGATGATTATCATTATGTTCCGCCTCCCCCCACCCCCCCTTCTTCTCTCCCAGCCTTGGTTATTATCATGTTGTCTAACAGACTCCTCGGATAGCTCTGTAGTGATGGAAACAGTAATACTATTGTCCTTAAGAAGGAGAGAAGAAAATTTCTATATCCCCTGCAGACAACATTAGTCATTAGACACCTATTTACAAAGTCAAAATAAATGTCAAGATTGATACAGTTCCTGAAGCATGTTGGATTTGATACAAACACAGATCCAATTATCAGCAAAGTTGATAGTCAGATCAATGGCTACTACTTAGAAGGTTTGTTTTGAAGAGTATTTACAGATGATTGTGACCATGATACAGTGAATTTAAGTTTTAACTTCCTACTCTCCAACAAGTGTTATGATTGCAAAGAGCAATATAGCATAAGACATTTTCAACAGTTATGTATGCATATAAAAGCCCAATGATAAATTTGGATTTTATTTTTACTTCTCAGCAAATATATTTTATTTTTCTGGTTGGTGGGAGCTACCCCTTTAAATGAGTGATTCATAAGTTTTCTGCAGGAGGTCTTTACTGTAGGTGGAATAGATGATCAAAGCATAGTATTCAAGACTATGCTATGAAGACATTAACATGCTTAAGCAAGGGGTATGCAAGAAGCAAAGAAGCATGCCAGTATTCCCTGCCCTGCCCTGCCCTCTCCTCTCCTCTATATTCCAATACTAAATGCTTTTGTTTGCAGTAGATGACACTGAAACCTGATTTATCTTGTCACATTATCCCTTTTTGTAATACTTACCTTTGCTTTCAGTAGAATAGGCTTCCCAGTAATCATGAGTGGGTCAGTCCTAGTGAGTGTTTTATCGAAATCAAACTTTAGGACAGAAACGGACTTATTCTTTTTTTCTTGTTGTTCTGAAATAAATTCTCTGGTTATATTTCTCTAATGTGATAAGGGGAGAAGGGGGAAGGATATTCCATCTAAGAGATGTAGTTGTTAACATATACTCCAGTTTAAACAGCTGCCTCACTCCTAATTAGAGTTCTGTAATATTTACGGGTTGAAACCTTCTATATGTTTTATATATTTAATAGATCTGCTAAGGCTCTTTGGTCAGAGCTTTATACTTACGCTTTAGACTTGGGACAATAGGACTTTTATAGTTATACTAAAGAAAGAAGTTTGGCTATACATGTTGCATACTTGGCATAGACTTTAGATTACCCACAGTTTTCCTTCTAAACTGTATTGAATGATATATCTGAATGTTAGTTACTGTGTAGTGCATTCAACATATAAATATCTGTCAGATTTTGAAAATATTAATTTACTAAGGTTTAAAGTAGGTTGCAATTGCAAAAAATAAATAAATAAAATTAGCAAACATGAGTAAGATGATCAAAATGACTGCTTGGTAGTTTTTGGCTTCTTAACAAGTATGGAGCTAATTCTGATCTAACTGGCACTGAGTTAACAAGATGTGAATACGTTGCATAAAAGGGATGCCTGCATCTGCTTTTCCCAGGAGATGCTGTTGGGGAAGGTGTAAAAGTTCTTTAGTTTTCCCAAATGAATTCAGTTTTGGTGACTGAGAAGACAGAGCCACTGCTTTAAGCCAGCTATTCTGTTTAGTTTCTTTATTCAATTGTGTTATTTGTCATTTAATGCAAACCAAGTATTTAGTTATTCTGCTTAACTAGCTTCATTATGTATCCTAGTTTTGCAGTAGTGGAGACTAAGTAGAATAAATCAGATATTACCTTTTAGATAATTTGTATGGAATTCCTTTCACAGCTATATAAAATGTGTGTAAATAGTAGTGCTTGGGAAAGGCAGAGAGAAAATACAACATATTTATGAACGAGTCTTTGCTAGAAGAGAACATTCATATCTTCTATCTATGAGCTTTCTTTCATGTATTTGTACCAGTCAAGGTATAGTTACTTTTCTCACAATTCATGCTTTTAACGATTCAGAAAGTTGAACAATATATGTCTCATTATTTTATAACTGAGTTTAAATGTCAATATATAAGGGCAATGGTTCAACTGCAGAACCTATATCCACACTATTATAAGGGAATGAGATATGAATAATTATTAGGAAGGGATAACAGCTTTAGTGTGAGAAGTCATTTAGTATGAATTTGTCTTAGCATATTTTCCTTCAGTGTATGAACTTGTTTCAGAATTCTGCTAGATTACTCAATGAGAGTAGGGAAACCTCTTACTTCTGGTGTAATTTTAAGAACAAGTGGCTATTAACTTTCCTAAATGAACAATAGTTCTCATTCCATTCCTTTCTGTTGTTCATTTCTGAACAACATTTTCTTCTTAATTGTAAGTGGAATGGAAGTGGTACAATAAAGCATTTGCTTGCATAATATTAAATGATCTACAGAGTGAGCAGCTATATCTATTCTTTACCCTTCCCCACAAAGCAAAAGCTATTTCAATAAGAAGTTCTAGGTACTACTTTTGGGGCAGAATTGTATTTCAATGCTGATTGAATAGAAAATGAAGAATACAATAGTTAAAAGACTTTTTTCTTAGTATAATAATCATAAAATATTAAGACAGGTACATTAAAGGGAATCGTCTTTGTCCACAGTGTTTACTGCATTAAAAACTTTGTATTCTCTGGCTTCAAACACAGTTAGCGGATGACTACTGACCTTCTGACTTTATGTGATCTTCATAGTAGTGAAAGGATTCAGCATGAAAATTAATGGTTTGGTGGATGCCATTGATTGCCATTTCATTATATATATTTCATGTTGGTATACGTCAGATTTCCCTCACTTAGTATTTAGACTGCTGTATTTTATTTCAACATTGATTTTTATTTAACTTAAATTTATTTTTCAAAGCAATTTTATTACAGCATAAATTAGAAAAGATATATCCTTTGTTCACTGTGTATGCACAGATCCACTGATTTATTCTGTAAATAAAACAACATAAAACTTTATGACACCTGTTGTAATTGCTTTAGGTCTGATGTCAAAGGCCACTGACAATGACCATTTTTCTTTGAATCAGACTTTTGAGGTGCTCTAAAAAGCAGATATGAAAATTAATTTCTAGATTGCTGTGGTGCTCAGTGATGGTTTTTTTTAAAGGTCAGAAACTCCTGGTTTCTGGCAAATTTTCTAGACCTAAAATCACTGCTGAATTATTTCTTTTATACATCTCTGCTGCAATTAGGGCAATTCCTGAATTCCTGAAATTTTTGGAATGATCTTGTGATACACCTTCCAAAAAAATCCATGACTTATTTTCTTCAAAGCTTCAGGTACTTCCATTGTTCTAAGACTGCAAAATAGCAGTCATAGTAGAAGTAGATCTTTTCTAGGAGAACACAGAAAGATAAAATGAAAAGGCAAATCTAACAATGCACTTACTCTAATGGCCACTTTCAAAAAGGTATGTTTTCTTACTGTATGTCACTAGTATATTGCAAAATCAGCTGTTTGCCTTTCCATTGAGTCTCATTTTTATCAGGTGTAAAGATTTAAAATCACTTTTGTCATGCCTCAGCATAGTCTCAGCATTCCTGTTTAACTAGCAACTAATTTTCAATAAAATAAAATAAGATCCATAGATAGAGCCCCATATTTCTGTATGAACAAGCAAGCAAGCAAACAAACAAACAACAAAATCATAAATCCCAACTCCTACATTTTATCTTAGGAAATTTTCTTCATAGGCCATGTGATTCTTAAATTGAGGAGGAACACATCTACACAACTGACTGTAACACTAATTTATGGAATTACATGGATGAATTGCAGGGAGACATGACAGTTTATTTTTTCCTTACTTTTGGTGACTTTCTTGACACCATTTAAATACTTTCATGCCCAGGGGAAGGAAACAGGACCAAGTCTCTCAAAACTCTGGTCATCCTGTGAAGGATAGATTGAGGAGATCAGATTCCTAGATAAATTTCTTCCAAATAGAAATGGTATGTCTTGACCACTCATTTATGAGCCAATTCCCAGAGAATTTATAAAAGAAGGCCTAAGTAGAAGGAAAAAAAATCAGAGCACTAAGAGCCCACATATACTGTCTGCACATAGAATGACATTCACTCAGTACTCTACTATAACCATATAGAGGTGGTAGCAACATATGGTATCCAGCAACTGAAGTTGAAGCAGTAAGTAGGTGACACATTGCAGCAACTGGAACTAAAAACCAAGTTCCAAGGATGCTATGAGGACAAAAAAACATGTATACTTAGGCCCTCCCTCAAAGGTGCATTGTCCTAATTTTCAGAAATCAATTAGGCATTTATGTGCATGTTGAAAATACATAAATTCTAGGAAAAAATGCAACATTTAAGCATAGCATACTTTAAGAAACTATTTCCACATCATCATCATAATCTTTTTGAACCAGTAGCTATCTTAGCCTTCATTTCTGACCTGTTCTACCACATTTTCTGAAGCTTCTTGTTGTGAGATTTTGAGTCATATCTGAGTATGTCTCCTATATGTACCTATGTACCTTGCGTATCTTGCACAGCTTTTTCTTCTAATCTAGCCTTGTAAGCTTTCTTCGAAGAATGATTTATTTAAGGTATAAAAAGTGTTACTTTCATATGTGAGAATTATACTACAATATTGTTCTCCTAGGAGTCATAAACAGATCAGAGTCCAGTTTGTGCTATGAAAAAAGAAATATGAACCTCACCGGGATTTTTAATCACAATAAGCTGGCACTGAATTGAAGATCCATTTTGTATCACATCCCACTGGGCTAACAAAAGTCTGTTTGTTTACAGTAGTTTGATTAAAACTTTCAGCAGGAAAAAAAGGATAATGAAGGTGCTGCCCAGCTTTCAATTAAACTTGGTCTTACTCCAGAGAAAAGCTAAGTTTGTGTTTTCAGATCAATTGTTCAAAACATAGTTGCTTCTAAATATGTTTCAGTGTTCCAATATTGTTAGGAAATACCCTTACAGAACTTGAAATAATTTTATTCTGCACATTATTCTGTGGACTTCGAGAAAAGTGTAATTTTAACTCTGATGCAGTCTTACTTTTCTATCAATGGCTTCAGCCTCAGATCTGCACTGGTATGTTTATTTAATTACAGCAGAAATTAGTGAAGCCACTATTAACTTAATTACTCAGCACCAATTTAAGCAGAATAGTTACCCAGGAAAGAATGACAAAAACAGACAAAATACTGTTCACAATGTCACTCCATGTAACAGGCTGCTGAGATTTTTTCAATGAAAAATACTCTGACATGTCATGAAGTACAGTTAAGAAAGATTAATCTTACCTCTCTGTATGCCTTTTGGAATTTTGGGTAAGGGGTAAGAATTAAGTGAAAAAGCTTTTGATCTTGATTATATCTAGCTTAGGCCTTCTGCTGACTATGGACAACAGGATAATCGGCTATGAGACAATACTCTACACTCCTTGACTTTTCCCAAACTTTTTTTGGTTATGAAGACTGAACAGCTTTTATATTCAGTAGGGTATGGCAGATGATTTCTGATTCATGCTAGTATCGCATATGTTGGAGTGACAACCATAGCGGATTGGAAATCCTGAATGGAGGGGAAAAGTTTGTCTCTCAGACAGACACTGGTCATTGTTCTGAACTACTTTAGTGGCTACGATATAGTGGGAATGATTTTGTTTTAAATCACACTTACTGCTGAAGAGGTACTTCAAAAACAATTCCATTCAGAAAGGGAATGTTCCCAATCTGTGTTAAGACCGCAAACTCAGACAGATAATGCATTTCATGCTGAAATATGCACATTAAATACTAATTGCTAAACTTTTTTCAGTACTTGACCTGTTCTGCCATTGATCAAAAACTGTTGTTAGATGTATAATCAGATATATGTGTGAAAATCATCACTTTCATGTCAGACAACTGAGATCTGAAATTTTCACTGATATAATCACAGCTGCGTAAGACTGAATATGTTTGAATGCATATGGCATCACTTGCTCCAGGTTTTGTTGTCAGAAACTTAAAATCTGTATTAGACAACTCACTGGCAAGCAAAGTTTATCTCAGTCCCTAATATTGTGATTGTTCTATCTTGCTACTTAAACTGTTTTTATATTCTCTTGCATAATAATCCTAAATTATTTCTTCAACCCTATTATCTGAGAATACTTACGAGATGTCAGAGGATAAGAGAGAGCAGAAAAATCTTAAAGATCTTAAAGAGATATTAAAAAGTATAGATACTTATGAACGGAGATCATAAGGACTATACAGTAGTGTACAAACCAAATCCAACAATCCATCTAACAATGACACAACCATAGATTCAACAGGGATTGAGTTAACTGTAATAATTTAAATATTTAGTAAGAGCAGTCAAAATTGGAAGTTTCACAGTTACACTTAAAATATTTATCTTGATGCTCTAAAGTTTGATTTTTTTGATTTTTAGATTTTTTTTTCCAGTTGTGAATTTTGGACAGAAAATTACTTCATCTACTCTTATATTATTTCATCATTTGCTTAATGTGACTAATTTTTATGAACCTATCATACATAATCTAGTAACATTCAAAATCATTACCTGTTAGTACAGATTCCAAATTTGTACTGTCTTTATAAAATCAAGTGCAGCTAACATGATTAATTTCTGTCATTGTGACAAACTGTCTCTGATGTGAAGAGACTTCAACAGAAGACTTCAAATCCTTGTTACATAAAAACTGCTGATATTAACTGAAAAATAATTATATACTACTTGAAGTACTCCTGATAACATTATGAATAATACAAAGATAATGCAAGCACCTGAAATGAAATTAAAAGCTTAATTAGGATTCTAAAATTATAAACAAATCCTAAACAAATTCTAATCTCTCTTTCTTACACAGGAAACTAGTGCCAAAACAAAGCAGTAGAACAGATTACATATTTGCACTTGTGAACAAATCCGTCAGATCTACAGTTCATATTAAGATAGGACACAGTAAGTTCTTGCATCATGGTAATTTTGATTTTAAAATGCATCTTAGAAAAAAATTCCTTGCTATCTGCCAAAGATATACCTATCTGCCAAAATATAAAATTTATGCATTTTTTTTTAGAGATTTCATTAAAAAAAAAAAAATCTGTTCAAATCTTGCATTCTTCCCAGATTTAATATCCATTCCATTCCTCACAACACTCCGTAATTATCATTCTCTGAGATCTTCACATAAACCAACATGTCCCTTTGCAGCACATTTTCAAGACAGGTAATACATATAAACTATTATCCTAAATACCAAAAATGTTCTGAAGGTTACCCTAAGTGTGCTACCTGAAAACATTATGGCTTTAAAATCCATAAAGTCTATTAAGAGTTCAATAGAAATCAATCAACTGAAAAGAAGCAAACAAACTCAGTAAAAAACATTCAATATTATCACTAGATTAGTTTATCTTGGGGAATTAAAGAACTAGACTATGATTTCCACCAAGCAAAATATGTTGTTGTCAGTGTTGCCCTCCTTTCTTTCCTATTTTTAATTCATTCCACTTATTCTTCTACATTTATCAAATGAAAATATGACAAAGAGGCTATTTTACCTTAAATATAACTTCTCTGAGAAGTGAGGGAACAGAATTGTTCCTATCCACTCCTTTACAACATTCTTACAATTTAATCTCAGTCCAGACTGATAGTCCAGTATCAGAAGTGCTCGTATTCAGAGATTCTAATTTTGCTAATATTGAATTCTTAATGTTTAAAATATAACACCTTAGTTTCTTAAAACTTATATTGACAGAAATGTTTTTTCTAAGCAAGCCTTTCATTTACATTGACTAGTCTCCAAGGTTTTTAGGAAATCTGTTGGAGCCTGAGAGAACTCTCCTATTCTTCTTCTAATTACTAAAAAAACCTATTCTTCTTTTAATTCTTAAAAATCTATTCTTCTTTTAATTACTACTACTACTACTAATAATAATAATAATATAAGTAAGTCAGCCCAATGCAGAATAAAGCTCTTACAGAATTTGAAAATTAGATGAATAATGCAGAGGACCCATCACTGGTAAAGAAATACATATCTGCAAAGAGAAAACCAAGCAGAACATGCATCAATACAATGAAAAAAAGAACAGCCTATATCTAGGAATAAAGAATGCAAACCTCAAAGCCTTAAGGACTCTTATAATGGAAAACAACAATTCTGAAAAACATCTGAAGAGAAGAGGAAAGTGGACAGAGGAAAGTGGTAAAATATCAGTTATGCCTGGAGTTTTCATTGTGACACAGACAAAGGAGTTAACAAAATCCTTTGAAGGCATATAAAGAAACAGGGAGGCTATACTTCCTCTGTGTTTAAGTGTCACTGAAATTCTGCACCCACAATACAAGAAAGATGTCAGAAAAGATGGACAAAGCCAGGAAAGCAAAGTCGCCTGCAACATAGGTTTAACATAATGAGTACCATACAGCTTTTACATTACACGTGGATTGATGCTATACACTAAACAGTATTGATGAGTCAGCTCAGTTCTTTATGAATTTAATCAAACAGTGAGCGTGGTTTTATGAAAAACCCACAGAAAACTGGTGTTCTAGTGTTTCCTGAAGCTTTTAAACATAAACTAGAATTCTATCATGGAAAAACATGGTGACCTAGACGTAGTGCCAGCTGCATTTCAAATATATATCTGAAGTATAAATATCCAGCTAAATAACATTAGCTTTCAGTTTAAACAAAAAAGACCTATTTATTAACTTGAAATATTCAACATATTCCACTGAACTGACTTTTTCATGTTTTTTTGGGGATTGTGGAGAAACAGATAAAGTATATGTACTTTTATATTATTCACTTTTACACTAAAATGATTATCAGGATGATATATTTATACCTCTGACCATTCTTAATGCTTAGATTAGACTACCATAAGTCCCATTTTTATTAGTCTTGTCCATCATAAAAGAAGCTACAGTAATAACTTCAACAGATCCACAGAGTTTTGATATAAACAAATCAGTAACAGAATAAGGTCTTGGCTATACATTAAACGCTACCTCTATTTAATCTTTGCTGGTTAATAATTTAGGATTTGCAAACTGTCAAGTTTTCATGCTCCAAAAGCATTATTTCCTCTAGCAAGAGCGTCAAATGACTAGAATTAAGTGTTGGATTGGTTCTCTGTTTTTAAAACTAAATGTGTACTGATTGGGTCATTACAACTTTTTTTTTTTTTTTTTAATATATATATTTTTTTAGATAGCCTTATCATCCCAATTTCACTGATGTCATATTTGGGCAAAGTCATTGTGTTATTCAAACTTACGAATACACTCCTGTCATCATCTTGCAGAGCACTCAGACACCAGTACATTCTCACATAGCTTCCCTTGCTTATGGCAGGATTGGAGAAAGGTTTTGAGAATCGTAAGTCAGCCATCGCTGAAGGCATTACAGTTACAAAAGAGGTAATGAAATAGGATAGTGACAGCAAATTTAGAAAGTACCAGAGCAGGTTGTATTTGAGGCAGCTTAAGGTTACAACAATAATGCAAGGTACTTTCCCAGGTGCGTGAGTTCCTCTTTGTCTCTAAACCCTGAAATGCTCAGGAGTAATGTAAGGGCTAACAAAAGATGCTCAAGAAAAAGATACGTTTATGCTGTCAGTCATCACAAATGAGAATGTGTCTTCCAAAAATCAAAACAGAGTTTAAATAATACATTCTGTGGCTCCAGTATGCTAGAGTACCCACTTCAATAGAATTATATAGTTTTGACAATGTTGTAAGATCAAGATAAATGAAAAAAATATTAAAAGTAATCACAGTAAATATTTTTAGTCTACTCCTACATTCCCTCCTCTGTATTCATCTCAAATGCAATGATTGCAACCAGTATGATTCTAGCTCTGAGCTCCTGAGGGAGGGCCCAGCTAAAACTAAGGACCCACTACACCAGACAATGTACAGTTACAAACACTACTTGTCCTGAGGTCTTTACGGTCTGATAAAAACACAACAGTGCTTAGTGTTATCAACAGCTCTGATTCAAGAAATACCAAATAATCATCCATTCAGAAAAGTTTTTAATGTGTGCTAAGGATCCTGATGGATTTTTTTAAAGAAGTGTTTGAATGGTTTAGTCAAATTTGGAAAGAACCTTGTTCTCTGGAAAATTATTATTATTTTTTTTTTCTTTTTTCTTTTTTGTCCTCCAACTACCCTTTCTTAGGTTACTCCAAAAAGCAATTTGACTTTGAGGACATAAGAAAAGGCTTCAATTCACTAAAATACTGGTACTAAAAACATCACATAAACACTTATTAGCAAACCTTTGTCAATAAACACAACCATTGACATACAATATACAGAACAGATGTTTTCCATTTCAGCTATAAAAAAAAAATGCTAAAGGAAAATGTCTTGTGCAAATAATTTCAGATAGGCACCATGCTCACTGCAGAAGTACAGAAAAAAAAAAAAGTCTGATCATAAAATTTTTCTATTTCACAATCTCCAGAAACAAGTTGTGATCTAATATCTAATGGCTCCACAAAGGCTGGACAAATGGAACAATATTTGGTTTTCATTTGAGATGTCTGAAGGGACTAAATCATATGATACTGGATGAATGTCATGAAAAAATAAAAGCCAGATAACCTGGCAAAAAAAAAAAAAAGCAGTAGCTGGCATTAACATGTTTTTAGAGTCTAGCTACTAAAAGGGAACACAAAAGTGCCCTGTCTTACTATGGAGGGCAAAAGAACATAGCTTATCTGGTACCAACAAATCATGAAAAATAAATAAAAAAACCTGATCACTTGCTTATATAAAATAGCACCTATTTTTCCAGCTTTCAGTAAAATGAATTTTGTCTGAACTGTCTTACATAACACAGCTGAATAATAGTTACAGTTTCTACCACACTAATGGGAAATTAACATTAAGCGCCCTCTCCTCATCTTAGGACCACAAAAGCATTCTTATTACAGAACTAAATCATTTTCTGATTATTTTAACTTCACTTATAACAGCTGATTTTAATTGTACACTTACGAGCAGATATTGTAAGAAACCTCATATAATGTGAAAATGGCAGATATCTTATATCCTAATATAATCATCGTATATTGGAAAAGCTGCTCTAAATATGTTCTCTTCCATTTCTTCTTTCCCTTCTCCTAGCATTTCTGACGGGACAGAGTCCTGTTTAGATTAACTTGGTGTAAGAGTTTGCCCTTTGTCTCTTCATTAAGAAACCCTCAAGAAACTATTCTGAAATTTTCAAAGTTTTGAGATATGTAAATATCAAATTTAACATAGTCAGATGATGAGTGCAGCAGTCTATTACAATCTTGTTCCAACTGATACACAAACTAGAATTTGCCATACTCCATTGTTCATTACAGTCCATTAAATATTCAATTAGAATGTAAGCTTTTAAATAGTTTGAGTCTGTGAAGCAAACACAACATATTTATTTCTCCTTTTCATCAGAATCAAAGCAAAATTATTGTTTGAACTTAGAAGATATTCTGCAAATGCAGAAAACTTACTTTTTTTTTCTTCTTACTATAATGGTCTCATTATTTCCATTATGAAAAGTCAAACAGATTAAAACAATTCTGAAGTTTCAATAGTTTGTTGGGATTTTTGTTTGTTTGCTTGTGAGTTTTTATTTGTTTGTTTGTTTGTTTTCAATCAATGCAAGCTAAGATTTTGGGTGAGATGCCACAGCATATTTGTATTGTATTCATTTTTCAGGGAAAAAAAAAAAAAAGGATGTTATTGGGTGCTTAGAGGGGAACAGGTGTGGTGTGTAAACCTTAATAAACAGCTGAGAATTCACACAAAAGAGAAATACCTTAAAAAGGTCCCCCACAATTTAAGACATTTCAACTGGAACTTATAGATAACTACATGATACAAATGCCTATGAATTCTAGCCTCAATACTTCTGGTGTTCACTGAACAAATTGGAAATACAGTTAAACATTTTTATTCTCTTCTACTACATGCAGTGAAACATTCAGTGAATTTTATCTTTGTACTGTAGCAAAATGTCTAGCCCAATTATGAAAATTTATTCCAGCACAAATACATTACTTTGTAATGCGTTTTGGCTAGCATCGGTGCTGGTTCCCTAGCACTAGTAAGCTTTGAATATTCAAAAGCTGTTGAAAGATGCATAAAATGGAGGAAGGAGCACACCTGAAGTAAATTCAATTTTAAATATTTTAGGTTTCCACACTAAATTAAATTTACCAATCGAATATGAACTTTTTTTTTTTTCTGTAGAAGTTAACGTATCCAATGTCAGTTCATTTTCAAATATTTTGTGTATCTCAGAAAGGTCAGGTGACCTTTATCCTAGAAATGCCTATTTCTGTTCTTCATCTGTAAGGGAAAAACACCAGCTCAAATATAGATGTTTGTTACGGATCTGTTTTGGTGAGATGAATCTTACTTCCATATATTTAGTAGGAAAGGAGTATGTTGGAGGTTTGCTGTAGGGCAGAAGTAAATATTTTATTTAAACAACTCAAGTGTGTTACTGCTATTTCCACACCTGCTACATTCTGTCTCTGTATATAACATAGCACCTTACAAAAATAAATGAAATGACAAGATCATCCTAAATGAACAATAACTAGTAAAACAGTCTAGTCAAAAACTCCATTCTCCAGCATTAACCCATGACTATTCAAACTCATACCCAACTCCCTTGACTCCTCTCATTGTATCAAAAAAAAAAAAAATCACAAATAAACACACTCAAAAAAATAAAACCCACAAAACCAACCAACTAACAAACCAAACAAAAATCTCCATAAAGGTGCCTATAAAGGTTTTCAGTGAAAAGGAACTCACTGTAAAACTGAAAACACCTAAGTGTAAAAGACAAAAGATAGCTTGTCACAGCCTGACAAAAATTGACTTCCAAAATTAGGATGAATAAATTTAGCTTAATATTTTCTAGACAGTTCAAGGGCAGATGCTGATCCTTTGCTATTTGCTTTGCATAAACATTAAGGACTTACACAATGCAGGGTTTGTTGTTTGCTTGTTTTTAAACAGTTTACTTTTTTTTAAAGCAACATGAGTTTATCTTGTTGTTTTGACCAGTGTGCTAACTACGATGTCTTTATGGCCTTAGACTAAAATAAGATGGTTTTGAAAATCAGTGTATCAGAATTTGCAAAATCTGTTGTGATGAAAGATTCGAAATAAGCTCAGTACAGCTATCCATGAAAAGGGCCACAGCAAAACCTTTTTACACGACTTTATATAATTAATCTGTGTAGAATGTTTTCCACCAAGGGTCTTACCTTTCCCTGATTGTTTCACGCAAACAATTTTTAATGGCTAAACTCTCACATCAGAACTCTCACATCAGAAGACCTAGGAAGATACCCAGGCTGCCCAGTCATTAACTGACACAAATCAAGTCTCATAAATTTGTACTATTGGGTCTTACATTTACATCTATGCATCGATACCCACAGATTCAACCATATGCTATACTGATTGCAGATTCAATGTAAGAAGTACTTTTGAAAGAAGCAAACAACATAAACATTTCGTTAGGCAAAAGAACGAATATCGTCTTCTTTGAAAGTAGGATTTTTTTATTTTTCAAACTTCCAGGATATGTTCAGATTAACTGCATTCATACCATGGCAAAAACTTTTTTTTTTTAAACTAAACTGTATTATCTGCACACGTCACTGACTGTAAGTATTCTAAATAGCCCTGAAACTAAGCCAGATTCATTAGCATGTAAAAATCACATTCTCCATTTCCTCTGTCTTGTATACACTTCTAAAAAATGTTTGCAAAATGGGTATAGACCTCAGATGCCCTTCCAGATCCCCCTATGCCAGTACTCTAACCTTCTCAAATGAACCCCCAAATAGCGAGGCAGTCACAATTAGGTACCAGGAAATCTGTACCAGGAAATCTTGGACAGGATCCTGTCTAAGAGCATTGTTTTCTTCTAGACAGAGAAAATGACAAGATTATGCGTTTATGTTAAAACAAACCAAAAAAAAAAGAAGTAAAAAACATCACTATGCATCTATGCATAGTAGTTATAATAATAGTTATTTCAAAGAGTTTCATAATGAGATGTTTGAAAAATTCATCCTAATTAATTACTCATGAGAATTAACTTGGTTATCTGAATAAACAATGCCAGGATTTACAATAAGATCTGAATATAAGCAATGAATTCTTAATTACTGGTACAAGAGTTGGCAGAAACAAACAATTTTATAGCCTTCAGACATCTTAATGTCCCACTACATGTAGCAAAAACTTACATTAAAGTCTTCTAGTAGGATAAAGTAAATTAGGAATGAAGAATTATTTACAACAGTGTGCAATAGAGAAGAATTAAATATATGATGTAATTACAAAGCAATGCTTCTTATAGGTTAATACAACAAGAAAATATTTTTACTATAAATTCAGGATAAGCTATTTCAATATTTCATCATTGCCATTAGTAGCAGCAACAATTGTGAGGAATCTTGTAACAGTAAATGAAAGTTTTTAGGAATTATATATATCCAGAAATGAATTACTTGTAAGGATGTGTGATGTGTAAAATTATAAGAACCACTATACTAAGAAACAATAACAGCAATAACTACAAAACCAAACCAAACAAACAAAACCACCTGTATCTATTTTCAAGGCAACTGGATGCTTTTGTTAATAGTGAAATATTAGCCAATAATACATTGCTTCTAGAATAGTGCCATATATGAACTTCTTTTGTTTAAAACACAAAATGTAAATGATAAAATTCACAATCGTTATATAAAATAGTTTATTTTCACAAGCTTTACATTTGGGAAAATTTAGAGCATGCTATCTACCCACTTACCACTGTGTTTTTGTGGTATGAGAATATGTGGCCTGAAGCACTAAAACAGTTGTTTTTTCCTATATCCTCTGATTCTATTTGTGCTGCATTCCAGAAATAACTGTTTAAATTCAATGGTTATTAACTCATCAATATCCATATAATCCAATTTAGATATAAAAGAGAAAAATTATTAGCATGACCATGACTTTCAGCACAGAAGCCTGGATTCTCTGTATTTTATTTATTTATTTATTTTTCTTACAACATCTGCAAAGCAAAAATAAGAAGTTCCTGACATTATACTGCAGTAGAAGGAAAGTCTAAAGAAGGCATGAGTCATTCACAAGCCTTTTTCAGACTTGGATAAGTACTCTAAAATGTAAATGTTGAACAATTCAATGTATGAACAATTTAAGAGAGACTTGTAACTTAGAAGCACAGTATGCTCAGAAGGCAGAGTATAATTAATAAACTTGCCATCTGATAATTTCAAAATCTCACTGGTTTTAAGGTCTTCTGTGATCATAAAATGTAAACATTATTTCCTTGATATTTATGTCTGTAAATGAAAGTACAAAATTTAGAAATTATTATAGAAAAGTAATATTTTGGAAACATTTAAATTATAAAAAAGTTATAAAGTCCAGTCCTTGCCCATCACTGACCAGTCACAATAGATGAACATCATGAACAAAAAAGACATTGTTTCACAATTCAGATCCAATCGTTTTACTATTTAAAAACAAAAACCCAAACAAAACAAATGCACACATACAAAATTCCAAACAGATAAAATAATAAAATAAAATTAAACCTGCAACCACAAAGTTGATACTAAATAGAGACAGACTGCTGACCAATTCTTAATACCAGTGTAAGGAGTAAATATTTTAGATGTTGTGTATTTTTGAAATAAGGATACTAATTTTAAATTTCCAGGCAATGATTCAGAAACTTGTCAGTCTAGTTCTGATACTTTTGAAGAATTTGTGTTTTTATAGCTGTCAATTTAGCATTTACCTATGGTACCTGAACACCATGTACTCCCACATACACGCACACAACACAATAGTAATTCTTCGTTGCCTCTTCCCTGCATATAAAACTGGCACCAATTTCCAATGTAACCTGTATTTTATTTTATTTTTTCATTTTAAATTGAATATATATTGGTGTTGAAATGCAGACCACAAGAAAAAAATTGAAATGTTGACTTTTAGACAGATGATTGCAAATGATATTCTAACATTCAGCCACAGTAAGATCCAACCTATAAAGTGTAACACCTGAGTTACCTTAATGACAGTATGGATGACGTCTCAGCTGGAACAATATTGTGCTATTTTGAGAACTTGTGTTCTAGAACGAGGCATAGGCACAGGAAACAAGAAACAGACACAGGAATTAAGTGTCAAGTTGTCCAGCTATCATATGAGAGCAGATTAGAAAACTACAGCTTTACCAAAATGAGGTCCAACAGAGGACCTGACTGAAGCCCATAAGAACAGAAAGGAATAAACATTGGTAAGTAGATAAAACTGAGCTACATCTCAGTCTTGGCAAAAGAAAAAATGTGTATATACTAAGTGCAAATAGAGGAGATTGAAGAAGTTGAAGCCCAAGTGAATTAAGGAGTGAAGAGACAGAAAAACTTTTCAACCAGACTAATGAGAGAAAAAAAAAAAAAAAAACCAGAAAAAAAAAAGAAAACCTGCTTTCATGACTGAGTTCAATAAGTTTCAAATGAATTATATGATGTGTTATCTGTAAAAAATCCCTTAAAAGCCTATGTCTTCTAATTATAACAGTCAATTGCTATTTCTTAAAAAATGAAATGTGGTATTTCTTTTTCCAACAGCACAGTTCTGCTCTCAAGAAGTCCTAACAAATTTTTTTGCAATAAGAGTATTCAAGTAGTCATGACCTGAAATGAAACAATTCTATTATTAGGTTTTGTTTACAATATAGTAGATGCATAAATGTTGTGTAATATCCTACTGCACTGTGTAGCAAAAAGGAAACCAAAAAAAAAAAAAACCACCCGCAAGAATGTAATTATCTCTTAACCTATATTAACATAATCACCTAATCATAGTGTTGACTGTTTCATTTTACATTAACATTTGACTCCATGTATTTACTGAATGATAATGAACATACTCATCTTTACTTTTCCAAAGTAGTCCTGCCTAGAAATAGTACTACACATCCGAATATTTGGTGTATTTTTTTTTCTAAAACAGTTTCTTATTCAGTATAAGACTATTCACTTGGTTGTGAAAGAATTTTCAGACAAATCCTGTTAATTCTGAATATGGTTCACTGAGCAGCATGATGTCATCAATTAAACAAGTTGCTAACCTAGTAAATCAAAACACACAGCTGTTTTAACTTTTTAACCTAATGGAAATTCTAATGATATCTCCTGTCAGACTCATAGAAGCCTAATATGTTTCAAACAAGAGGCTTTCCTGCTGCATTGCACTATCAGTGTATTCTGTGTAAGCTTCAGACTCTTTCTGCTAACCAAGAAAATAAAGAGCCAGTAAAGAAAACTGTGACAATGGAGCTTCAGACTGAACATTCTTTCATAAATAAATGTAGAATAACATTTAGTCTGTGTTCTTGATGTTAGTGGAATATTTTCAAGTTCCATGAATTTTCATCAGAAAGGTAGTTTTTACTGTTTTATTGAATTAAATGAAATTTTTGAGACATGCTGGGATTTCTAACACACGGAAAAAAGAAGGAAAATGCTTGAAGAAAATGCAAAAAGAAAATTTTGGTAGAAATCCATTCTGCATATTGTCCAGAGAAATGGTGGATGCCAAGCGTTCAAGGCCAGGCTGGATGGCGCTTTGGGCAACCTGGTCTAGTGGAAGATGTCACTGTAATGGCAGGGTAGCTGAACTAGATGATCTTTAAAGGTCCCTTCCAAACCAAACCATTATATGATTCTATGTTCAGATGTTTGCATTATTCTTGTGTTTTAAATATATAAAACAAAACATATTTTTTACATGAGAAGGAGACTATGTCAAAGAGCAATGTAGAACAGAAGCAGTCTTGTTCTACAATGAAATCTAAGCCTCTTTATAGCAGGGCATTATCTCAGGTTCTTTTAGTATGATATTCAATTCAGTATGAAGTTTCTCCTCAACAGTGAGAAGAAAATAACATCTCTAATCTGTTGGGACTGTGAAATGTTCTAACACATACAGTACATTTATAACATCTATGACACATTAACTTGGTCTGGAAACCCTCAAAGATCAAACTCTTCACAGAAAGAAAATAATGTTTTAGAAAACTGTTAGCAAAAAAGGAAGAAACACTTTTTTCACTGATCTGAGCATACATTTGAAGCTGCTTGAGGACACTAGGATAGTGCAGAGAAGGGTGATGGAACAGGCAAGACCAAGCAGAAGAAAGGGTAAGGCTTTGCATTGCCATATTACTGTCTGTCAGATAGGTACTAGAGTGTATATTTGCTTTTCAAAGAAATGCTTAAAACTGTGAGACAGAAATCCAAAATTTCAGTGGTTTGGAAAAACGTATGATGTCTGCTACTTTTTATATATGCATTAGAAAGCATCTTTATTCCTTTTTTCCATCCAGATCTTAGACTTGGTGTTCGATGTGGTGATGGTAATTCACAGAAAAATATTTACGAACTATTTTAGCTTCTTCAGCTCAACATATCACTTAGCAGTTATATCGTTTTTATACTTTATGATTTGTTTTCCTTTTTGGTTCAGGAGTATTACAGTCAAGAAATAGCAGCCTAAATTTAAAAAAGGTAACTTTTAATATTAAAATCCAAAAGACATGATTTATTTATGTATTTATTTTAACTCTAGGCTATAGATTAGTAAAAGCCCAAGGACCAAAACTGTACCTTTAATGTTAGACAGACCTAACTTCTTTCAACCTGAAATCCAATAATTCAATCCAGCAATTCAAATGTACAATGATCAGTTTAACAGTGATTTTTCTTATGCAGAAGTAAGAATTTATTACATGAAACCTGAGTTTAGTCAAGCCATTTTATTCAGCTGAACCTATCAACTTGCAAAATATCAGTTTAGAATTAATTCTTCATACCCATTACCATTTCAATCATACAACAGAGAAATGAAATAAACTACCAAGAAACTAGAGTTATTATTTTCCTTATGTTGCTCAAAGAGCTTGTAAGATGAAAAGGATGAAAAGCATACAAATTGGAACTGGACACATAGGACTAAGTGGCTATTCTGTCATACCGCATTTGACAAAAAGGATCCTCAAGGTTCTTTGATTAAAACATGAAACAGGCAAAATGAGCAAGGCACTTGCAAGACTTAGTTCATGAAATATTTCTTGTACAACTCAATGGTTAATCACATTTCTTCCACAAGATTTAAAAATAAAGCCTGTTACTTTTGCTGGTTATAAACATAAAATGGAAATTAATGGGCACTTTAAATAAAGACCAAGTGAGTCCATAACTGTGGTAGTACTACAATATACCATGTAATCCTATATTTAATAAGGACAACAGAAATATCTTACCATAATTGCCACTGAACACTCTACACTAGAAATCCACCTCAAATGAACTGTAAAACTATACAGAGTATCCAGACCAGCAAACTTCTAATTACTGCAGGAAAACAGGAAATGAGTTAATCAAATCATACCTGGAGAAACTGGTTGGTTTTCACATGACCCACGTCTCCAACCTCTATCTGTGCTCTTGACAGCTTCTCTTCAGTTTCAGTTAGCCAATGATTAAAGCTCTTCATGTCACAATGAAAAAGCCGCCACTTCTCAAAAGATTTGTCAAACCGTCTACAAGCATAAAAGGAGATGAAGTAATTATCTATTTATTGACACTTTATTTATTTACCACAGGGAAAAAAAAAAAGGAAAAAAGCTGGATTTCTGAAATTAAATTTGTGTAATGTTGATGGCATTCAATATTAACATTTTTAAGTTGTATCAAACAGAAACATGGTAGTACTTCTGAATAGTGAAAATATTGCTAAACATATGTGTCAAAAATCAGTCATCCATTTTTAATGTTTTTTTGATGTTTCAAATGAATTCCATGGTCATAACATGTTTTCAGTTAACAGCTTTATAACCCACTCTAACTCACATCACAGGTTTAACACCCACAGGCCACAGTGTAACTGGGTATATGCCCATATACTTAGCATGAAGAAAACACTAGTACTGCTAAAATGCTCCTAACACAGTTCAGTAACTTGCTGTGGCTACCAACACTGCAAACATTCTCTGCGGGTTAACATACTGGTTTTGTGTTGTGAACATACAACTACTTTCAGATCCCTTTTCAAAGGGAAAATAATTTAAAAGATCTGTGATGCATCTGACCCACCATACCATAAGACAAAGGATGAAAATCAGTAGGCAGATTCTTGACATGCTTCTTTACAAAATTTAGTCCCATGATCCTATCATGATTAAAGGACTTTTCCTTTGTACAAATATGATTTATAATATTGTATGTAATTCAGATGCAAAAGACTACATTATTTATGAAATCTGCTTTTGCGAGAGATTCCAGAGAATCTATATGCCCCAAATAATTCCAAGCATATAGTACAATTTGGCTCCACTTTTATGGAAAGAAACTTATTTTTTCTGCCTCCCCAGTGGATACAAATGTCCATCTATTTTTATTGCAAAGAAAAAGGAACTCCCTTCAAAGGACTTTCCACTTCTAGCGTGTAAAGGGAGTATTCTCCTTCTATTTTTATTAAACACTTTTTTATGGTTTTAAGTGTTTCACTTAAATTTGAGTATTTGATAAAGATACTTACGCAAAAATAAAAATGTCTGAAATACAAGGATGAGTGAAACAAAATTAAGATATTTAAAATATATTCTGTACAATAACCTAGGATGAAAAATATTACTTCCATGTCTACCAGTATACAGTCCGCTACACACAAGACCACGTAAACACTTCTGGCATTTTGGTAAATCTAATCTGTTTTTGTGCAGATTGACTGATTAATCTTCTGGTTTAAGATCTGTTGACTCCTGTCAAGTATTAAAGACATGAAATGAAAACAGAATTTATTTTGCAGATGGCCAGTGTTTTAAGGAATTCAGTTATCCTACATTTTGGGTTCCTGTTGACAAGATCACTAATCAGAGATTAGCTAGAATGCTTTGTTAGCAGATCATCATTAAATATGTTACTGTCGTTTAGTTTAATAATCCTTCTTTGTAACATTATAATAGGTTTTAGAGTGTACTTAAAGGATAACAATAAAGATGCTCTATTATTTTTCCAGGAAGTAATCTGGTTCTGTATGGATAAACTGTAATATTCAAACAATCACTAAGAGTTTACCTCACCATATAAAAACAGGTTACTAACAGGGAACACTGGACATATCTTCAATTGTACTGATGACTGATGATTTGGGGGGGGGGGGGGGGGGGGAGGAAGACAGAAAATATAGATTTTTCTTCCCTTGTTTATATATTCCCAACTACGTTTTCACATTTTAAAAACTTGTAATACCATATAGTATGAATAACATTAATCCTTTCATAACCATCTATGTATGGCTATATACTTTCCTCATAGTAACCAATTTTGATAAATAATACACTAAACTGAGTTGGATGAAGTCCCCGGTGACTGGAAAAAGGAAAACATCACTCCCATTTTTAAAAAGGGTAGAAAGGAAGACGCAGGAAACTACAGACCAGTAAGCTTCACCTTCTCTGCCTGGGAAGATCATGGAAAAGATCCTCCTGGAAGCAATGTCAGGGCACATGTCAGTGGATAAGGAATTGGCTTGAAAGATGTACCCAGAGAGTTGCAGTCAATGGCTCTATGTCCAGGGGAGGATGGTGACAAGTGGAGTCCCTCAGTACTGTTTAATATCTTTATCAATGAAATACACAATGGGATCAAGTGCACCCTCAGCAAGTTTGCAGATGACCCCAAGCTGAGTAGTGCAGTCAATACAACAGAAGGAAGAGATGCCATCCAAAGGGACCTGGACAGGCTGGAGAAGTGGGCCTGTGTGAACCTAATGAGGTTTCAACAAGACTAAGTACAAGGTGCTGCACCTGGGCCAGGGCAATCCCAGACATGAGAACAGACTGGAAGCAGAACTTACTGAGAGCAACCCTGTAGAGAAAGACTTGGGAGTTCTGCTGGACAAAAAGCTCGACATGAGCCAGCAGTGTGTGCTTGCAGCCCAGAAGGCCAACTGCATCCTGGGCTGCATCAACAGATGAGTGGCCAGCAGGTCGAGGGAGGTGATTGCCCCAATCTGCTCTGCCCTTGTGAGGCCCCATTTGGAGTGCTGCATCCAGGTCTGGAGCCCCCAGCACAAGAAGGACGTGGGGCTGTTAGAGCAGGTCCAGAGGAGTGCCATGGAGATGATCAGAGGGCTGGAGCACCTCGCCAATGAAAAAAAGGCTGAGAGAGCTGGAGATGTTCAGCCTGGAGAAGGCTCCTGGGAGACCTTATTGCAGCTTTTCAGTGCTTAAAGGAAGCTTGTAAGAAGATGGAGTGCAACTTTTTGCTCAGGCAGATGATAGGACAAGGGGAAATGGTTTTAAACTAAAAGAGAGGAGATTTAGATTAGAGATTAGGAGGAAATTGTTCACTCAGAGGGTGGTGAGGCCCTGGACAACCTGGTCAAGTGGGAGGCATCTCTGCCCATGGCAGGGGGGTTGATCTTGAAGGTCCCTTCCCACTCAAGCCATTCTATGATTCTATGACTGCATGAACAAATGATCAGTCCTGCCATTAAAAACAATGACAAAAAGATAAAGAAAGATGCAGCCTGGTACAAAACAATCCTTCCTAACATTCAGGATACAGTCTTACTAGTTAAAACTAAGAAATGGAGGGGAGGGGAGTCGGTGGGGAGGGTGAGGGGGGGAGAGGAGACTTAAGAACAAGAATTAATTTACGGAAGGACTCCTCTAAGCTTTATGCACTGATTGTCTTCCCACAGGAGCTAAGTCTCTGTTCCGTACAATAGCAAGCTGTATTAAGTTTTTAGTATACCATGAGACTGTTTATAAATAGTATTCTCCCGTATTTTATTTTGGAACCCAGAACCAACCAACCAAGAAATTGTCAGAAAATACCAAATTAAAAAAACAAAAAAAAATCAGTGCACAAACCCTGGAAAATAGAGATTTAGAGTAATTTCTGCACAATAGTAGTTGGTGGAATATGTGGAATATGTCTGTTGAGGCATCAGATTGAATACTACAATACATTTTTCAAAAATAAGCACAGTTCATGAACTCGAAATATTTTTGTTGCACATGTTAGAGAAGAGTTTCATTTGAAAACATCTTACAAAAAAAGAAAAAGTGTTATGGTAATCAGATATCTCGTATACTGCTGTAACATCTTATACCACTATAGCTTTCTTCAGTGTCCTCTTCCCTTCACACAGTACAACCCTTTTCAGATGGCTAGGTATTTGAGTTGTGTCCTTTGCATTTTTTTCTATTTATGAAGCAATGCCAATTGGAGACATGCCAGTTTTCAAAACACTGGCTGGAAAGTGGTCTGCTTTTCATTGCTGTTATGAAACCTGGCTATAATCACAATACAACTCTTAATAATGTTCAAAATGCCATGAAGACGCGAAGAAGCACCTTAAAATTCCTAGGAAATTTTATGACAGTTCTACTTAGCTACAGGTGAACACGGGAGTTGTGCAGGATCTGCCACATGTGTTGCATTTCTTAGCATCATTGTAAACAAAGATTATTGATCTAATTAAAAACTGTAGTCAATCACCTAACTCATTTATTAAAATGATCGTGATGATTTTTCAATTATCATGCTATTTTTCAAAATTAGACAAAACTGAAAGGCACTTTTTTTTTTGTAACCTTACTTTTCTCTGAATTAAATGGAAATGTCTTATTTTACATTTAAGAATATCACATGGAAAATAAAAGTTAAAATCCATTTCTTTTGGTCCAGTATGGTTTCTCATTTTGAAAACTACATTAAAGCAGAACTCCTTCTATTCCTCAGGAAATGAAATTACTTTTCTCAGCATGAGGAAGTTTATCAGCAGCTTAAATGCAAAAATTCAGTAGGGGTTGATATTAATATCATGGAATTTGCATTCCAACACTTGCAAATTGAATCTCCCATCACTCTCCATTCTTCTTCCCTTTGCTTTGGATACTAAAAGTTGCAAGGAGAAGAAATGACAAAAGTTGCAGGGAGAAGATATGTACAGTTAAAACTTAAAAGTTGAAATACTAGTGCTTGTTGTTCAGGTCTTAAAAACAAACAAAACTTTGCTACTCTTGGTATAATAAGTATTAAGCATTGGTGGGAAAAAAAAAAAAGTGGGAATTTATGGACAGGCAAATCCACTAAAAATCAGTGCTCCTTAGGTGATTAGCTGTACTTGAATGCTATCATGCTGACAAGAGAAATGTTGTTGCTGCAGTGGCAGCTCCATTCTAAATGGGATGGAAGGGAATGTCACCGTGCAGCTTCGTGCTCACACTGTGTTTTAGGGGACCACTTCCAGAACACCACCCATGTATACCCAAGTGAGAGCTCCCCCTGCTAAATCTGTGTAATACAGTATTTTATACACACTACTAATTTAAATAGCTTTTTAACTTTTTTTTTTTTTTACCATCTGCAGTCCTGTTAATATGCAATAAGATCGAAACCCACAAAAGCAGAAGAGTAAACTCAACATACGTTGAGTAACTGCTAAGATGTTGAAGTCTTGGCACAGCAGAATGTAGATAGAAAAAATTAATAAGTGAGTACATAAAAGAGAAATCCTCTGAGAACTACGAAAAGTTCATGAAAACTACATCTTCCTCAAGAATCCCCAACCACACAATTTGGAGGCTAGAAAAGTATTGTTACAAGCCTCACAATTCTTAAACTCTTACCTAGGGATCCAGCCTTGTTTTCAGTCAGAGACAAATCACTGAGCTAAAACAAACAAACAAAAATTGTGTATCCACTCATCTGTATCTTCATCTATTAAATCCCTTTCCCGTTGATGACCACATGTAGAAATGGGGGCAGATAATAGGTGACTGTCCAGTATCTTGGCAGTATTTCCTCTTTATTTGTTACCCTGTCCTGTATTTCTTAACATACACTTGATAACAAGATAGAAGAGAACATGCTGAAGCCAAGCATGAAGTTCCATGTAGACTCCAGACTAGAATGGATGACTTGCATAAATTGCAAAGGGATTAAGCAGTGTACATGAGCTCTGACACTTATCAAGCTAGCCTTATTCTCCTAATTTGAAAGTTAAAATTAACAAGTAAAAAAAAATGGTACACCTGCCTAACTTTTCTATATACACAGCTCCTTCAAGACAGTGCTTAACATGTTCCCTCCTGGGATGTCAATTTCCTTTTTTCTCATTAGTACATAATGGATTTTTTATATATATATATATATATTTTTTTGGGGGGGGGGTGTGGAAACACTCTGGAATGCAAAAAGCAGCCAAAGGCAACTCCTGAAGCAATTTGCAGTGCAGTTTACATTAAGCTATAAAAGTATTGGCACTCTTCCTTCAAAGATGATCACTCTCCTAACTCTTCAGACTTGACTTGGAGAGGGAAGAAAGCAACTCAGAAAACAACATCAAATTAAGTATAAGCAAAAACTGAAATTCCTTGGTAGTATTGTACCTGATATTGCACAGCTATTTACAGATGTTAAATCAGACACGATTTCTGTGGAACTCTATACAATGTGGTTGTACTTGATGTTCCAAGTCACAAGGCTGGCATCTTTTGGAAGTTACCAAAATGTAGATGAAAAACTTTTGAGTAAAGGAAAATCACAAACATTAGACAGGGTGCAAAAGGTTTTTGGTTTGTTGTCTTAGAGCAAATAATCTTAATTTTGCATCTGTGTCTCAATTTGTTCCCTGAAATTTTGATATAATTCCTTGATAAACTGTGAAATCCACTTCTATGATCTATTCTGCTTTAGCAAAGCTTCACAGCCAGTTGGCCTACATGAAAAAGAACACTATTAGTTATAAAATTTTCTAAGTGTCACAACTTACATCATTAAAAGCTTAATCGTTAAAGACATTCAGTCTTCATCATATTGCAAAAATATTCAGGAAACTTTATTTCTATAGTGTTGCTAAACAACGTACTGTAGGATTATGTTAATATTAACCTACAAATTATGCAATTTTGTCGATTTGATTCAGCACAATTAGCACCTTGTAAAAACACATAAAACTTCAAAGTAGTATAAATAATTATGTATTAGTGTGTGAGAGCATTAACTTTAATACTTAGGGCCACTCTTATAGATAATAAAACATGAAAACCTGTTTTTGTCAAGTATCTTCTACAATTAAATTGCTTAAAGAAACAACTAACCCATTTCCAGAGGACTTAATGTTTTTATTTTAATTCACAGAATTCATCTTTTGAGTGTTTAATTTATATTTAATTTAGATATCCTCACTGCATTTAGACTAAAAGCAATGGTCTCGTTTTAGACACTGATACATCTAGATCTTGCTCCCAGGTTTTGCTGTACATTACAGGTCCATTCCAGGACATGGCTCAGCTGTACACATTCTATCCACACCTCTATAACCTTACTTTCACCCACAAAATAGCAAATAATAAGAAATAAAAAATAAATTGCAACTGAAATAAGCATTAGAACAATGCTATCCATCACTACCAAGTGTAATTTACCTCCTCTTCCCAGAAAGCAGGTTCTGTGGCACAACATATAAATTACAAACAGTATAAGTTGCAATTAAATTATAAACATTTTTCTGTCTTGAATTGTGTTGAAGTTCTTGCCCCTGAAGTCTGCAACTCAATTTCCCATCATATAATTTCTGATATCATACCATTTAGTGTCAATCACTGTACCAAAGACAAAGACAATTAAATTGTCTATGAAAAAGCAAGATCATGTTAGTCATTGCTGTTTTTTAGGCATGCAACTTCATTTTTATGAAAAGTGAGAGAACAAGAAACTTCATAAAAATTACAATTAATTATTATACTAAAACTCTATTTTGTTCTAATGGATGATGCATTGATAGCTTAAAAAGAAACACTTCACATAATTCATAAATCATACATTGTTCTTCTACACTAAGTAAGATTATTTACAATGCATATTAATTTGAACTTCATAATTCTTTTTTTTTTTTTTTTCCCCCAAGGTTTTCCTTCATTAGAGCAGAGATGAAATGATGTGTTTTAGAGAACTTTGCCTAGGCACCTGTATTTAAAGCAGGTAACTACTTTTTTCTAGAGAAAATAAAAAGCATTTGATTAATCATTTCCTAGGGAAGAGAGTAGCATATTGCAAGTCCCTTACACAAAATAAATTATTAATACAATTGGTAATAACACAACAAATTCCATAGCTTGCTAAAGTGAAACTATAAAAATTGCCACAGTAAGAAATCCACCAATCACACATTTTGAAGAGCATACATGAAAAGAACAGTTGCTCAATTTTACAGAAATCCTAATTAGTATATATGCCTACATACAAAAGGTATGTGGGCATCTCATCCACACGGTGGGTTAGCGTGTATGCTGTGCTCCCAGTAGGATGCACCAATACATTATTACTACCCACCTTATGGTAGCATACAACTGAAAAAAAACCAACAACATATGAAAATCACATTAAATTCTGATTAACCATCTGAGCCCTACACACACCAACAAACTCTGCACATTGCTTCACCCACCCAAACTCTTTGCAGAGCTGCTTAACACCAGCTCTGATATTGCCCAGCTGTATTACCTAGCAACAGACTTTGGTGAGCCCAGCTACATAGCGAGAAAGAACAGTGAAAAGCCTCACCTGGGGTCTCTGCTCTAGGCTTTGGAGACATTTTTAAGCTCACGCCTTCACCTGGGCTACTCTGCAGTTATGCACCTGGCATGCCTCCCACACACCACCTCTGGACACAGTGGGACAAGGCCACTGGGGAAGGTCCCTACTCACAACACTCTACCCTGGACTCTCAAAACAACTCATTTATACAGTTGTAATGCCCTCTGCTACTACCTGAAGACTCAACATGCCTGTGTGCTCTTATTTAAGCAATGAGCAAATATTTCCACTTTCCTTCAAAATTCCCACACCTGTCCCCGTAGGGTGGTGGCTGGAAGGTGGGGCAGCTGGCCTGGAGGGCACTGCATTTTTCTGGCAAGGCGAGTTACTCTGCCTGGACTGCCCAACTGCACTCCTGTCCGACAGACTTAGCAACTATTAACCTGAGTATGTTAGACAGACTCCTAGAGAGCCACTTCCAACTTGGTTTCATCCAAACTGAACCCAATTTGTGGACTTATTCTGAGCCAGAGCACAGTGGACAGGAGATCTTGACCCAAATCAAAATACTCGTGGTTGTATTCCAAGCTAACACTGTGAAACGCAGCAGCATGTTCTGGTTCCCCAGTTTTGCTGCAGGTCAGATCCATTTTGGGACAAGACTGAACTGTACATATCCTCCTCACAGCCCCAAACCCTGATTTATATGCAAGAAAACTTTGTGAGTGGGCCACATTGAACCCGTGGTGTATTCTAGCAACTGATAGGTCAGCAATGTGGTGCCTGCTCTACTGCATTTCCAAGTCCTTCCTTTCCAGTTTGGAGGTGGATGTGGTGATATATATATATATATATATATATATATATATTTTAATTTAGAGCCAACTCATAATAATTGTATGTGTGATAAATAGGAAGTATAAATTAATAAAAAGAAATGGTGGTTTCTACAGCCTAGACACAGAAACAGGTGCTACACTCAGAATCATAGAAAACTGACAAGTCATGCCCAGCTGGGAGAAGACAGCTCTCACAAATTCCCCAAATTACTCATATCATAATTCATAAATTAATTTCATTGAATCTGTGGCCCACAAAATAAGTATGTGTAATGCAATATTGAGGGTATATATTACAGGATGTCCCCCAAGTATTTGCTTGTAATTATTATGAAGTATTTAAATCCCATAATTTCCCATGATAGAACTACAGATTTTCAGTTCAACCTGTAATGATGTATAATGTATCTTCCAAAACTGCCTTGTTCAATTCTCTGTATCCACAGCCCATCTCAAAGTCCCTCTACAATGGTGGCTTCAGAGCAGAAGGAATAACAGAAAACCAATTACACCAATTTATGCTAGCTGCTGACTCCTTGAGCCTGAAAGATGTTGTAGACATACACCTTTTATCCCATTTAAGGTATGGCAGATGTGTTCAAAAATATACATACTGGCATAAGAAAATCAGTCTTCCTAGTATCACTGAAAATCACAGTAATAACAGAGTACTTAACACTACCTTCCTAAAACATTGATGCCTGCATTTGTGCTAGATGTTTTTTACCTTTCAGAGTTTTTCAGTCAGTTAAAAGCCTGATGTATTTTTCTTAAAACTTTATAATAAAATTTCATTTAAAATAGCTTTTCCCTTTCATTTGACAATTCATTTGAGAATCTTAAATCTGAGTGTTACTAAGTTTTAAGGGAAACATATAGTAAACAGTTCTATGTTACTGAAACTAAAAGGTTGATGAAACTTACAGAAATTTGGGGGATAGGAAAATTCCCACAGCAGTGGGATAAATGAAGAAAATTGTATTAAGAGAGAGAGAACATGCATCATACTACTACCCAGGAGAAAGTATCTGAGTCATAAAGAGCTTGTTTGGATACAATATTTTACCGTATTTTTTCCATGTTTAACAAAAATATCTTAAATATTTGTGATACCAATTAGTACAACAGAAAAAAAATAAGAAAACCTACTATACAAAGACAGCATGTGTTTAGAGTGGTGGCATTTGAAAACTTGCTTTTGAGGTTTGACTACTGTAAATGATCGTTTACTGTAGTTAAATAAACTATTTGCAATATTCAGGATAAACGATAAAAATGCAGTGCATCTTGTGGAAAAGAAGGTGAACAGTAAAGGTTCCCAAAACAATGGCAAGTAATATCATCCAAAAGCTCAAAATATTAAATGGGGTTGGTTAAGGGGCACTTTATGTATATGTTTATATACAAGTATATATTCTCTATAAATATACATATGTGTTAATTGCATGTATTCATCTACAAATATAAATGTTGAGTATTATGTATACTAGTCTTGTGAATAATGAAAGACCTTAGACACTCTTACTGATCAAGCTAGAAGTTCTTACAATATTAATCAACTGCAAAAGCCATTTTAGCTAACACTTGTGATTGTGCTACTGCTAATACAGAGAATTTGAACAATGTGTAGATGCCTAAAAGGGACAACACCAGGCCATTATTAACTATATCATAAAGAAGGTGAAGTAGAGAACAGGTGCTCAGTAACTTGATAACTCAATGAAAAATAGAGTAATTGCTTTCACCTTCTCAGCCAAATTATGAATTTAGAGACTAAAGTCCTGAGCAAAGTGACTATATGTTATCGCCAGTCTAATAAATATTTGCCTTGTCATTTACTTTCAAATCAATGTAATATATTCCTAGACAAATAAGACCTTCTAATGACAAACCCCCTGTATTCTTTGGGGACCTGGAAGTACATTTGTTGATGATAATTTCATTTCCTCTTTATATTGCTGATTTGGAGCTTGTTGACACCGATACATTTTCTGGATTACATAATTGTGTAGCTCAAGTTAACAAAGGAGTAAACTGTTTTTATTTCTATGCTTTAATAGTGATTTAAAAGCAAAAGCCTTTCCCTTCTGTTTTTCAAGGATTGATTGTATGCATCTGTTTGGAATATGTAGTCTTAATGGATGTGGTACATGCAATGCAGGAAGGAATCTCAAATGCATTTTCGTACCAGCCTGCCAGCTATACTAATTCTGGCACGAGAGTGCTGCTTTTAGACATAATTATTTTTGTACTCTTTTGAGTAGAGATATACTACGTTCTCACTCTGACAGCCAAGGTACCTTGAATCTCTAGGAATCCCAGATGAATGGTTAGAGCAGACCAAATTTAACGCAAGAGCTACAGTGTCTTCATGAATGAGATTTACTGCATATGGACTGCAAATGTTGCAGTGTCACCTCAACACTAGTTCTCAGATCTGAAAAAAAACCCACAACAAGTATGTAGACATAGGGTAAAATAGAGAGGTAAAAAATAGCTATCTTTATTAGCTCAGCCAGTTTGACTATAAGAGTTGTAGGATTATAATATATCAATTCATATCATATTTGTTAAATTATGATGCAGCCAGTTAATTAGCTTCACTCCCCCCCCTCCCCCTTTCACTCCCATTTGTCCCCCAGAGAAAAGAACAGAAGAATTATCAGGCCATTGGAAGGTAGAACGTGAAGCAGGGGCATGTGGTCAAAGACACAAGCAGCATTTTCCCATGGAAACAGAACAATCTGCACCATTAAGGGTTTACAATATCTGTAGTTAGAAAATGGTACTTAAGAGGCGTAAAATGCCATGTTTGACATTGAATGATCCAGAAACAGGATTTATCCAGCATTAGACATCCAGCATTAGATATATATACACATATATGTTTATGTATACTATATTTCTAATCATATATATACATATATATGAATATATAGACACATATATATACTACACTATTTATAACATATTTCTAATCATCCATTCACCAGATTAAAAATCTTTGTAGCAAGATGAGATGAGTGATAAATAACCTTGATCAGGAAAATAAAGTTGCCAAGATTTTTTCAGATCATGAAGTTGTAAAAACTTTTAAATCAGAAACTGTACAAAATGAAGATTACCTCCATAGCAACTGTGATTGAAATCCATCTGCATAAATGCACCCCAATGGAGCTCATAAAGCCATCTAGTCACTTTAGTGTTCCTTTACAGTCAATGTAGAGGACAGATAATATCAATATCTAAATTCAGGTATAGATAGTATAGATATAGTGCTAAATATAGGTATACTGACTTTGCAGGGGCATGCATAATTGCTGATTCCCTTGATACTGCAGATACTCTCAATCTTAACAAAAAAGCAAACATTCACATTTCTTACTGCTCTCTGAATGTGGCATGGAAACGAGAAATTTAATTCTGTGCATCCAATTCTTTTTCTAGCCCAACAGTTTTTCGGTCATAAGGAGGCCAAAGTCATGTGAAAGCAGGGAGATATGAACTTACACACGTTCAGCAGACACAACAGGAATTTGTAAGTATTGACAAGTAACCCTTGTTTCTCCTTCAAATGCTTGCCCATGTTTTTACGGTCAACTTGTGCATAGACTGCTATCAAAACTGACAGCTCCAGAGTGCTTTGGAGCATATAATATTCTGCCTCCAAATTATGATCAGTCTTACGAAATGATTCAGATCTTCTAGCATCCTAACTACTCCTGATTAATAGATTACTAGGAAGTGACTCTGACATTGGATGCAATAATTTCGGAATTTAGCTGACTTTCAATGCTGATAAGGGAAATCCAGTCACCGTATTTGCTCGTATAGCACAATTTAGGAGTACTGTAACATGCTACCTTTGGAAGTTAAAAAGAAATGGTGACAAGATCTGAAAATCCAATATACCAATGCTGTATTTATTTGGAGACCAAAGACCATTTGCCCATGGATTAGCTGAACAAGTAACTCCAGGCAAAGAAAGGGGTGTCTGGATCTAGTTGGTTGCTGAAGACAAATGGGCGGCCTGAAGGCTTGACTTGTTACCATTGAATAGAAATTACAATGGATAGTGCAATTGTTTTTCATACACTTAGACTATGCTTGGACTGTCTGAAGCCATGGCGGGGTGCAAATAATGGAAGAGTCAGCAATGCAAGTACATGCTACCACTATGCTAATTCGGGCAACTTTATAATGACTGGATTGAATAGCTTCCAAAAGAACTGCTAGTTCCCGAGGTAGCTCTCAGAGCTACCAACAAGAGAGGTTTAGTAAAGAATCCCATTTGCATAGTGCTTCTGCTTGTTATCATTGATCTCAAGGAGTAACATAGCTGTGAAGTTAGCATGAATTCTGGCAAGAAAGTTTTCTTAAAAAAAAAAAAAAGAGTTGAGGTGAAGCTAGAGGCCAGCTCTGTACCATGGGGGATGGTCAACTACTTCTGCAAATGCCTTCATGAATCTTTCTGGGCAGTGGAAAGTCCAACAGGAAGATGACATGGTGGTGATATGTATATGCAACCATTAAAGGAGAGACAAAACCTTTCATTTGTTTTATGGACAATAAAATCTGCAAGTACCACATTAAGAAATTGCACATCCTTTTCTTAATCACCGGGGAGAAAAAAAAAAAAAAAAAACAAAACAAACAAACAAAAAAACAGAGTACCAAGACTGTAAGGTTATGCAGATTAACACTACGATAGCTAAATTTACTATAGTTTCTGTCTTTATTTATCTCCTACCTGAAACCAAATTTTTAATTGTTTTTTCTTTATTAGAATATAGAAGCTAAAAGAAATCTAGTCTTTTGGGAATGCAGCAGCATAGCACAAATCAATAGAAGTTGAACAGACATAGCCCATTCATCAGAAGCTCAAATATTACAAGGCTCTGATCTCTCGTATAGTCTGTATGTTATTCCTCCTGGACTATGAGAATTTGTCACAAAACTAAAGATATGAAATAGAGTTTAATAGGACGCTTCATTTTAAAGTGACTGGTTCAGTTTAACAGTATTTATTCATTCACCGTAAAGAAAGTAATTAGTAGAATATTTGTGTATTTGGATTAGCAGTGTTTAAATTAGTCATAACAATATTATAGGCTTGTTTACTGGTTCATTTAAACTTTGCATTGAGATATTAGAGCTCTGTTTAATAATATAATGAATATATTCAGTTTTCCTCTCATTTGAATATAACAACCTTTACGTTCCTGTACATGTAATTATAATCTTAAAGAACTACAGCCAGATTTTGTGCATAAGAAATTATGCAGAAGAGAAAAATATAGATTTCCAAGCAGTTACAGTTAATTTGCAGTTAGTAAGTATTTCAGCTAGTGATATTGTTGGTTAATAATTGTTAATTGAACTGTCAGATATATTAAAACAGACTTGATAAAACTGTCCATACTTTGCCACTGTTACTATGACCTAACCATTTAATAAAGCTTATTCTACATCTCAGTAAACAAAGAAAAGTGCTACATGATGCTATACAGAATGTTTGTAGTGCATATTTCACCAAGTGAAGTTTTCATAACTCATTCTGATGGTTTAGAAAGACCTACTTTGCTATGAAAATTCACAGATATGAATCCTTTAATTATTACATCACAACAGAAAGTTCTGGACATTTTATTAAAATAAGGGGTTGAGCAGCATGATGGAGCTGCCCCTCTTTTAACCGTACAAGCATGGGGATATTAGCACATACTGACTTTGGAGGTCTACAGCAATAAAAGTATTAGGGGCTTTGCCACCCCTCTGTGGCATACAAAACCATTAATCAGCCACTATGAGACATGAAGCCCAGGAACATTTTTGGAATGATGTACACCCAAAGCAAAACAAACAAACGAGAGAGAATTTGGTCTTTTTTTTTTTTTTTTTCTGCTGCTGCATCCCCCAGGGACTATAGCTGTTCTGCGTCATAAAAATGCTTCCAGGAAAAATGTCCAGAATCCAAGAAAAGAATTTTAAATATTATGGAACATAGAGTTGTGTTGAAACTGATGCAGAAGTTGTAATTTACCCATAAAATCAAGGAGTTTGGAATATGGAGAAAAAACTCCTCCAAGAAAGTCTTCTCTTTTCCTCATAATTAGATAGCTTGAACTGGAACTCCCCTGCCCTTATTAATTGTATTTTCCACCTTACCCAGCATCTGGTATCTCAGGGACTTCCAGCCTAGGAACACAATTTTCCTCCAGCTCTTCATATTCACTTGCCAGAGACATGAGTTAGAAAAAAAATGGCAGTCTAAGCAGCCGCCAGAAAGAAATGGCAGTGCCTTCCCAAATGACAACCCAGTCCCAGCAATGGTACGTGACTTACCACCACTGGCTGCAAGAGAATTGTTTCTAATGCTATTTGGACAAATAACCAACAGTTTTCAAATATCATTACTTTTTGCTCAGAGTTTACAGAACTGCAGTTCTATGGTACAGACTTGCTTACTGGTAGAAAAAAAGCATTGAAATTGATTTTCACAAAAAGATCGTGAGATTTCCCCCTGCTTTATCTGCAGTGCTAAAGAAAGTCTTCAAAATCCCTTCTTGCTCACCAGAATACCCATCTAACTGCAGCAGAAGCTCATGCCGAAGGATCTCCACAGATACTTTATTTCCCTTCCTTCTGTAACTAGGAAACACAAAGCTAAAGTCTCCGGAGGATAAAGTACCGACAGCAAAATAGCTCTTTAAGCTATGGCAACTTCCCCTGTCAGGAGGGAGGAGGGATGCACAGTTCCATTTACAAGATGACAGTCAGCTGGACTTTTCAGAAACGAAAACCCTTAAAGTAGTTTACAAAAACAGGTTCCCAGGCTCCTGCCAATTCCTGGGGATCAATATAGCATTCTGCCATGGAAATAATATCTCCCAGATCACTATGGGAATAGACATGATAAGTTATTATACAAAGGAAGAACAGCTCTTTTTGATGAAGTTGTGGTAAGCTATATTTTTAGTTCTGTTGGTCCTGATTATTTCTGGTTCAGTCCTGGGTAAATCTAGTGATTGTCATTCCAGAATCAGCAAAGATCCTTACTGATATTAATGGGGCTTCTGCAGCAAAGCATCTGTACAGGACAGGCTGAAATTGTTATGAAAGTGGTGCATAAGTGCAGAAGAAATAGCTGAGTATGCACAACATGCTAACACAGATAAAAATACTGCAGTCTCCCCAAGATCTGCCTCATATTTGCTTAGAGCAATCTTACTTTTATTGTGCCTTTAACAATAGAAGGCCAAATAAATAAATCCAGTTTTTAAGAAAACAGAGTTTAAAATTCCAAAGTTATGGCTCTTATATATGTGCTTGAAGGAGTAGAGCAGGTGTTCAGCTTGCATGAAATTAAGCAGGAATAAAAGGTGCTGCTCATAGACAAACGCATACAAAAGAGAGGGAGGGAGATGAAGGGTAGAAGGAATCCTACTGCTTTCTGTGCTAGCCAGGAAAAGGCTCAATAAAACAAGCTGTAGAAGAATAAAACGATCTTTCTTATTTTTGGACATTACCCGCAGGGAAAAGCTTTGACATTGCGTCTAAGTCTACTTACCTATGCTTTGCTTCCCTTACATGGCAAACAACTCAAGGCTCCACTTCAGGGGGTTTTACTAGATGGAATTACATCCTTGTATTACATGGTTCTGTAATTAATTTATTCTACCTACTATAAATATGTCTTAGTAGAAAACTGGATGACAGAAGAAGCTGTATATTAGTGGAAAACATACACAACACACTGCTTATATCACTTCCAATATCGAAAGAGTATTAAAATGAGAATCCCCAAAATCATATTTAATCCTAATTGTTAGCTTCTTCATTTTCACAATTAAATCTCCTTAATGTTATTTTATTTTATTTTTTATAATTTTAATAATAATTTAATACAGTAGTTGAATCCATAGAATAGTTTAGCTACGTATATGTAATATACATCTGTACACTTTAATGCATGTGTGCATATATATATGTATTGTATATATAAAGGCTTTATTTCAATTGTTCAGTCTTTGCATGGTATTTACTGATGACTTCAGTGTCTAATTTACATTTCAAAACACGCTTCAAGTACAAAAATGCTGACTAGAGAAAATGTTTAAATTCAAGGATTTTTACATCACAGTACTCAGGATTTCTTATGCCTTTTACTACTAAGTGGCAAAACCAGTGATGCAGTAAAAGCAGAGGATGGAAATTCAAACTTCACATTCAGAATCTGTGTATCATGCTGGATTAGTAACCTAGCCTTTTTGACTGAAATTGCACTAACATAAAATCTAACTGTAAGAGATCTGTGCAGATGGAGTGCCAAATTAGATCTGTTTACCACTGTTAAGGCTGAGGTGGCTGGGTGCTGGGTCCAGTCCAGGGTGGACATATGTTGCACAGCCTTCCACCTTTGTTAGTCAAACAGAAATAGCCCATCTGCAGTGGCCCTTGTGTTTGTCAGGCAGTCAGCTATATTAGGGATTATGTCACTGGGCAATGTATAAAGATGTGAGAAAGATGTAAAAATTAAACCAAACATAGTAAAGCTGTCAAAATCCGGTTGTCTCATAATGGTCTTCATAGCTTTAAAGCTCTAGACCATGGTAAGGCTTCTTCTTTCTCCCTTCATTAGACACCAGGCTTAGGGAGAAGAAGCACTGACACTCACAGCCTCTTCTTTCAAACGTCCACAAAAAAATGGTAAAACCAGGTTCCCAAGGTTAGCAGGAACCACCGTACCAGAAGAGTGCCAGGGCACCCTGGGTATCAACAGGCCTTAAAGGCCCTGACCAGCCTCTCCGGGACCCCTGCCCATGGGCCCACCCTTATGGACCTTGGACTTACCATGAAGGTAGCTCGTCTCCTTGCCTCCACTCACATTGATGTCCTTCTTCACATTATTTAGGATCAAAGGAGACTATAACACAGCTATGCAGCTAGCTATTGCTGTTCCTTCTCTGTAAATAGGGAAGGAATGTGAAGTACCTTATCAGCTTGGCCTTCTTCAAAAGTGCTAAGCAAACAGCCTGCTGTCATTTAGCCTAACTGGTGAGGAACCCTGGCTGCATCCCAGGACTTACAGAGGTAATAAGAATGAAAGGACAGTATATTAACAACAACAGCAAACAAACAAACACACAAAAAAGGACAGAGATTAGCTGCCTGGCTGTTTTATGGAAGACAATAGTGTTGTTTTGAAGTTACAAATAAAGGAGGAAGAATAGAAAGAATAGAAATAGAAATAGAAAGAATATCTCCTTCTATGACAAAGTGACGCGCTTGGTGGATGAGGGAAAGGCTGTGGATGTGGTTTACCTTGACCTCAATAAGGCTTTTGACACCGTTCCCCACAACATTCTCCTCAAGAAACTGGCTGCTCGGGGCTTGGACTGGCGTACGCTTCGCTGGGTTAGAAACTGGCTGGATGGCCGGGCCCAGAGAGTTGTGGTGAATGGAGCCAAATCTGGTTGGAGGCCGGTCACTAGTGGTGTCCCCCAGGGCTCGGTACTGGGGCCGGTCCTCTTTAATATCTTTATTGATGATCTGGATGAGGGCGTCCAGTGCACCCTCAGTAAGTTTGCAGATGACACCAAGCTAAGTGCGTGTGTCAATCTGCTCGAGGGCAGGAAGGCTCTGCAGGAGGATCTGGATAGGCTGGAGCGATGGGCTGAGGTCAACTGTATGAAGTTCAACAAGGCCAAGTGCCGGGTCCTGCACCTGGGGTGCAACAACCCCAAGCAGAGCTACAGGCTGGGAGATGAGTGGTTGGAAAGCTGCCTGGCCGAGAAGGACCTGGGAGTATTGGTTGATAGTCGGCTGAATATGAGCCAGCAGTGTGCCCAGGTGGCCAAGAAGGCCAACAGCATCCTGGCCTGTATAAGAAGCAGTGTGGCCAGCAGGTCTAGGGAAGTGATTGTGCCCCTGTACTCGGCTCTGGTGAGGCCGCACCTTGAGTACTGTGTTCAGTTTTGGGCCCCTCGCTACAGGAAGGACATGGACGTGCTCGAGCGAGTCCAGAGAAGGGCAACGAAGCTGGTGAGGGGTCTGGAGAACAAGTCTTACGAGGAGCGGCTGAGGGAGCTGGGGTTGTTCAGCCTGGAGAAGAGGAGGCTCAGGGGCGACCTTATCGCTCTCTACAGGTACCTTAAAGGAGGCTGTAGAGAGGTGGGGGTTGGTCTGTTCTCCCACGTGCCTGGTGACAGGACGAGAGGGAATGGGCAAAAGTTGCGACAGGGGAGTTTTAGGTTGGATGTTAGGAAGTACTTCTTTACCGAAAGGGTTATTAAGCATTGGAACGTGCTGCCCAGGGAGGCGGTGGAGTCACCATCCCTGGAGGTCTTTAAAAGACGTTTAGATGTAGAGCTTAGCGATATGGTTTAGTGGAGTACTTAGTGTTAGGTCGGAGGTTGGACTCGATGATCTTGAGGTCTCTTCCAACCTAGAAATCTGTGATACTGTGATTTTAGTAGAGATGTTTTGTTTTGTTTTCATTTTCTTCTATATAATACACTAATGACTAGCCAATTCAAAGATAAAATACACAATAATAACTGTATGCACTTTGACCGAAGTTGCAAGTTTATACCATATAATCTTAAATGACTGTAAACCCTGGAAAGCTCTTAGGTGTTTGATAGCTCTTCTTATTTTTCTAGTGTGACCTTCTACTCTATTCGTAGACAATACTTATTCAAGATTGCAGAAGCATCCATATCTCGGAGTCAACTATATGATAATCTCCACAAACAATATGTAATGTGTACCACTTCAGTCTCCATCAGAACTGTGCAAGAAGCTAAGAGGCTGTTTAGCATTCTCCCAGTGTCACCAGTTACCATTCTTGCTAGCACAAAGGGCAAACTGAATCAAGAATCCAGCCCACCATCACTCTTGGTCTGGCTCAGCATGTTCTGCAATGCTCAGATGATGGCAAGAATGTTCTATATTACTGTTAAACATTTCTAGCAGGTATTCTCAATGTTATATGCACCATTTTTCTATGTTATTATGCCAGTCTTTTCCTTGCTTTAGCTCCTTTGGAGAAGAATGACTAGAGGGTGAACACTAACCGGTTACAGAAATAAGATGAGTTGGTGAAGAAAAAGGATATGGCGATTGTGACTGGTTCCTATGTATCTTCCACCACATAAGACTCTACGACTTTGTCAGATTGTTGTCTTCAGTGAATATTATGGATCTAATTTAAAAAGCATCTGTAACTTCTGCTGATTTCTACTATTGCACTAGATGACAACTCTGAAAATGAGGCCTAATAAAAGTGTCAGTCCAGGTGGGAATTGACTTGGAGACTTAAACTGACTGATAAATCTCCTTCTATAAGAAGTTTTCATATACGATTGTACAGTATTGCACCACAGACCACAAGATGAAATAAAAACTTGTTACAAAATGATTCATATCTCCTTCATGGGTTATGAGTTCTAATTCTTTTTTCCTACTGATTTTATAAATAGTGCAATTCAACTGAAAGCAGTGGAATTCCTTCAGACTTACAGTGCCATAAGAAAAAGAAGAATTAGCAATAGAAGTGCAGAACGCACATGGTTACAGAGCCTTATTGCCTTGTTACTATAGATCTCTTCCTCTTAGTCTAGTATGGGCAACTGTCCTCCCTTTTCTCCTGCCTCCACACACACACAGACACACACACAGTTCAACAGTCCAGGTATTGTTTACAAATCTAACTTCATTTCCAGACAGGAGAAATGATGCCAGAAAAACATCATGAAAAGCTCAGTATATACTATAGAAACTCCATACTGGTGTTATTACAGCATGAGATTACTCTGGGGTAGACATGTAATCAATGTACATGTACTTTTTGAAAGCTTTATACAAAAGGAGATGGTTGATAATTGCTTCAAATTTCTTCTCCCCCATTTTTGTTTGAATGTTAAATAAGAAGAAAAAAAGGAGAAAGAGGAAATGGCACATACAACTCTTTGCATGCCAATTACTATTCTTATTCTTCAAATATAACATTTTTTATTGTTTTGAATGAAAAAAATTGAGTACAGTGCAGCATCAGAGGCTGAAAATGGTAACTATAGAAGTGCATTACATACATAATTTGTGAATACATGGGATAGTTTATAGAAACAAATTTGCTAATAAACTCATGTTTAGCTGTGATCCTAGCTTTGTTCTCAAAGTACTTTTACATTTCTTCATCTTAACTCCTCGTAACTCTAGCTTTTCTGGAAGCCCCTCCTATACCTGGCAGAACTCTGAAACGTTCTTTTCATTAAGAAGCAATCAAGGGATCTTGACCATTTACCAATTCATATTTTTGCTTAGCTCTTTAGCAACTCCCTTGGGACAGAAATTACAAGATAGGTTGTCAGGCTTCCAGAAAAGGAAGCTGAAAATTTCTCAATTTCCAATCCTATTGGATCCTAATCCAATCCTCTCTAAAACTTCATTCTCTGCCATTAGGATTTTTCTCACCTCCAGTGCTGAGAGTTTTGTTTCCCAACCTCACAATACAAAAGGTTTTTAGGAAGGAAAACCTGGGGAAAAAAATAACACCAAATTATCGTGTTCCTGAACTTGAAAATTCCCATTTCACAGTCTGTTCTGACATTTGACAAGTTGTTCTTTTCTGGAAGAAAAAAAAAAAAAAAAAGAGAGAGAGACTCATATATTTATGTATTCCCACGAGAGAAAATTCAACTCTGTTTGCAAAGTCCTGCTTCAAGATATATAAAAGGAGCTGAGTGGCCCCCTGAGGCTTAAGGAAATTCCACCTTGTCAGATTCTTCCAGTCCATATTTTGTGGTTGTATTTAGGATTTACCATGCTTATAGGGTACTTCCCAAGCAGGCATCTCAAAAACAAGGTTTTCCCTGCTGCAGGATGTGGAAGATGACATCAGTACATAGGATGCTCAAAGATTCAGGGAACTGACCAAAAGATTGTGTATCAAGATTGGAAAGGGGAAGAAATGCAGTTTAACTGACACTATTATTGTGCCAAAGGATTTAAAGATAGTAAAGAGAACTGTTGATCTGTTTAGTGCACTGCAGGGACAGACATTCTCATGGTTATTAGAGGAATTTATTTCTAGGCTTGCAGACTCCCACGGTGTCTACTTAACAGTATCAATTCAGAAATGCAGAGATTTGCTCCTTTCTATTACTGGCAAACTACAGCGCTTGTCATTAATCACCCTGACAATGTGAAAATGCAGCATTATTCTGCTAAGTATTTCTATGCCTTTTGTTTTGTTTTGTGTTTTTTCTCCACTCACCTACCATGTCAAATGCTATAAACACAGATAAAATATACAGTAATTTGTAGTGAAAAAGGAAAAAAGAAAAATGCTTAAATGAGTCATAATTAAAATATGCTTAAGCTTGGGATATCTGTATTGGAGCTTTAAGTTTACTAACTTCATTTTCTTGCTTGATTATATTAAAATAATGGTTTCTAAAAATAATATTCATTATAAGATGACAGTCTGCTTAGCAAAATCAGAAGTACTCTGATCCATGATATAAAATTAGCCAACAACAATAAAAAGGGTTAATTCCTAGTTTTCTCATTTTTTCATCTCCCCTTTTTACACTGAAATATGAGGGGAAATAGAAATAAGTCAGGAAGGACGGCAGAGCCTTAAATAGTCAGCAGAAAAAGACTCCTGTAACAGTCGGGATCGGCCGCGTTTCCGTAGCACACGAAGTACCGGGAATCTGAGCGGAAAAGAACGACCCAGCGATTCCCCAGATCTACGTTTTATCTCAGTTTCCAGCTAGGCAGGGGGTATCTTGCGTGCTGTCAGAGAAAATCGCCTGGAAAGAAGGGAAAGCCGACGTTGACCCCCCTGGGCCCGGCTCCGCGCTGGGCGCACCGCACGCCAAAGCTGCCCCCTAGCGGGGTCCCCGGCCCGTCTGCAGCGCCCACCGGGGCCGGCCCGGCTCGGCTCGGCTCGGCAGTCCCCATCTCCCAGGGATAAGGGGCAGAAAGCAGCGCGGGGAATAGCAGCCCAGCCCTGGAGACCGCAGCCGCCTCTAAAGCAGGAAATGATGGGTTCCGACGTTTTACTCTTTCAGGATGCAATGACTGTTCTGGAAATTAAGATTTATTATTTTTGTCAGCATCCTACCTTCAGCTGCACTTTTTAAAAAGAGGCTAGGATTTTATCATACCGGATGCTTTAAAAGCACCTAGATTTTGGAATACAATTCTCAGATAATGGATCAAATGTCTACTACTGAGTAAATACCGAATACACAAATCCCACTCATCTGAATACTTTAAAATGTGCTGGTTTTATTATTCTAAACAACTGTTGAAAATAGGAAGGTATTTTTTTTTCTCTCTTTGAAAACAGAAACATAAGTATTTCCTTCTACTTTGGGGAATATATACCACAAATTGTTGATTTTGTGGCTGTTCAGAGAATATTGAGAACATTCTTCAGCTACATTTTTATTTGTGTTGTACTTTTCAGTAACTATGCTTTCAGACAAAACATACAACTGTTGATAGACTATTTTGTTCTCTTGTGTGTTCTCATTTTCTCTGTAGAGGATTCAGGTTCAAATCAACAAATCACTTCATAGTTCATAAGAATTCTTTCTGAAAAGGTAAGGGATTAATATGTGACACCTACTGATGGACTCACAGGGCCTGGTATTCCTCTTATTTGTTTTGCTGTGAAAAAAAGTAATCTCACTGAAAATAATATTATTGGAACATAAGGCAGAAATTCAGTTCATGTAGTAGGGATCACTGCAAAAGACAGAGAGGGAATAAAGAAAAAGAAAAATCTCCCCTTCTTGGCCAGAAAGTAGCATAAATCACACCTTTCTTAGGCTGGCATGAAACAACTTCTTAAATATATGCTTAATTTAAAGCCAATGAGGCCAACTTCTACATATGCTATGTCTGGAGCTTTCATTTCAAGTTACCTCTGCTGTGGGACAGTAGACTAAGCGCTCAGTTGCAGCAGAAGCAAATTGGGTGCGTTTCTGGAGTGTATCTTCCACATTTGTTGAATCACACAGGAATCCAGTTTAGATGCTCCAAGAGCCCTCCCTAGCATTGATCAAAGCATGCTGGGGATGATTCGAATATGAGTTTTCAAAGTCCTCTTCTCATCTGAACTAAAGCAGTAGTGCATCAGATGCGCCTTTTGAAGGCCTCCTACTGCCCAGGAAGACCTCCCTAGCAGTGACTGCTCTTTAACCCTATACCCCAAGACTAAGCTCACAAAACCACTCAGAGCTAAGCTGTATGGCACTCGAGTGTTACGCACATGTATGATTTAAGCTGAAACCACCACGCTTCCATTTCTGTAGAATGAAGAGATGCATCTGTCAACAAAATCTGGAACACAAGCTTTATAGACTCATAGAATGGTTTGGGTTGGAAGGGATTTTTAAAGATCACCTAGTTCCAATCCCCCTGCTGTGGGGTAAAGATGAAGTTTCTTTACATTTACTTTCTCAGATTGGTTCCAGATAGGACTTCACGGACTCTCCAACTGGTGAAACTTCTAAACTTTATGATAAAGTTAACCATGTTATCCAGCTACGTTAAAATTAACCATGGCAAAACTGAATGACTAGAGGCAGTTTTGTACATGCATACAGCCATACACACACTGACGTGTAAAGAGGATTTAATTTACAACAGTAAATATTATTATAATTCAGAAGTCAAATTTATGGCTAAGAAAAGCAGTTCTACAGCCAGACACAGCACCTTACAAAAAAAGCTAGGGAGACCTTAGTCGAAAAGTGATGAAGGAAAATCAAACCTCACTGGTTTTAGAATAACATCAGCTAGAGCTGCCAATACAAAGCTTGCATGTTTGAAACAGTGTGAGTAAAATGATGAAGGGTAAGAAGTCTTAGAAGACTTTTTCTAAAAGTGTAGTTAGAACTGACATTTTCAAGGTTTGATGTGTTGAGAAGCAGGTGCTTGCTTTTCTGCATCACTTCTAAAACATTTGAGAATTCCAGGAAATTGACGGCACTTCTTTGTTAAATAAAGTGGGCAAATACCTCAGGACCACAGAACAATAACCTCTGATTACTAATATAATCTAGAGGTCTATATCAAGCAGGTTCTAGACAGAGACTGCAGGAAATCTTACTGATGAATGAGTGAGATCTTAAGAGACCAACATCAGAAGGTCTGGATTTCTTTGCAGAATTTTACACTGGATGCAGTATCTCCTACCATGTCAAAATAGTATTGTGTTTTATTCATGGTAGTTGAAGACATTAAATAGCTGGACTATTCGAGGTCCTGGACCATGTATTTAAAAGTGTACCTATCACTGTGAGACAGTTTGCAATGTGAATGCATAGTTGAGTTTATATTGCTTTTTTAGAAAGCACATGAATTCATAAATAGCAAAATAGAAACTGTTTAATTGCTTTGCAAGGAGCAGTATACAGAATAGTAGTGAGGTTATTAATGGTCTTTTTATTCATCTGCTTGGTTGCAGGATAGCATGTAGACTGCCTCACTGTTAGAGAACAACTCCACATGAAAAAAAATAAAATCCAGCTTCCTCTTGCTGTTATGAATACCAGAAAAAACTTTGATAGATAACTTAAACCTTTTGGCTTCTTAATCTTTAATATTATGGACGTAACATATCTATACTGCTTTCAAGTTTAAGCTGGCAATCTCATAATCCAAGTGATTTTTCTATTAACTGATTACTTCCAAAAGGTACAAAATACCCCATTACCAACCTCATAAAACATTTCATAACTTCCCTTTCCTTTCCTGTCAAAAACTAGAAAGCATAAAAATATGCACTTATTCATAAAAATAAATCAATAAATACACTGAAAGTACTAAAAATTAAATCTCAGAAGAGCAATCATATTTCACAAGAATGCAATATTAGAAATATTTTCAAATTTATTTTCATGTTGTTTTTTTTTTCAATATTTGTTCCTTCTAATTTTAATTTTTATAAGATATGAAAAGAGGCATCTTAACTACTTATAAACACCTCAAAGTAAAAAACTATAAATAGCAAAACTTTGTAAATTACATAACAATTAGCAGCAAATAAGGTCATTTCCATACTAAGACATAATTACACAGGACTTTGGACAGCAAGAAGCAAATGAAAGGCTGTAATGACAAGATTGCAATCTTTCTGAGGTCTTTTTTTTTATTTTTATTTTTTTCCTCTCAAATGGCATCAACTGTGATAAGTACTGCCACAGAAAATTAGTGAGGTGAATGAAGCAGCCATTCAGTCAGTACATTCAGTTTATCCTTTGGCTATCACATCAGTGTGTGCACAACTATGTGCATACACACTTACCCTTGCTTGTTCTGCACTAGGAAATGCTTAACATTCAAGAAACTATCTCTACACAATTATTTCTTGAAGAAAATGAATACTTCAAAACCCAAACATTTTCATCAATGTTTTTCATTAAGTTTTCAAAGAGAAGTACATTAAAAAAAAAAAGTTCGGAAAACATCATGTAGAAAATTCTGAAAATTTGAAAAAAAAGACAGAGTTCTATAAAAATAAAGCTTCCAAAAGGCTGAAAAAGATAATGAGCCTTAAAAAGAAAGGAGAATTACTGGCAGACTTTTACTGTCCTTTGTGCATATAGGCAGGGTTTAATGAGAACATGATCTACTAGAAGCATATGATGGTCAGGTCAATAATTATTTCAGAGAACTCAACACATACAATCTTTGGAACCAGACAGGTTATATCCAAGGATGTTAATCAAACAGGCTGATGTTCTGGGAAGGCCACTTACTATATGATCTCTGAAAGCTCATGGAGACCAGGGAGAGGTCCCTAACAACTGGAGAAAGGCAAATGTTGCAGCCATCTTCAAAAAAAGGCCAGAAGGACTATTCGGGGTACTACAGGCCAGTTGGCCTCATTTCAGGCTCTGGAAAAATCAGGGAGTGAGTCCTCTTGGAACACATTTCTGGGCACACAAAGAAGATGACTGGAAACAGTCAGAAGGTATTCAACAAGGGTAAAGCAAGCCTGGCCAATCTAATTGTCTTCTTAACAGAATGATGAGGTTTCTGGATGATGGAGAGCGGTGGATATGGTTTACCTTGAATGCAGCAAGGCTTTCAACACCACCATCCACGTGAATTTTGTATCCCAGTTGGAATGCTGTGGCATGGATGGGTGGACAATGAAATGTGTAGAAAGCTGGTTGAACTGTCAGGATCAGAAGGTAATGCTTAACAGGTTGTGCTGTACCTGGTGGTCAGAAACAAGTGGAGCAACAGAGGGGTCCTTCATCAATTGCTTCTAGGAGATAATGAAGTGCACTTCCATCAAGTTTACAAGTGTCACTAAATCGGGCTGAAAAAAAGCCAACATACTTAAGTATAGAGCTGCCATTCAGAGGGAGCTAGATAGGCTGGAGGGACAAGCCAAGAGAAACGTTATGAAATTCATCATGGACAAATGCCAAGTCCGGCACCTGGAAAGCAAGAACTCCTTGAAACAATACAGGTTGAAAACTCAGCTGGGAAGAAGCTCTGTGAAAAAGGATTTGGGGGTCCTGTGGGCAGCAAGCAGAACATGAGCCAACAGCATGCCCTTGTGGCTAAGAAAGCCAATGGGATCCTAGCCTGCTTCAGGAGGAGTGCAGACAGCAGGTCAAGAGAGGTGATCCTCCCCCTCTACTCAGATCTGGTGAGGCCACACCTGGAATACAGTGTGCGCAGTGCTTGGCTCCTCAGTACAAGAAGGGCGTAGAACTTCTAGAGAGGGTCCAGTGCAGAGCTGTGAAGATGATTAAGGGATTGGAGCATCTGTCCTATGGGTAATGACTAAGCGATCTGGGCCTGTTTAGCCTAGAGAAGAGGAGATTGAGAGAGCATCTTGTCAACTTCTACAAATACCTGACGGGACAATGTAAAGAGGATGAGGCCAAACTCTTCTCAGTGGTGGCCAGTGATAGGACAAGGGGCACTGGGTATAAATTGAACCACAGGAGGTTTCATCTCCATATAAGGAAGAACTTCTTTAATGTTTGGGTGACAGAGCACTGGAACAGGTTGCCCAGAGAGGTTGTGGAGTCTCCTTCTTTGGAGATATTCAAAACCCACCTGGATGCACTCCTGTGTAACATGCTGTAGGTGACCCTGCTTGAGCAGAGGGGTTGAACTAGAAGATCTCTGGAGGTCCCTTCCAACCTCAACCATTCTGTGTGATTCTGTGTGTGTGACTAGCAGCAGCACAGCCAGCAGGGAAAGTATTACCCTACTTTGCTCAGCATTCATTAGGCAGCATTTAGAATACTGCATCTGATTTTGGGCCTCCCAGTACCAGATCTTAAAAAGCTAAAGTGTGTTCAGCACTGGACCACCAAGCAAGTCCAGGGGTCTGGAGCACTTGCTCTGTGAGGAGAGGCTGAGGGAACTGGGCAAAGAGATGGCTTCAGGGAACCCAACAACAGCTTTCAAACACCTGTGAGGAGGTCACCAATAAGATGCAGCCAAGCTCTTTCCAAGGGTGCATCCTGGGAGGATGAGAGGCAACAGGCATAAAGTAAATTGAGATGCTCAGAACAGATATAAGGAAAAAAAAAAAAACACACCATGAGAACAATCATGATATGGAACAGGTTCCCAAGAGAGAGAGTCCCAAGAGGCGCAGTCTCCATTGTTAGAGATTTTCCACATCTGCCTAGCCAAAGCCCTGAGCAACCTGGTCAACCAGAGATGACCCTGCTTTGCACAGGGTCCTAAGGTCCCTTCCAACCTGAATTATTCTGTGATGTTATGACATTAAGGAAATTAAAATCTCCCACATGTCAACACAGGTACATCTTACATAACACTTTGATGAGTACCTGAGGACAGATGGAAAATTAAGGAGCAAGGACTAATCACACAGGGATAAGTTCCTAAAAGTGATTCTAGTGACTTTCATTATGATTAACAGGCTAAGAAAATAAAAGGTATATTTTCTATTTTTAACCTAAGAAAATGAGGCTTTAGTGGTTGTGCTGTCCATCATTCATTTCCCACAATAAAATAATAATTTTCTGTATAATAATAACAATAATTTTCTAGCTTTTTTGGCCAATTTCAAGCAAATCTGACAGGAAAATCAGTCTCAAAGATAACTGTTGTTAAAAGCTTTTTTTTGAAAATTGGTTGGTGGGGAGAAGAGTGAACATCCTGTTTGTGTTGTCCCACAGGAAAAGAGAAGCAGAGAGTCACTGTAGTCCATTTTGTTTGGCAGCTGTATTCCAGCCAGCCAATCAATACACAAACTGATCCAGAGTACAGTTATGTTCTTTATGCTGTGTTAAACATATATGAATGTTTGTTATTGTTTTCAAACCTTGGCACCCACTTCTTTTAAATTTTGCTGCTGTCATACAATACTTGTAGACAAAAGATCATCTACCCAGAACTAAGACTATATAATATTATATTATCATCATGTTGCTCTAATACATAGAGAACTGACTCAATGTCTTAATGAAGTTATTACTAAAACCCAATTTTCTTGACTGATATCATGCATAACGATACAGTAGAACAGCAAAATAATTGTCTTATTTTTTTAGTATAACTTTTGAATGTTTTCAAGCTCATGCTATGAATTAATCCCTCTTTTATGGGAAAAGCAACCAGACACTTAAAATAATTAGAGATCAGATTAAATATCTTAAAATTAAAGTCTAGTCTAAAAGAAAATTATATACTCCAGGAAGCAACAAAGAATATAATATCAGAAAGAGATACTTGCAATGGATCAATGGTATTGTTCCTCCAAAATAACAGCAAACAGGCATTTTACTTACTTTTACAGAAAGTATCTGCAATGCTCTGCTTCACTTTATGTCAATTTCTCTTCCATGTTAAATAAAAAAAAATATTTTCTGTGAATCCCCAGATAAATAGATACAAGGCTAAATTAATCTCAAGCATATAGACTAAAAAAAAAATTCTGGAGCAGAAACTACTCTTGCAATCTGCAATGTATCTAGTGCTATAATAGCCAATGAAAACACATTTTGTTCAGGTCAACTTCCATAATTTTCTGGATCAAACCAGAAGTCTTGAGTGGAATTTGCACAAAGCACAAAAAAGTTGTGCTTTGCACAAAGTTCAAACAAGAACTTACCCTTCAGGAAAAATAAATTTGAATTATCAACTCTACTGAGTTACTGAAGCTCACCTGGATGAAAGGCTAAACTTCCTAAGTCTTCAAATTATTACTACCAAGATCTGTGACTACCACAGAACTTGCTACTTTGTACTCCAAACATAATGTGCACCTCCTTTGACTCTTTGACATATATGGTATGTAAAAAAAAAATTGAACAAAAGAAAAAAAATTGAACTCAAACTGCCTTGGAAGAAGAAAGAGAAAATCATATTTATTAGATGATAGCTACAACACGAACACAGCAGAGAAATGACAGTGACAAAAGCTATATAAAACAGAAAATTATATCTTCTGACTTCATCTACAGATGTTAAAAGACTAGGCTGCCTCTGCTGTCAAAAAATGTTCTTGCAGGAGGAACTTAAATGTAGGCATACACTGCACCACAGCAACTACAGAGCAGCAATTCTTTAAGAAGCATCAAGGGAATTCTGCAAAAAAACTCACTAGAACATCTGTTGTGTCGAACCCAATAGCAGTTCTTGCAACAGAATCTCTCATTCAGTGCGCAGTTGACCAAATATTCAACTAGCTAAAAGATGCTTTGCACATCACATCCTAATGATCCAATACCAACAGTGAAAACGTACCTTAATTGTCTACACTTAAAGTAATAGAAGTCATCACAAATAAGGCATCAGACTTGAGGACATACTGCAACTCTCTTAGGCTATGCCTACACAGATAGCTGCAGCTGAGGATGAATGAGAATGCCAGTGGTTTGCGATGGCTGGATATAAATCAGGGGTTTCTGTGAAATTACATAGCTGCACCAACATAGCATTGTCCCTAAAGCAAGTATATCCTGCTTTCCAGCCATGTCTGTTAGCTTATGACACTAACTACAATGTCATATTATTTTAGATATCTCACACGAAGGCCCAAGACAGTTAATTTCCAGACAACTCTAAGCCTATTTGCTTCTGGTCATATTTGTCTTCATACATATTTGCATTTTCATAGTTCTACAGCCCACATACTCATGACTAAACTCTAACATTTCCCAGATTTTTAGTGTAATTCTTTGCTTCAGTCTGTACAGCAGAAGAAACCACTACAATGACTTTTGTATGAATGTAATGCTTTTTTTGTCACTGAGCATTTTACAGTAAAGTATGCTAAGTTATGCTAATCATCAGGTTTAATGGTTAGTGACTTAAAAACACTCAAGATTTTTTTTTCCATTGAAACACTTTCATGGGCAGCACAAACACAAGCTATTTCAGATGATATAATAAGACCTATTTAATAAAAGTAAATCTGAATTATTTATTTTCACTTTTATTCTACTCCACAAATACCTTCAATTCCCGTATCACGAACTGTCTGCATTAAGCTCTAAAACTATCTGTATCAGTGATTCAATAAATGTCTTCCCCAAAGCTACAATATTATTCTCATCCTGTCTCAAATTTGCTATATAAACTTTAACAAATAATTTTAAATTTTACTTGTAGCTATTCCATTTAGAATGTATGAATTAGAATTCCATGTAGAATTTAGAATGTCTTATGTATGTATTAGGTCATGAAAACAGGCATTTTATTAGGAATATATAGGGAAAATTATTTTCCAGTTTATATTGTAAATTTAATCTTTCTCGTTACAATCTAAGACAACAAAAAATATTCCCATATATTTTGGGTTTCTTTACATTATAAATATTGACAGAAAGCCATATCTAGACTGACAATAATAAATGCATTTTTACATTATCTTATGCGTGTTTGTTATACGGCATTTTATACTTGTTTGCAAACAATTAAGGAACCAATGAAACCTACCAATATGTTAACTTGATGGTGTGATATTGTGGAGGCAAACCAAGTGTCAAATCTGTTGCATGAATTAGATTCTAAGACAACTGCCAGGCACTTTTATAACTTATGTATGGTACGGAAATAAATTAACTAATGCTGTCTGAATGGGTCAAGTATTATAAGCTGCTTCCATGCTTTCTTTTTTAAAATTTTCAAAAAAAAAAACCAAAAAAAAACCCTGAACTTCTGTGAAAGCGAGGAAAAAAAAAAAAAACAAGAAAAAAAACCCTACCTTTAATGTAACTAAGGCATGGTGGCTATTTTGAGATTTGCATTTGAAAAGAAATAATTTTCTTCTCTCATTAAAGATGACAGTCTACCCTGGTTTTACCTCACATATTGAATCCTATGCTTTCAACAAGTCGCAGTCTTCCCTGTACTGAAATAAATCCAGTTAGAATTCATTCTTGTCATTCACTTTGTCAGAGGTAAGGCAAGGAACAAAGAAATGGCCATGGTGAAAAAGAGATCTATAACAACATTTTTACATGTAAATGGACACTCAGATGGGCATTAAGGCCTAAACATAGTTTTATAGCTGCATTTTAATGATAAATCCATGCAAGATTGGCACAGGATGCATAAGAGTTGTGCGCTTTCAAAGTAAGAGATTGAGGCCATGCAGGATATCTTCAGGCATCTAGATGTTTCTAGAAACCTGTATTTAAGCAACTAAATTTCCTCAGTATTTTAAACCTGCCTGGCTTTACACTCATCAATTCCTTATAGATATTACCCTAAGATTATATATCCTATTCTAAAAAGAGAGCCAGACAGTAAGTAGGTCCCCTGGTCTGTATCCAGATGTCTTAGGATCATATCTATACATTTTCATCTAATAGAGCACAGAGGCTGGATCTGATTCAGATGCCATAGATGAGCAAGTTCTCAAGGCTTACCAGTGGCTGTTTCTGCACCTATATAGGAGAAAAACAGCGATGTTCTCTGTGCTTCTTTTTTCTATTATCTTGATCCACACATGAGATCAGCTCTCAACTCAACAGCATTTATTAGTAAGTGATTATAACAAATGCTACAATGAGGTGTTAAAAAATACGACCACAAAATAGTTACATCTCTGCCAATGAATAGAATCTTATGTATAATAAATGCTTTTCATCAAGCCTTATCAAGCTCTGAGTATTAACAGCTAATTTGCAAGGCAACCCACAAATGGTTGCCAACTGCACTGCTATCCAAAAATGAGCTTTCTTTATGGTTCATTCTTGTTACTATAACCGTTGTTAGCTGTTTGTCACTTCTATAATATTGCCAACCTGTTTTGGCACCATCATTATGGATTTGGGATCTTTTCCCTAGTCAGAGAAGGGCAACCTGCTCTAGGTGTCCCTGCTTGAGCAGGTAGGGTTGAACCAGATGACCTCCAGAGGTTCCTTCCTATCTCAGCCATTCTGTGATTCATGATTAGCTAATAAAAACTACTTTACAAAATATTTTTTCTGATATAACTAAGAGTGACATATGACTTTTTTCATCTTTTCAGAATTAAAAACATTTTGTAAGGATATCTGATATGAACTTTCCCAAACTCTCTCAGAACATTTAAATTTAATTAGATTTCAGATTAATTAGATAAGCATTAGTCTAGTCTGTAACATACACTCTGGAAAATAATTCTTAAATAAGACATGAAAAAGACAAAAAACAGTTTTCTGAAAACTAATAATAGAGCTCCTTTAAGACTGTAAGAAAAAAAGTTTAAAAATGTTTAAGGTCTACAATATCTGTAAAACTTAAGTATTTTGCTTTTAAATTAACATCTTTTGAGAATTTCTCCATTTTTTATGTCTTGTGATAATAGATATTATATTCTTTGTGAATGATTTGCAACACCAATAGAATAATTTAAAATTAATATATTGTTGGTCTATTCTGGAAAAAGTTTATTGCACTTTATTGATCCAGTAACTGTTAGAAAGGAACGCTTTCAGAGAGTACGTGCTGTTGTTCACAGTAACAAGACTGTAGCAATAAATATCCTTAGAATACAATATCCTGACAAGAGAAAAAAGGTCTTCCAAAAGTGTTAAGTTGACAAGACATTATGTAGACAATCTTTAAAACATCTATTTTCTAATATAGATTTAGTAAATTTTTTTTTCAGTTATTGTGTGTTGTTATTGAAGATCTAAAGGGACCTGTAGCGATTTCCTAAATATTAATGACTAATACAAAAATACACTGGCTAAAACTGCTACAAAGAAGGGAGACTATTGTTAAGTTCAGGTATAGGGACAGGAAAACTTATGGCATCTAAATGATTATTCTTATTGGCACTTTAACATACATTTACTCTACAACATTCAGATTGTATTATCTTAATGCGACTATTGAAAAAGATAACACAAAAAATTTAGTATCTCAAGTACACAGGTTGAAGTTACAAATTAAATGAGTTAGGCTCACAAAAGACAAATCATGGCGCTGCTGCTGTTTCCTGGGGTTTGCTGTGTACTCTGAAAACAAAGAAGCAAATTCCACTTGGAATGGGATGGTGTCACCCCATATATCTGTCAAAAGCACAATCACTTATCATGTTGTGAAATTAATTTGTACAGGAAAAAAAAAAAAACAAACACACACCTCCTATTAAGAAACTATGATAGACCTAGGCTACCTGTTGCAGACTAATTTTTTAAGTACATGAGTTTGTGAAAAAAGCAAAAATTTGCATTCATCCTACGTTTCTGAAAGGCAAACAACTTTACAACTAAAAGAGCACAGAAGGGATCATCCCAGCATTTTTAATTGTACTTTTGCATTTAAATATTTCCTGTTATCTTACAGCAAGTACAGTATGAACACTTACATATAGGCAAAACATGTGAAGCAGCAAGGTTTTCAAAGACTTTAGAAGATTGGATTTGTAATGCTATTTGAGTATGTACGATCACAATGAATTTCTGTAAAATTGGCATGTGCTCTGTTGTAAAACAAATTGAAAACATATTTGTTTTCTTAGCAAAAGGAACACACTAAAGTTAATTACAAAGTATCTAGATATAAATTGGGACTTCCTGGAAATCTATTTCACACCAAAGACGAAAGATTTCCAGAATACGCTAACACAGTATGCAGCTAAGCTTTAAATATCTTAATGTTACCTACAATTAATAATCTATTACTAAACAAACTAGTGAAGATTGGGGTTAATATCCAAAGATAAAGACAGGTATATTTCTTTGCATTAAAATTTGGTGTGTTTTTTAGAGAAGGCAAATAAAAGTAATGCAAAGAACAATCACTTCATCTTTATTTTCTTTGCCAAATAAACAATCTGCGCTTTAATATAAACTTCTAAGGCTTTTAGTAACATGTGAGATGGCAATGTACAAACCTTTCTTTCCATTCCACTAAGTCCTAAAGAGCACCTGATTTACACATGTCCAATTTTCTGCAAAGTAATAAGTGTGATTTCCTCAGAATTGACCTTAGATTTTTTTCAACTGTTTGCATAGAGTATTAATGACTTCTAAGTAGCACACAAACACTTAAAAATTCATTTTCAGTTCTGCCTATGCCTAATATACAAATTTACTAAAAATAAAACAAATCTCTACAGAAATGTTTTTCCTTTGATCCACCTATTTGCCATCACTATCAAACAAGACTTACTCAGATATTAGATTTTAACTGAATTTCTCCTCTTGGGTCTGGTGCCAGGATGTTCTGAGTGGCCAACATCAGCCTCTATTGCTGTCATCTTTGGAAGTGAACATATTCCTTTTCCATGCTTCATTAAGAGCAGACATTTTAGCTCCAGTGATTTTTTCTAGTTACTATGTAGTGAACTCATACATCAGCCACTACATGCTAATTTAGCCTATACAATAAAAATATTACTGAAAAATAGTTAGAAGTTATCCTATACAAACTATATTGAAAATAAATGAAGAGAGAGATTTTGTGAGAGTTTTGCTTGCTTATGTACGGTTGTAACGGAAAATGACAGAATATTCTCCAAAGGTGTACACTGCAATCTCAGCTCAGGGAAACTTACAATATTACTGAAGTGATACTAGAGTAGCAGTAACTTTACCTATAAAATATGAACTTTAATGAGAATCCAACATGAATGTTTCTATTTATTTCTATGAGATTTAGAATAAGCTCTCTGCTAGTAACTGTGAAGGTAATGAAAGTTCTTCTGTGTTCCAGCTATCATAGAGATCATTGTCTCTGCATTTACTTAAATAATAATTTCCTACCTATTACTTATTACAACCTTTTGATTTCCTAAATCCAATATTCATAAATGAACAAATAATAGTAGGAAATTTCTTTCTGGATTCTTTCAAACATATAATGCATACTTTCTCTAACACACACTCCCTTGAAAGCAAGAGTGTTCCAATTATACTTCCAAAACTGTCTTAAAACATCATCATCAGTAATGCTTCTCATAAACACAGCTTCATTGATGTCTCAGTGGAAGACTTACACCGATGGTTTCATCCCTTACAGATACAAACAGCTAGAAGCAAAATGCTGAAGGCTGTATTGTCTTCTTTCATCTCCTCCCAAGCATTTGTGTGCAGTCCAAATGCACCTCACAAAACTGCAGAAGCTACAGGGACCATCTCAGAGTTCAAACAAAACCAAGTAAACAGTGACACAGTAAAACTGACACCACAAATGAAATATTTAAAAGAAAACAAAAGGTGTGTGATTCCAGACAGCAGTCAAAGCTTATCATCACCTTGAGTTGGTGCCAATCATACTAAAAGAAGAATGCACCCCCAGGCAAACTCCAGATGACTTGAAAAAAAATAATATTTTATACTTCTCTAGTACCTTTACCTGATGATTTCAAAATATTTGACAAACATTAATTCATTTCACCTCCAAATACTTTCTGCAGCTGGCTAAATATCACTGTAGTCCAAATAAGGGATAAACTGTCAGTGTTGGGGGACCAAGCTTTCAGCTAAGAGTACATCCTTGCTGTGCATCAGTGGAAGAAAATGCATGTGGGAAGATTCTCAAGGTTTCTCACAGCTTGGTCTCTGAGTTATTGAGACCAGTAACTAAGAGTTTGGGCAAAGCCACCTCTGGGAAAAGTGCAACACCAAATATCCCCAGTTTTTATTATCTGTGAGAGCAGCTGCTGTGGTTTAGCCCAGGCAGGCAGATAAATACCAGACAGCTCTGACTCTCCCCACATGGGATGGGGGAGAGAATCAGAAAGGGAAAAGTGCAAGAACTCATGGGTTGAGATAAAGACAGTTTACTAGGTAAAGCAAAAACCATAGCCAAGTGAAGCAAAACAGGGAATTCATTCACTACTTCCCATCAGCAGGCAGGTGTTCAGCCGTGTCCAGGAAAGCAGGGCTCATCATATGTAGTGGTTTCTTGGGAAGACAAATGACATCACTCTGAATGTCCCCTCTTCCTCCTTCTTTACCCCAGCTTTTATTTCTGAGCATGATACCATACGGTATGGAATATCACTTTGGCCAGTCTGGCTCAGCTGTCCCAGCTGTGACCCACCCAGTTTCTTGTGCACCCCTAGCCTCCTCACTGGTAGGGCAGCACAAGGATCTGAAAAGTCCTGGGCTCTGTGCAAGTGCTGCTCTGCAGCGACTGAAAACTTTGGTGTGCTATCACCACAGTTTTCACCAAAAATCCAAACCACAGCATCATGTGAGCCTCTGCAAAGAAAATTAACTCTATCCCAGCCAAAATCATGACAGCAGCTTGGGTCCAGACTTTGCTTCTGACTTATTCTTCATTTTTGTATATGTCATCATGACAAACAGAAGAATTTCTCTTACCACAGCAGAACAATATAATATATAATATATATTTTAAAAAAAGTTAAATGCATATTAGAATCTCAAAATTTAGGTATGTCTGAAGAGCCAATTTTGTAAAATTCCAATCACTTGACAATTTCGATGAATGGGACTATTCTTCCATATATAAGTATTTTCACTATTACATTAATAGTTTACATTCTCAGAATTGTCAAGGACTTTTTGTGGTAATTCAATAAATGTTTTCAACTATAACATTTTATTTAAGGTAAACGTATTTGTTAACTCTTAAATAACTCATACCGCAAAAAACAACCTTCCACCACCACCAAAAACAATAAAGCATGTCCCATAAATCAGAAACTTTGTTGTATCACTGCCATTAATATCTTATATACCATCAAATTAAAGAACTGGAAGAACAATTCTAGAAAGTATAAACCTAGGTATTTTATTGCAAGATGCCAAAAATTTTCAACTTCGGGTACTGATAATAAATGACTGGATTGCTAGTCTCTGTTATGTTACTAATGAGCCACAATCAACAAAATAGGTTTCACTCAATTTGCATCAGAATGCAATTCCCAGATTACAAGTACTACATATAATATACTAAGAGAAAAAAATAAGTACCACGTGTACCATGAGATCACAGATTTATTATCCTTTTAATACCTTTCTATATTTCTCTTCATTGTCTTGACTTACTGTATGACATCTAATATACAGAGAGACTTATAAAAAGATGACACTGGATTTAGAACTGCTAATAATTCTAACTATGCTTCTTAGACATAAAGTGAGAACTGCTCCTGGAATTAGTAAATCCTTTATAATTACAAGGGATTTTACTCAGATACTCCTATCACAGGTTAAGATTTTTATATCAATAACGCTGTGTACAAGTACAAAAGAATAACTAATAATAACTCAGAGTAAAGGTATATATCATTTTAGTGACAAAGAAATATATAAGCAATACCATGTTAGGTTTTCATCCAATGCTAGTGATAGTTGGTCAATATATTTTCAATTTTACAAAAATGCTTATAAAATAAATAGCAATTTTCCATACACTTTCTATTTTCAGTAAGGAGAAAGTATGGTTTGCAGCTTTAAAAGGTATTTCCACAAGAAGGAGAGTAGGAAACAATCACCAATAGTAAAACAAAAACTAAAGGATGTCATTGGAAATAACAATTTTTAGAAGTTACTTACGCCTGTCGGTCCCTGTACATCTTGTTAACTTTCTCCCATTGGAAGTTAAGCTGAGTCAGCTTGTCTTGTATATTTGCTGCTTCCCTTGGTGTAGCACTTTGCAAAGCTGGTATCTTCTTGCTGTGAATAATATCTATATGACCCTGCAGTCTCCCCAGGCGATCTTTAATGTTCTGTAATATCAAGATTTTAAAAAGAAAAACAGAACATCAGCTGTAAGAAAAAACATTGTTGATAAGCAAAAGAAAGTGGAGAAAAATGTACATTAAGCAACAGCCTGGATAATAATAACAATTTTACAATACAACCAAGGTAGTAATGACCAAATGCCCATCCTTTCTTTGAAGACATTATTAACTGTAGCCCGCTGGAGGGGAAGCAAAGTGCTGTTAATTCAGTAACTCATTAATTCCCCTACGACAAGGTTACAACTGTTTTAACCCCATTTCTTCTTAAGAAAGCAGAACAAAGTCCCATTTTACAGGCTCATGTTTAAGAGTGTTTTTTAATTATTTGCTGTTTAGGCTCCTCTTTTGTACTTGTTTCAGCAGATATTACACAGAAGTCAAAGTTACAGCATGAGAAAAGTAGCTTATCAGGTATCACTGTTTTTGCCTTTTGCTGGGTATTCACAACCCAACATTTGCCATTCTTTAATTGGTCCTTTATTCCTATTAATACTCAGTTCTTTGTGTTTCAGAGTAAGACAAAATAGTCAACAGTATCCCTTCATAACTGCATAATGCCATCTGTTGGAAAACCAAGGAAGAAAAACTGAATTTACTTGGGGCCCTTAACATCTTTATAGTGTATGAAAACATTAAAATTTTCATACTTTGTCAATGGCCATTCATTAGCCAACTATCAATCCACTCACTTCCATGACTGAATTACACAGATTTTCTGTATTTTTTCCTCTACAAACAATATGTAAATATGTTGTGCATTTTGTGAACTAGGTGGGGTTCAACATCTCTCTTTCTACTAAATCTTTTAAAATCATTTGAATGACTGAATTTGTTGGAAAACTCATTGCTAAGCAAAGGTATTGTCATAAACTGTGTACTGACTTCACTATAAAGCATTAAATGTAACAAGAAGTCATCACCAGAGACTTTCTTCTTGTGAATCCATATTTATGTAATGAAGTCCTTGAGCAGAGGATTTCATGATACATTTCAGTCTACCATGAACACAAGCACAGTTTGGTACTTCTATGATTTTCTTGTTCTTTACCAGAAAGAAGATACAAATATATTTTGGATCAACCAAAAACCACAAGTTACATAAGCTTGCCTTTCAATCTCACATTATAAATACTAAAGCCAGAGAAATAACTGCTGGTTTTGAAGGAAAAACATGTCTTTTATACAATTTATACAGCTGTCATATCAATACTATGTTACAGTCCTGGTAACATACAACATATATAGCATTACCAGAAAGGAAACTCAAGCAAAATGAATGCTTCTGAAATGCATGTTAATCATTCATTCTTTAAAACTTTTCATTTCTGTTTCTTCCAGGTGTCCTCCTCTGGCCTCAGTGCCACAAGGTATATGATATTTGTTTTAGCGGTTTTATTTTTCTTTCTATGGTATTTCTGTTTGGAAGTAAAATGCTCTTTCTTCCAGATTAGTCAAGATATCCATGTAAAGAAAGAACATGTCAAATCTGGTAATTTCCTTCAGCAAATCAAAAACATTTCCTCACTAAAATGAACTCCATTCTTTTGAGAAGCTCTGGGCATTGTTCCTTACAAAGCTGAACTTCCCATTATACGTCTTGCTGCATGAATAAAATGAAGGAAGGCATGAAAGGATTTAAATAAGTGCTTTGGATTGGTGACTGCATCAATCTGTCTCTAGTCTAAAGTTAGACTTCCTTTTTCTGAAGCTTGTAAAGTTAAGACTTCTCCTTCTTCATAATGAAAGGCTAAAAACTATGACAATTTAAGCATTTGAAACAATAATTTAGATGGTGAAAACAAAGCTCACCAAAATCTGGACAAAAGTAGACAAATCATCTGATATACCAGTGAGACACTAAAAGCCTCAGATGATTCTTGTGATAGGTATACACAAATAGCAGTGCAAAAATTAATGTCTTATTACATTGTTATAGTATCTAGCTGTTTCTTACCATTCCTTCTTTTTAATGAATTCTTAACACAGGGATGCACGTCTTGCTGCAATTGCTCCAAAACGAAAGGTATACTATCTGCATAAAAATCTACAGCCATATCCAACTCTTCTCCAACCATTTCTTCTAGCTCCCTAGATTTCCAATGCCATTACATCTAACTCTTCTATGGTGTCTCTTATTTCTTCCAAAATACATATGCTTCACATTGTATATTGAGAACTTATAGCTAGGAACTTATCAGACCAACTGACGAGTTATTCTTAAGTCTTGCTTAACACAGAAATATTCTTCAGTTGCTGCGCACAGCTCTGCAGCAACTTTGGCCATTAGATAAGGGAGAATTCTGATTTGACAGAGTTATGAGAAGTACAAATTACCAGCCTGTGGGTGAGCTCTTTCACACTACCAGCACTTTCAAAAGGAGGCAGGGATCAATGGATGTTGGGTTATTTCACAGTAAGAGGGGAAAAAAAAAAAAAAAAAAAAAAAAAAGAGAGAAAGTTATAATCACTGTTTAACAATCTGTTAGTCTGGTGCAACCCTGTAGCTGGAATCTGATAGCTCTATTTCACCATGCAGAAAAATATCAGACTTGGATTTCCCTTGTTAATGAAGAACAGGCATCAGATCTGAAGTAGTATGGGAGAGATTTTGTAGGTTATAATGTAAAAGAAATAGAAGAAAAAAGACCATTAGTATGAATGGGATCTTCCTTAACCCATTGCCATTCTGGTTATTGCAAATGAATCTATCTAAAGAGTCCCTCAGCCATTTTCTCAGAAGGTTTCTGACAGATATGGGAAGTCTGCACTGATTGTTGTTGTTGTTGTTTTATCTCCATGGGCTGTAAAGGATAAGAATGCTGTAGTTATTGAGGTACAACAGATATCCAGTGTAAGCACACACCATTCGGTGGAGTTATCAAAAAGAAAATAAAAGCTGTACTAAGCATTTACAAGCACATATCCCATCACGTTGTTATGCCTTCCCTGTATTTCCACTCAAAGTTACGTCTCAGGCATATAACTTGGGTTTGGTAATACAAATGAAGAACAAAGTTGTCTTTCCTTAGTTTCTCCTAGAGAAAGAACCACAGCTACAAAATTCAGTTCTGGAAAACAATATATATATATATATATATATATATATATGCAGGCTTTCATCTGTTTTAAGTACAACTAAAAAAAAAAAAATCTTCTTCGGTGTCCTTCTATTCACCTATTCTGAAGGACAAGACCCCATTTATATATCAACATTGTACAAAAAGAATGAAATAGAGGTCTGATCCTGCAAAACCTTGCTGAACTGTACAAGCTGAAGTCCAGAACACATTCTTCTAACAGCACCTTTTACAGCTAGAAAAAAAGTGCTCAGTTTTGTAATAGTTTGGGTTGTCTCTGTTTATAATATTCTAAAGGCTACAAACTTCCAATTAATACATTTTAAAAAGGTTCTTTTATCTTCTATGATAAAAAGAAAGAGTCTATCAATCACAAATTATAACAATTTAAATGTAGTTTAAAGGTTATTTTTAATTATGAAAACTTGACACCAAGGTTTTATTTTATCTTTAAGGTTTTCTAGTATTATCAAATAGAAACTGTGGGGGTGTATTCTTTTCTGTGTTTGTGGTTTTAATAGTTCTGTTTCAGAAATAATGACACTTGAACTTTAGATCCTGGATATAATGCTCACTTAATGCAAAATTAAAGACCACATCCATGTTTTGTATGTTAGAAACATTTTCTTTTTTTTTCTACGTTTTAATGGAATTCACTTTTTAAATATTTTACACACTTTTACTGATATATATTGGTTTAATTTTAAATATTCTAAAATTCCTGAATGAAGTCAATCATGAAACGAACAGTGCTATGCTTAAAGTACAGTGAAAGCAAATACAAATTAAGTTAGATGCACAAAATAAATTAAAGTGTAAATAGACAGAGGTGTGAGGAACCTGCTACCTACTATTTCTAGTCATTACTCCAACATATGATCTTTGGGAAAACTTACCAGCTCTAAACATGTTAACTTGCATGCTTTTTGCACAAAGTTGATAATAAAAGAATCAGTAGCAAACAGTAAAGAACAGTAATTGAACTCACCTAATATATTTCAATAAAAAACAAAACAAACCAGAATTAAGTATGAAAAAGGTGTTCAAAACATAATATGAACATCTGATAATGTTCAGAAAGGCTATAAAATGTCAATTTAAACCTTAATACGCTTAATGAGATATGGAAACAACTTCAGCAGGTCCTACTCAAAAAAAGTAGGATTTTTTTTCTTTTAAATACTATGACAAGATATAAATTGCTAGTAAATAAAAAGTTAAAGGTTTACAGTGACAGCAGATTTTTTCACATTACTGTTATTCCCAAAGCAATGAAATTCTATACAATTTGAATTACATTCTTTTTGTTTGGATATGTTGTCTTCTGTCATGTGTTTTCTCTCTGACTCATAAAACATGACAGACAGTAAGACATTTATGATTCACTATTAAATATCTAGAATTGTTATTTTTCTGGTATAGGAATTTAAGTAATGGACCAAGAAATCTATGTTTAGATATATCATGTAGCTGACCAAAAAAAAATTATAAAGTTAAAAAAAAAAAAAAAAGCTTAGGATTCCACATATTCCTAATGCAGAAAAGTCAAAAACCCAGAAGTTTGGAATGTCAGTATTTACATGTCCTGACCTTTCACTTCCATTTACTTCCCTACTCAGAAACCATACCCTGAAGCAAACACCAGGAAAAAAAGTCTGAGTCCCATAAACCCAGATGGAGCATGCTGAGGTTCTGTGACTATATTGTGCACATATAATTAGATTATTGCTGGGAGCTGTGGGAGACCTTACTAAACTGCAAGGTGCTGATCTTTAATAGAGATTATGAAAATAATGATTTCGTGGAGGTGATATTAAATTGGACATTAATTTCATTGTGATGGTAAAAAGCATAACATGGCACAAAAATTACAATGTGTCAAATTTCACGTCCCTGGGAAATGACAGTTAAAAACACTATACCTAGTGAAGGTTTTTGGTTAAACTTGAAAAGCAACGTTGTGTTGTTTTGTTTGTTTGTTTTTGGTTTTGTTTTTCCTCACTATTCATGATTCCCAGAATGTAATAAATGTTTCTTGAGATCTATAAAAATGAAACAGCAGAAATGCAAGAGAGACATTCAGCAAAGGAAATTGCAGCCCTGTTGATTGAAATATACTGTAATTTCAAATCTTTGTGTATTATATAGGGAATATCACACAACTTCTGTAACAATGCAGTATAAAAAAACTGATATCAAGTAATTCAAAATCAATTTCCTTTCACAAACAATATATTACTCATAGTATAAAAAAATACCCAGTTATGTCACTATAATAAAAAAAAAAAAACTTTGAAGAATGACCTCCCATACCTTTTCTTCCACTATACTCCTTGTCACCAATTATTGTTGCCTCCATACACATCCTATCAATTTAGTTTCTTCTCATGTACATCTTGTTTACATGGCTCTGACCTCTATTTTTAAATTCTCAGAATCTTTACTCATTATTTTATATACTTTCAAACTATTTAATACACTTTTAAAATTAAACACAACATACACAGCCAAGCTGTATTACTTATTGAGAAACTGGTCCGTTCTGAATACCATATTCTAGCTCTTATTACAGAACACAAGTTGCCTTCTGGACAATTAAACACTGAGAAAATATTCTGAACCTATAATTCAGTTCGCCAATCTTACATATCACCATTTTTCCTGTCATTGCTCTGCATGATTGCTTAGCTGCATTTTTTAGAAAGTTAATTTGTTTTAGTTTTTAACCAAACTAAATTCTTGTGTTCATTTTTGTTCCCAATTTACTGCACACTCTTTCCTTTCTCAGCATTTAATAACTGCATCAAACAATGGTAGTTTTCATGAAGGTTTTGAGTGTTATCCTGGTAGAAACTGTATTCTATGCAGAAATTTCACATACAATAAAGTTGTGGCACAGAAGCATGCAGCTACTATGCAGAAGACTAGGCAGAAGCATTTAGACCACAAAAGCTATTGTAAATTGTCTTTATGGACAGTCTGAGCTGAACTGAAGCTCTTCCCAGCCTTCTAATGTACATCTTATATGTTCATCAACTTAACTTCTAACTCTGTGGCTCCTCATTTTTCTTAACAAAGAAACTTTAAAAATATCTGCATAAACTATACCTACTGATTCCTTTTTGTTCAGCATTTATGAATTCTTCTGATTCTACTAATGGAGGATTTTTACACTTTTTTTTTCTTTTATAGGAACAAAACAAATCAAACACATAAAAGACTCAAACCATCTTACATCTAGTTAATATGTTTTGGAAATCTCTAATAATGAATTTCATACAATCATAGAGTGGTTTGGGTTGGAAGCAAGACCTTAAAGATCATCTAATTCTGATGACCTTAAAGATCACCTAATTCCACCTCCCAGTAGATCAGGTTGCTCAAAGCCCTGTTGCCCCATTCAACCTGGCCTAGAACACTTCCAGGGATGGGATTCAAATTGATTCAAATTCAGTATATTTGAACCATCAGCATAACAGAGTGTACTGGTATATTAGTAGTAATACTACTATTAAGTAATAAGAAGATACTGGTAATTAAAAAAAAAATCATTTTATCCAACAAAATCCAGAAATATTTACAATAAATAAATAAATAAATAAATAAATTTAGGACGAAATCTGAATGCCTCTGTAAGTGACAAAATGTGGTTGTCATTTTATAACCAATTAAAGCAATTAGGCTGTATTTACTATTTTGTAAATCACAGAAATCAAAATCCTTATGAAAATCTGACATCAATGCTCTGAAATAATTGCATACAAACAAGCAAACAAAAATACCCTAGGTTCCTAAAGCTCTGTGGCTGTAAATACTAAAACATATTACACTGCCAAAAAAGGAAAAGGAATGTTCCGTAGGGCCTCTTTATTACTAGTAACTTGAATCCATATGTCCTGAGAAATGTGACTTACATTTAGCAAACTACAGGAAATACTTAAACCAAAATGAGAATGGCAGAAGCCTTGTCTCTGGGATGATTCACACTAAGGAAAATGTATCCTCCCTTGGCAGCAATCTATCACCAAGAGCAAAAGGTAGCTGGACCTGTGGCATTACTCAACAAGCAACATTTGACTTTCCCAGCATAAGATCTTGCACTCAGTGTTCCTTACTCTACCTAAATCTTGGTTTTATATTCTCAGGCCATGGATAATTAAGGTATTCAATGTTAGTAAACTGGGTATAAGATATATCAGGGGATAAAACTATCAAATATCTCCAAATCTTCCCAAATTATATCCCTTGAATATAATGGAGGCATCATCATCACAAAAACATCACATCCACAACTAAAATTTTAATGAGCAGGGAAAAATGTAATTAAATGTTAACATCTGCCAGGCTGCACTTAGGCAGTCAAGTTAACTGGCCTTCTTCTCAGTAAGTCTGAATATCAGCTAATCTCATCACCCCAAGAAGCACTTACTGTGTTTGACATGTTAAAGTAAATAAATGAAAAGTAATGTGCCTATGTATATTGAAATTGTATACATATATATATATTAACCAAGTAGATCAATTTTGTAAACATTAAAAATAGAGTAAATGCATTTATTCACTTTAGAATTGATAAATGGCATATTCCTTTATGTTCAGAATTAGTAGCCTATGGAGAGGCATATAATTTCTGATTTATATGTCAGATTTGTGCTTTTGTTTAAAGCAGAGCTGCTATAGACAAAGAAAGATAATACAGCTGACCTTCTGTAACAGAAATCCACAATTGAATGGCATAAGGTGGTCCAAAAAAAAAAAAAGAGATCATGTGTGTCTGCACAAACCCATGTATCTCACACACATACCCCATCTATCATTCATGTTCAGGAGAATAGCTCCAAGCAGTTAGTTATCAAAAATGCCTTGGGAGACTTTGTAATATGGTTAAGAGAAGTGCACAAAGCTTTAATTTTTAAGAGAAAAAAAAAAGATTATAGAAAATCATTAGCAGCTGAAGTGACAGTAGCCTTTGGGGAATGATCCATCTCATTGCTCTTGAAAACAGAAATCTAGGGACTCAACTCCAGTTCATTTTCACTACCTGAAATTTGCCTTTATCTGACAGGTAAAGACACCTTTCTGTAAAAATCCAGCTCCTTGGTAGTTCACACACAAAGCAGCCACCAGCATTGTTTTACTGACATATAGTTAGACAGTACATTTGATTACACACAGTTCTAAGATACAGTTAATTGAGTTTTACTGAGTTGCAGCAGAAAACTGCAACTGCATGAATGTCATGTTCGCAGATGTTTCTTGAGAAGTCTCTCCTCGGACACACCAAATATGGATTTCAATATGCAGAAATTCAAATTTACTTTTGGCAATCCGAACATAAATAGAACAATGCTTTACAATTATACAAGTAGCAGATTTTTTTGATATGTGGTGGTTTTGTACTAATTCCAAAAACAGCAATAGCACAATTGATAGTAATCATGAATGACTGGAAAATTCCACAAATTACTTATAATATTAAAATCAGATATGGGTATTATTTCTTTAATAAACTATATTGAAAAGGGGATTATTTTGGCTGTCAGAATCATGGATGCATAATGTTTACATTAAATCGCTGTATCCTGAAATAAGCCACAGTAGGAATCTGTTCAAAAAAGAGTTCTGTCAGCAGATGAATGGTTATAATTACCACACAAAGGCAAAAAGAGGAGAAAAAAATATATATCAGAGCATGAAAATACCTATATTTAAGAAACAACAGCAACAAACAACCCAATTTTTAACTAACTAAATAAAGAGTTGACTCAAAATACACATGAGAATGAACTAGAACTATTACAATGATTATGCAAGGAGTTACATACATAAGAAACCTCTTTCTCAAAGAACCAGATGGCTTTCCATATTAAAACTATTACATAATTTTAAAATATTATAGCTAAATGTAGAATCATATTTTACAATACAATGTTCCTGCCAAAATTAAGATTAAAAAAAAACAAACAACAGCCTGGTAAGTATAGGCCTTACTGCAGATTTGCAATGTTAACTATGTTGAGTAAGTAGCCTCATAAAATAAGCGTTTTGAATTCACAGTTAACATAGTTAAGTAATGAATAGGCATGACTATACTGTGACTATAACAGCAATTCTTAATATGAAATTCTACTAAACAGTTTCTCACATATAGCTATAAATGCAAATTAGATTTCCTAAGTTCCAGATAGACCGTTTCATGTTAGTGCACTCATTTTTGCTATGTGTTAGTAAACAGAAGTAGGTTTGAGATTTAATTCTCAAGTTAATAAATTTCTTTATTTCAGTGTACACATATCACACTAAATAATCTGGAATTTGTACAAGTTTACACGAGATCATCACCACACAGGAAACCTCTAGTGTAGTAAAAGTAATGTAACTTATTTTCCAGAACCAGATTAACTTGAATAAATGCAAATTTGTATTTTCGTTTCACTTTCAGGGAGCATTTGGAACATCCAGTGCCAGTACGGATAATTAGCTAAACTCTTTGAGCTGTCTCCCCTTTGAAGGTATTTTATCCTTGCACTTGATCATGTCTTGAAATCTATTGTAATTACAATCAATGCTATATGCGGAAATCAGAAATTATGAACACAGAACTAGCATGAAATTCCAGAGAGTTATATTGTTAAAAAAAAAAAAAAGTCTTGCTTCCAAATTGAAATGAAACATCACCATTGATAGCAGACAAAAATACCATAATGTTTGTGCCTGTAGCAAAACTTGTCCTATTTTAGGAGCATCTCATTAAGTCCAATATATTAATCTTTCAATCTATGAACTGTGATTTCCCATATGATCAAGTGGAGTTTCATCTCTGACAGAACTGTAATATTTAAATTGTTTCTTAAATAATGTAAATACAGTGATGAACAAGTATGTTAGGTATGTATGTATTAGGACGTACATAACAGACCTTTAATAGGATAATAGAAACATTGCAGTTGCTGACTTTATGAGATAAGGAGACAAGACCTGGTTTCTCTATTTCTCCCACTCACTAAAACTTGCTATGAAAAGAACATTCCTAGAAGCTGGTTTCAGCAGATTTACTAAATATGCCCATAAAACCATTACAATTTACTAAATGTTAGCAGTTATAAGATTTTGGCTACAAATAATCATATTTTGCTATTTTACATCTCTTTGACATAAAAAGTCAGTATTAGAATTATCTTTGACAAATAATAAAAGCATTTTTTAATTTGTATTTGATGTTTGTCCTATTAGATTTCAGGTTTAACTTGACTGATTTCAAGCAATCAGTTTTAAGTCTTACTATACACATTTACTTTGCAGAAAAATGTTCAAAGCAGTTAACACTGAAAGGTTCTTGTAAATAAACCTATTTTTCCTTTTAAGGATTAATTAAAATGGATCATTTCTGAATGGGAGTGAAAAAAAATCACAGTTAAAACACAGAGCTATTCGTGACAGCTTTGTAATTTGATTCATGCAAATCTGTCAGGGATAAAAATCAACTACAATTTAATTTCAAACCTTTTCCAAACAACTGCTGAACAATTTATGCACTACTTTTCTATTTTTACTGCAAGATAATGACAATGATGAATACTTTTACTTGGAAATAAATATTCATTAAGCAGGCTCAGATCAAAACTATACCCTTCCAAAAGCCCACAAATGTGTGAGAACCATTTGCCTTTTCTAAGAGATTTATTTAGGAGAAAGATGGAAATGTTCCCACAAATGCATCTCGTAACAATTTAATAGTTCAGTTAAATTAAACCTATGACAATACTTCTAACCTCAGTAATCAATATTATTAAAGTTGGTGTCAACCCTAATAATACCTAATATATGTGGGTAAACAACAGATTACTTATGGATGTAAATCAGATAAAGGTGGCTCAAATGTAAAGCATTAAAAAGCACTAATCTGAAGTCAATTGCCAGTAAATTGCTTGATGTAGGTCACTGTATTTCCAGCTCATCTAGTAATGAACATAACGAGTTTATAGACAAGGACCAAGTGGTAGCTTATGAGGTATGATTTACATGTTCTATGACTTTTTTTTTTTTTTGGGTGCATGAGTCATTCTATTGAGAGTAATTATTTTAAATGAAGAATGACAATAACATTGGCAGATTGTATGCTCTAGAAATTAACTTGGGGCAGTCAATACTCGTAACCCCTTTAATCTACTGGTACTAAATCAGAAGACGTAAAAGGAATAGTCTGCTGTTACTTCACACCGTCCTATTATCAGTTATATTGTTTCCCTTGCTCCAATATTTCACTGCTATGCTTCACTGGATGAGCTATACTGTCTAGGCTAGGGAACTGAAAACACCTTAATTTTTGAGAATTAATAAGCATAACTATATCTGTGTGCATGTTCATGTATACACACACAGATGCGTAAAATGTATAGGATTTATAGAGATATCTATACAAAAACTATAAATGGGCACTTTGAATGTCCTTACCAAAGCCCCTATTCCAATTCTTCCTAAAAGCTTCTTTCAGACACGACTGTGGAAAAATTCTAGCCTCTCTAAGCTAAAGTTTCCTTTTGTTAAAAACTTTTCTTCCCCAAAATTATCACAGAAAAATGGAAATGTGGTCTCTTCATGCTGGATGACAATTTGAAATTTCTGTAAATATATGCAGAAGTTGAGCATGATTTTTTTACAAGGCTTCACTCACAAGCATTATTCTGCTGAAGCAGATAACTCATTCACCTACTTAGGCTTACAACTTTAATCTTGTTCTCATCTTAAGCCATTCTGTGTTGGAAAAATTCCACCAATTTCAAGGGATTTCACTTTTACAAGTAATGAAGAAACTAGGCAGTAATATTTAAAGTTATATTAACAATACTGAATTAGCTTTTTCTTAACTACAATAGCTATCTACTGGCCAGTATTTTCTGTCTGGTTAATTAAACTCTTAACAATTGCACAGAATATATCCCCAGTTAGACTGCAAGCTTTTGTAGTCTAGCATGCAATGAAACAGCTGAATTTTACTTGGTTTTGCTTCTTTTTCAAAGAAAAAATAAAGCTGACTAAGATTGGGTGTGGACAGGTTTCAAGCACTTACTAATTACTTTAAATTAAAAACACACACACAAAAAAAAAAGAAAAAGAAAAAAGAAAAACAACACTTGAACTACAAATTTACAATTTTAAATATATAACTGTCTCTGTCTGTCCTTTGTTCCACTCCTTCACTCAGGGCCAGGGCCATGCTTTGAAGATACCTTAATGCTACTGCTTTTCTTACAAATGAAACAGATCAAAATAAATTAATCCACCAGTGTCCTTACGTTTCATACCAATGTGTCTTCACTTATAAACATCCATATATGCACACATCACAGAGGGGCTGAGTACTTATAAAAGGATATATATAAGAGTGAGCACAGGCTACCAATACACAGAAGCCTCCACATCACAGAAACATACCACTGTAAAGAAAATTGTCTTACCTTGAGACACTCTTCTTGTCTCAAGAGATCCTCATAATCCTTAACCTGCAGAACAGGAGAATTAAGGCGTTCTTCTACTTCAGACAAGGCTTGCAGAAGCTGAAGGATCTCTGCCAGGTATGTAGAAGGCACATAAGTGGTTTCCACAGTCATACTTTCAGTCATCACAAAAGTTGTATCTTCATGAACTGTTTGCTAGTATAGATATACAACAAAATGCTTCCTTTAGTTTCTCAACACTACACAAATTTATAATTTAATGCAATTTCCAGTTCACAATTAAGAACCAATTAAAATAATTTATAAAGCCAAGAGAAGGAATTATTTGAGTTTTTTTTACATAGATCACTAACATTTCACTAGTTTGTTTGAAATAGCAGGTACTAAATTAATCCATGCAAAAGTATGCAATCTTTTCTTCTCTTGCTCTCTTTCCAAGGAAATGAAGATAGAAAACACAGAAGTTCTCTGAGATTATGGTATTACTAAGTTTTAGTGCTAACTCTTTCATTTTAAATTTTCACACCTCTTTAAGAATCTGTCCTTCATTATAGAAATTCCATGCATGTAAAGTACTAAGTCATTTCAAAGTGTCAAATAAAATAATGACTCATATAATAGATATGCGTTCTTAAATAATATTCAACACAAAACAACTAGATCAACTAAGCACTTACAGCACTATACCTCTCTCTTCAAACAAGAAAGTATAGTACGGAATGTCATGATTTGAATGGTCTTAAATGAATCAAATTCCAAAAGAAAGGAAGTTCCAGCAATACACCTCCTCAGGAAATTAAATCCCCCTCCCCCCCCCCTTTTTTTTTAAATCTGTAATCTGGACAAATATGAACTAGACGCCCTATTCTGAAAGCACATGCATACACCAAATGTAAAGAGATCCCAGAATATTTTGGTTCTGATACAATAGAGAATTGGTCTATAGCGTTTGGAAATATATAGACAAATAAGGTGACAAAACAGTAACAGTAAATTCTCTATATTTATGATTTGATGGGTTTGTGGATCATAGAAAAAATAATACCAAAAAGTGTGCTTGGAGCTTCATTTATATAAGCTCCAAATAGACAATCACCTTCATCTCCATTAGAAAAGGTAAAAATTGAAAATATAAACTCTGATTTTGATAAGCATAGGCTATTATTTATTTGTTTTATCACAGCATATAGGATTTCTAATGTGGGACCAAGATTGATTGGGATTGATGCCTGCCTTCTCAAAACTATAAACTTTACTTGTTGAGGACCACAAAGAATTTTTACAAGCAATCATTGATAAACATTATCTTAAAAATCATATTACTTAGATGTTCCAGTCCTAATAGAGACGATAATGGATTTTGGAGTACTGTATGTGAAACACAATGGTCCATGGCCCTGGAAAGAACAGCCCTGTCCATCCTTTCATGGATTCTCCTCTCAGTTACCAGTCTTAGTCACTTCGTTCTTCAATTTTCTTTAAAGAGTCTTAATATATGCACTCACACACTCAAGATGATGTATGCATATCACAAATAAAGTCCATGAAGTTATCTCTAGACTTGTGTTATTCTGCCGCATTTTCTATGCAAATTTAATTGCTCTGCTTACATTCTTTTAACTAAATGACTGTCTCAGGACATCTGCTAACACTGGAAACTCTCTAATTAGCATTATATCACTACTATCATTTTTATTATTTAAAACAAATTGCTAAAAAATAAAATAAAATGCCTCCACTCATGTTTCATGAATAATGCTCGGCAAAAATAACAGTTTACCCCAGTTAACCCAAAGGAAAAAAAAAAGTTCTAATTGATTAGATAATGGGAGATTCTCAGCAGGCCACTGAGGCATACAGCGATAAATTTTCATTCCTCAGGACTGTGCTGGGACAATTCTACATGCAGCAAAGAACTTTAGATCCACACAATGAACAGTTTAACTACAATTTTGTTTTCCTTTTTTGACTGAGAAGACAATAATTATATTCACAGTTATTAAAAGCATGGTAAGGGTGCAAGGTTAGTTACTAAGGTTACATAAATATGTAAACTGTAAAAAATAACAATAAAAAATAATTAAATTCTACAATTGTATTTGCTTAATCCCTTTTTAACCTGAATTTAGCCTAACTCTGTATACATCTTGTATACATATAACTATTTACATAAAGTAAAATCTGTGCCTTTTTGCTCTAAATAATTATTGAAATCAGACAGAAATCAAGCAGAAATTTGATGTGTGAGCACTTCACAGAATATCATGTCTGATTAGTTACAGTAGCACCAAAACTGGGTTTCTTTCCACCACTGCTACAAACAAGTGATAGAAAAGCACTGCTCCAGGCAAAATTAGTTAAAATCTGAAGACAGGGGTGGACTTTGTATGACCTATATGATCTACTCAACCCTCAAAATGTGTGTTATATTTAACTCCACAAATGCTAATGAGCTGTATGCAGCCAAACTTTCATACTTCCATTTACAGAAAACTCAACATTGTTATTTCTGACAGCTGGACAATTACTGGTGTAGTTCTACAGGAAACATGACTCAGGAGATTTCTAATTCAACTGAGTCATTGATGTTTATATTACTAGTTAAACTGTAAATTACTACAGCTAGATGAATAAATAGATGGATCGCTACATGAAAGAAGTCTACTAGAACCAGCCCTCATGTTTAGCAATATTATTTCATACTTTATTCTAAAGAAGTGTAACAATCCAAATTAACAATTTTTGAAACCTATTTAAATAAAAGACTTCAAAATGTGATAAAGCTGAAGAAGTGGGTGTTTCAAGACATCGCAGGAATTCCTTTCCTTCTGTCTTGCCTTCATCAATAGTGTACCAGAGCCCAGAATATGGCATTTTGCACTAAGGAATGAAGGATAGGCATTTGCAGAATTGCTAATTTTAATCAGAAAAGAAGGGATTTTTTTTTGGTTTGTCCATTGATTGCTGTAATTATCTTGAAGATACAACAGGCACAGTCCTTCCCTATATTCTGGACAAGCTATATTACCAGAAATGCACCACTGAAATTGAATTGTATACTAGCATTGCAATAAGAAAAAAATAATAACAATAAAAGAAAGGAGAACCACCTGGGAACCACCACTTTAAAAATAATAACAATTCAATAAAGATGTATGTAATTGTTAATGCCAAAATGGTTAATGAGAAGCAAGGTAGTTAACATTTTATAAAGATTAAAGATAAGAAAAATATAAGAAATTTTAAGTTTTCTTAAATTAGAAAATTTAACTTTTTCACGAATGATTTTAAATACACTGTATTGAATGAATTGGCAGAATACATAAGATAACTATTTTAAAATACCTGAAAATATTTGAAAACAGATAACATTTTAAAAAGAATATAATACAAATAAACATGAATGATGAGGGAAATGCTGTTGTAAATGGCTGTTTTCCATCATTATTTCTGCAAAATAACTTCTAATTGATGTTAATTTCTTTTGTATTTTTACACAATTGTCAGTAATATACTGATGTGCAAAACATTTTGTTGTCTCTGAAAAAGCAGTTTCTTTTGGGTAAGGCTTAGCATTTCATACATTCCTTTTTACAAAATGTCATTATCAATAAGTTGAATTTTCTTCTCCATCATTAGCACGTTTTTAATCAAGGGATAGAATCTTTCCATATATGTGGCTCTATGTACATATGATAAATAAACAGATTTTATTGACAGATAAGTTCTACCTGGTGCAACACAAAGAAGTAACTCAAAGAGCTGCACCCTATAAAAAAGACCAATATACAAAACAAAATGAAACAAAGAAAAACCAAAAACAAAAACAGGAATAAGGACATTTTTGCCAGCAAATCAATATCCCCACAAAAGAAGTATCTGTAATTACGGTTCCTTACCTCTATGATAATATTATCTTGTACTGTCACATTCAACTAGCCTTGGAGCTAGTTTATTTTCTATTAATACTGGAAAATCATGTGTGTATGTGTCTATGTACGTATGCATCTATCTGTCTGTCTGACTCTCTCCATTTCACCCTTCTCAGCATACACATTTTGTTCCCTGTTTCTGCAAAGGGAACAAATCCCAATATCACTTCTGCTATTCCAACAGTTTATAGCCCCAAAGCCTCCAACTGTTCTACATTGACCTTGACAAGTGCTCTATTTTTGGTGTCTTCTCAGTATAGGCATCCAAATTAATAGCAACCTGAATGCACTGTGGTTTTAAGTTAATAATTTCACACAAACAGAATATGCAAGAGGAGTGAAGTAGTAAACTACTGTACCATTACACTACCCCTAGAAGCATCCTGATGAGAAGTTTGGGAAAAGACAAAGAAGCATGTGCTTCCTCCTGAAGTGAACTAATACTTAAGCATTCTTTACTAGTGACTAGTTGACTAGCTGCATGAGAGTGTAAAAAGTCAGTCATCTCTGAGGAATAAAGGTAGATATGCTGATCCGAAAAAAAATGAAGCAGGTAGCAGACACCTTCTGGAAGAAGGCAGACATGCTTCCAAGAGTCCAATAAACTTCTCAACAGTTTATTGCTTTCTAGATCAAACTGTAAAGTACATGAGATTCACTAGCCCACAGTCAGCACCAATCTATCAGATAAAGATTTAAAAATGCAAAAGAGTGATCGAATGGTGTCAGAGATCAATAAAATCTCTTTCAAATATATATTTATATGTAAAGAAGCTTTTATACACTCATTTCTTTGCCGACTGTGAGAGATGATGTCAGCTGATGTTCAGAAAGATAAATTCTGTATCTTCATTACTGCTAGCACATCTTATCTGTGTGTATATATTTAAAAGGCAGATCAGAATGATACAGAGAATATGGAATTATTATTATAAGACTGGATGGCCTTAGTCAATCATAAACAAGTTATCCATCAGTACAAAAAAGTAGCATCTCTCTCAAGTACAGAAAATTTTTCATCCTCATTACAGGATTTAATATGTATAGAATGTTTATGTAATTTCATAAAGTCAAGGCCCTAAAAGGCATTTGGCAGCATCAAAATATATTTAAAAAAATAAATAATAATTTTTTTACATTTTCAAGTAAGAGACTAACTACTATTTTTTCATGTGATTTTGCTACTTATGCATGATTGTAATCCATGAAGGCCTGCACAATACAATACTTAAAACATAGACTTTAATGACTGTATCCAACTTTATCAGTGACTTACATAAAAACTGAAACCTTAAAAATACATATGATTACATTCACCACAGTAGCCCCAAACTAAGAGTGAAATCTATGCTAATACCCAAGTACTAAAAGGTTTTTTGTTTGTTTTTCATTTTTTTAAGTAAATTAAGTGCCAGTGTTTCCAGGATTTGAGATTATGGGATAAGTATTTTGACTTACACTATATTCAGGAGTGCAAACAAGAAATGTTTGCTTATGAAACATTTCCTTAGACTGATATTCCTTAGTGAATTAATTGCAGGCCGAGGGATTTCAACGGAAGAGCAAATCAACTTTTTATTGACAGTCCAACACTGAAATGTGACGGAATTTAGTTTTGGAAAAATACTGTGTTTAAACCACTTATTTTTTTTTCTCTTGGAGCTTTCTTTCTGTATAGTACACAATTCAAAACAAAGAAAAGTCAAAAACCTGAAACCCAACCTGACTGATATCAGAAATATACAGATACAGTAACCAGGAATCTTTTTGCCCACTCCTCACTTCCATCAGCTCAGAGATCTGCATTCTGTTAGAATAGAAAGTCATTCATGGACAGAGAGTGATTTAGATCTTAACAAGACTTCACCATTCAGGCATATTTTACTGTCTGAGAAATGCTGCATTAATGCTTTTTTATTTTATGAGCTATAGATGAAAAGAAATAAAACCACTTAAAATGAAACTTCTTCATAACAACACTAATTTGAAAACATTTCAGAAAATTTTACATGCTAAAAATAGCAATAGAAAATTGCAGGATTTGATTTTGAAAACTATAATCAACATATATAGACCAGAGTGAATTTACTTTCACTGTTCTACTTTTGACCTTCCGAGTTTGAATGAAATGCTAAGTTTTTTTCCATAAGGAAAAGGTCTGTTCCCTGTTCTTCAAGGCTTAAGTTGTGGGATTTCTCCCCAAAAGTCTGATAGTCATCCTACACTCTGATGAGCTCTGTATGGTGGACTGGATAGATCCCTATGGTTACTTAGCTCAAAGACTTGGAAGAATTTTTATTCCACCCTCATTTCTTTTTGTACCCTTTGAAAGCATTATTTTTACATTGAGATGAAAGAGACAAAAGTTATAATGACTAATTTTCAACATTTAACCCAAAGTAATTAGTTATTATATTGGTGGTATTCACAGTTTTAACTTTGTTAACTTCGTGGTTTTTTTGTTTGTTTTGTTTTCTTTTTTTTTTCTTTTTTTCTCTCTCTCTCTCTTTTTTTTTTTTTTCCCCCCCCTCAAGGACATACATTTATAACTTAAAAACTATGATAAAGTATTTTGGTGCTGCAGTGAATCCTCTGTATTCTGCAAACCCTCAGGCCTTTAGAACCCACAAGATGTAAAATATCCTGTATGGAGAGGTAAAATGAACAGCTTTGGTAATCCCCTTTCCTTTTCCAGCTGCTTAACAGTGATTTTATTTTATTCTGGTTTAGATAATTGTGTCCATATCCGGACACGATCAGTACCTCACCTCAGGCTGAGGTACTGCTGCACATTGAACTCAGTTGCAGCTTATCTGAAAACTTACTCATTGACTAAAGACTTCCTAGCATTCACACAAAGGAGAGGCTAATGTGACTAGCACAAATTGGAAATTCTGTCATATTCTAAGTGCAGTTCTGCTATTGATTTTTAACCTTGACAACTTCTATCATTATCCATTTGTTAAGCAAAGAGAAATTAATTTCAAATGTGATGGGACTGGGACATAAGACTCAAATACTTTATTATTCTCTGTGACATAAACCAGGTCTTTTGGAAAATAAAAGAAAATGGAGTATGTGTGTGATACATACATAAGATAGATAATGTGTATCTTATGCCATATCTGCAATGCTGCCATTCATGAAGAAAGACAAAATCTAATAGTATTATGGCCTAATTGACTGATTTGAATTACTGGGATTTAGAAAATGCCTTGTTGGAAATAAACTATGCATATATGTTAATTACTTCTGATAAAAACTGGATTATCACAATCCATTAATTGCAGTAGTTCAAAACTGAAAGTTTGTATGTAGTTTCATGTGACTTTAAAAAGGTATTTGTACCTTAAAATAAAATGGAATTAAAAAAAAAATAAAGACTATAATTCATAACCATTAAAACAACACTGCTCAGGCCATGTACAGTCCCTATCTGTGAGTCAAAAGACAGAGCCATTGTCTATTTAATACTTCACAAACAACTGGTTCCCAAATCACTCATAATTTGATATTAAATCTAGACAATGAAGCTTGTAATTTTTTTTTTTTTTTAATTTAAGGAACCTCGACATATTACATTTGAATAAAAGCACATTTCAAAAATAATACATGATCCATTTTATATATATCTCAGCTGATTTTGCACCCATATGTTTATCTAAAAAAAGCTGCATGTTGGAACCATTTAATTTAATTCTTTTGTTGTATAGTAATGCACTAAGATGGAGATGATTTAATTACATAGCATTTTATAATTCTTACCCCTTTTCATGCATACGTCTGTCCACAGAAGAAATCAGTATCTTAATATCTTAATAATAGAAATCAGCAAATAAGTAAATGCTTAGGTACTCATGTTACATCTTGGAATGAAAACAAAAAATCAGAACACTGCAACATCTACATCCTAGACTGGCTTTAAAACAGGTATTAAAAATATGTATTTAGTATCTTGTATGGTTTTACCTGGAAAAGATGTTTGGAAGCGATTATATATGTAAACCTTCAGCAGACAAAATGTATTTTAAAGTTTTTATACTCCAACTACAGAATAAATAAATCCATGAGCTGTTAGCCATTTCTGCCATTCAAATTGTAATATTTTTCACAGTTGCAAAAATACATACATTATCAAGGAAATGTCATACTTTTTGAGGAATACTTAGGGAAGTATTTAATTGACACTTTAGAAAACTGAGTTCTTCTACACAGTCCTCTATATCCTTGTAACCATGACATGCAATTGTGACAGTGTCTGTGGGTTATTAAACCAGCAATATACACTCAAATTCTCCCACGCAGCAGGAACTAACCTTAAGAATGGAAGGAATTTCAAAATATTTTTCATCAAAACTGAATTTCAAAACTATTTTTCTAGGACAGTAATAAGCTATAGAGAAGAAACAATACAGATTGTGACAGAACAAGTTTCTACATGTTATGCTGGTGGGCAGCCTTCCTAGGATAAAATTTTGGTCAACATTAACTTAGTGTCTGACTTATTAAGACTGCAGAGGTGCCATGTTCACAACACAGCATGAAACTTTAGGGCTGTTTTGAATTTTATCTGTAACTCTGAGGACTGACCACTGAGGAACCAATATATATTAAATAAAGCACAGATATGTTAGAATGTAGCCCATTTGATGTCCAAATTGATGAATCCATTTTTAAATTCACTGTTGCTTTGTGATACTAATTTTGAAGATATTTATGATAACTACATGTCAGTTGTTTGTTGAGATAATTTAGAAAATAATCTAAAAATACCATTAAAGTACCACTATAGTGTAACAGCTATAGTGCTAACAGCTTCAAAAAGTGACATCCTAAGCCTTAAACAGTGCCACCTTCCAGATATGTTAAAAAGCATTACCTAATTATTTTCCTTATTTATTTCTTTACAGAAAAGGTAATCTAAATTTGTAGAGTTGAGATCATGCAGAATAATAAGTTTTTCATTTAGATTGATTTTTTAAAATAACATGCATGAAATTGCTGTCAATCCAGCACTAATTAAATATACCTACATAGATATTAAAAAATCATACTGCACATATAGAAATTTACTTTGACATGCACCTGTATGAATATACTCAGATACATCCATTAAAAAAGAAAAAAAAAGAGTAAGTGACATTGACATCCTTAATTGTTGACAGGAAATGAACATCATCTCTTAAAAAGATACTGTCACTTAGGGCCAGATCACTCTGCAGCAGGTCTTTCCCCTTATTATTTAATTCAATAGTACAACAGTCATTTTGACAGCAAATTCCTCACCATGTAATTTATTATGCTAATAAATTATGATATACCAGTGAAAATAAGATGGCAATTAACTGGTTTGTTTTTCCAATAGCTAAGTAATTATAAGGAAGGAAATATTATACAAGGATAATGCTATTTTGGCCAAAGAAAAATGAAAGGAGAGACAACTACGTTGTCACATGATTCCATAACCAAAGGCTGCTAGTCTTGTTTCCATCTCTACAATACAGAGAACAATAAGAAAAGACTGTGACATGGTTAAAACTATATTCTAATAACCACTTCATATAATTTAAAGACAGGATCCTAAGGCAACCTTAGACAAGTTGTGGCAAGACTTTTGCCATGTGATGAGTTAAAGGTGTTGAGTTTCTCTTTCAAATTATGGAATGTAATTCAGATCACTTCATTGAAGATTATAAGATAATGAAAACAGAGAAAAACCTTTTCTGTAAAGTTCTGTCATCAACAAGAAAGTGTTTTTTTTTTTTTTAACTTCACTCTATTAAAATACTGTAGATTTGCAGTGAAGATAGTGAATATTATACAGCATTAATAAACAAATAAGAGAGAAGAAAAAATCACTTCAGGAGAAAACTCAAAATACTGTAGCAGATTGTTCCACTTCTTACAGAAGAAGGGTATAGGTGACCTTCACTTACATTACCATGACACTGTAAGCATTCATCTTAGACACAGAGAAGGCAAAGTGCATTTCAAAATGAACCTTTAAAATTAGCTCCTCTTCAGCTACATCCAATACCTATATTCAGTGTACTTCCTCTAGCTTTCTTGCCAGAATCCTAAATTAGACATAAAACTAGAAGTATTTGAAATAGAATTAAATTATTTTAAATGAATTTTCTAATAGTAATGTTTACAAATTTCCATGTTGATGGATGCTATAAAACTCGTGTAAACAGCTGTGATTCTCTTCCCAAAGATTCTCATTCATCCTCACTCCTCTCATCCCACAGTCAAAAAAGGCCAGTGTTTAGCTGCACTGTGTAAAGCTATTTGTTTAAACAGCTGCTACTGGAAATGTCAGAGAGGTGCAATGGTGTCACAGGATCACCTCTGTCCTGTCCTTGAGACCTCCAATGCACAAACATGAAACAGAAACTGTATTCTAATCCATCACTATAGAGTTCTTGTCTTTTTTTCCAGTAGGTATTTTCCTCTTTTGCTTTTCTAATACTCTTCATTTCATCCTCTCCCCAACTCCTCATGCCAGTAAAGACAAATTAGATTGTCCCTTCTTTTTGGCACCCATTACTAGTTCATTTACTGAAAGAAATACTTAAGTAATGGTAAGAGAAAATACCCATTTCATTCTAATGCTGCAGGTTGTGACAGTTGAATGACCTAAAATGATAACAGCATATGAGCATCAAAGAATTCACATTATTTGGATGAAGACACATAATTAGGACACCAAGTTTTGTGTTTATCTAACTGTGACAGATTTATTTCAGTTAATGTTGGATTTATATTTTAGAAAATATTTGTATAGGTAAACATGCGTTAACAGTAAAAACAAACTTAGATTTCATTAGGTGAAGAAAATGGAGCTCCACAGGGAAATACTAACTGAAAACTGGAAGATGCCCTTAAAAGAGTGAAACTTCAATTTAGTTCAAACTCTTGCATTTCAGACGTAAACTTGATCAGCCCTTAACCTGGTTCCAGAAATTGATTACATACTCTCACACCTGAAATGATCACCCAATTAGGAGACATGTAGTTAGAATTTCTGAATGCTTTATAGAATCTTTAACAGAAAAATATTTTATTTGGAAAATGAAATTTACAATATCTGTTTCATAGTAAGTACTAACAATACTGGTATTTTGTTCATTTAGCAGGTAATTGCATTTAACTGTTCAGTCTAAACCACTTACCTTGTAGACATAAATATTTTGGATAGTTATTTTCTTTATTCACATTCTTGTGGACCACATAGTCTAATTGGTACGAAAAAGACTCTCTCTTGATGTTTTTATTTGATCAACTCTATTATTTTTTTCAGGATAGCCAAAATCCAGGCCCAAATATTTCAGAAGTAAAATGAACATAAATTCCGATAGATTTTTTTTTTGTCACCAATGAAATTACTGAAATGACGTAAGCCTATTTTTTCACTGGCAAACACAAAAATATTTATATAATTTTGACAGTTGTTACTAAGTTGCAAGAATAATATTCCTCCTGTCCTAAAAATACTCTGCCTTACTACTAACAGCACACATAGTTCCCCAAAGACAGAAAAAATAAAAGTACATGAAAGCAGAAATAATTTTGGATAACTTGATAAAATATGGTAATAGGACATATAAAATAAGAATTTGTACTGTAGGTTCTGCACCTGTGTTCATCTCACAAAATATTTCTTTTTTAAAGATAAAGGCCTTCAGTATCCATGCAGAGTAATCTCAGTCATTGCAATAAAAACAAGTCTAAACTGATTGATGACATAAGCATGCTCATAGACTGCTGAAATGAAAGCACTGAAAAAAAAATCTATAACACAGGCATTAACTAAAACAAATGTAATTACTTATGCATAATTCATATATCAATAACTGATTTTGATCCAGATTTGAATTAAACTATGTGAATCAAACTTTTTCTCTGAAAAGATGTCATTTTTATCACCCTGGAATAATGCCAACTGTTGTAAAAATAAATAAATAAATAAATAATTCTTGGAAGATTTAGGTTTAGACTGTCTCAAAGGGGACTGGTATCTTTTCTAAAAGACTGTGCCTGCCAAATCTTAATGATTTTAGATTCAGCAAAGATAATCTGGAAATAATGTCCCTGGACCTCCCCAATGTTATTACTTTTATTTTTGTAAAACAGACATGCAATTCTATTATTCAAAAGTGCATACTGCTCTAGCATTAAACATTAATGGCTTGGACTTTGAAGAGCATCTTCAGCTTCCATGAATTTCACTGAGATTTGATGGTTTAATCATCATTTTAATTTTTAGCAGAGATGAAGTAGAACACTAAGCTTTTCTTAACACAGGAATCTGAAAGTTGCCACACTAAAAACTGAATTTTCTGCCCACAGTTTATTTTCCACATACATATAAAAACACTCTGTGGGAGAAGAAACTCTTAAAACAACATGAACTCCAGTAACTTTTTCCCATTCAATGTAATTTGGAGCAGCTTTGCTTATTTATCAAGTTTAATCTGTTATTGGAATAAAACCTTCTTTTAACTAAAGAATTGCATACTACACTGAAAATTTTCATGTGACCAAATTAACTTATACCAAATTAAATTATGTCTCAAATTGGCATTAAAAAGAACATGCGGTGTTTGAGGTAAAAAAAAAAAAAAGAAAAAAGTTAAGCTTTTTGTGTAGTGGAATGTAGTTTTGCTTTATCTTTTAAATTTGTTCTCAACTACATCATACCTTATTAACAAAATTGGTCACAGAACATTCCTTTTTATGTATCTATATACAGAGATATATATCATATATATCTTCTATATCATACATCTATATATACACATGTATATATCTGTCAAATTGTTGCTGGATTTGACTACTACATATCTGTGAAAGAATCAAAATTTTATGAGAATTTACCATGATAGCGAGAATCAATTCTTATATTGTTATGTATCCTTTTGACAGAACTTCCCAGCAAAAATGGGTGAAAAGTAAAGTCAGGGGGAACACGATTATTCTGATTTCACACTTTGATATCAGAATTATATTAGCTCCAACAAACATAAGAAATGAGCAATTCTGTCATCAAGCCACATATTTAAAGGCAGCATCTTGCTAAGTTTATTCAATGAATCACAATGAATTGAAAGATACACAGTACAGCTAAATCCTCATTGCTTTATAACAACAGCTTTCAATTATTAAATAAGTATTATTGTATACATCATTAATTACAAATGAAAAATGCAGATTTTTTTCTCTTTAAAAATAAATTCATTTCTATATTTTTATTATATGTTTTTATTCAGTTGGTGGTTGAAAAATAAAATCTCTGTGAAAGTTATTTTTGCTGGCATACGCATGTGTTCAAGTGAACAGTCTGAGTTTTTGTTTTTCTTTTGTACTTTCAGATCTTGAACAAACAGTTAACTAATCCTCACAACATCCCTGTGAGGTAGGTACTTTCTTTGAAAAAAGAAAGAAAGAAAAAAAAAGTCAAGAAATTCACTTTGTTTTAATGATTCAGCAAAGCCAAAATTAAAACTGTAACAAGTCTTGCACTTCTTATCATTGTGACTTGAGCCGTGAAAATAAACTGCCCCTCACCAATTTCAGTATCTTCTGTGAAACTTCTAACATATGTCATATGAATACCAACATGTTCAGTAGAGATGGGTATTTTTCATGACAAATGAAAAGTATACAGTATATTACTGTACACCTGTACACATGTAAATTTCTTTGAATAATGTCCTCATTCCACAGATAAATATTAACAAGTAGCCTTCTTGCATGAAATATTTAAGAATACTTAAACATTTAACGACTATGAGATATAAATATATTATATAAATAATATATTTCAACAATAAAAATACACGTAATGGTTACATGACTAAAATGTCAATTACTGTATTCCATTGACCAATTTAAATGTACATGTGCAGATATATTCACTTTACATATTTTGAAGAAAAATATGCTAATATGTATTTTTATTGGTTTGCTGGTAAAATTTTATAATGGATATACTTGTTTGCTGTCATGGTAGGTGTTAGGTGATATAAAAACACATGTTTTGTATAAACTGTACATTCTTATTTCTTTCCTATCAAAAACCCAAATATATTCATTATTTAAAAACAAACAAACAAACTAATTTACAAAACAAAGTGAAGCCTGCTCTAGCTCCACGCCAATAAAATGATTTGCAACTGATTACATTCATCAACTTTAATATAAACTATAGTAAACTGAAAAGAGTAATCAGATGGAACAAGATTTAATAACATACAAACCGAAGTTAACGTTTCTCCGATTGTTTCCATTAACTGCATAGCTATCCCAATTATTGTTTTTATATATAAATTACATAACTTAATAGTTGAAAAGTCCAAAATAAATACGGGTTAATAGACTCGGTACATCAGAGGGCTGTATTGACAAAAAGGGTGTATACATTATTGCTGATTTTTGGAAGTCTTTTTCTTTTTTAAAACATGGCTAACCACATATAAAACAGAAATAACGCTTTCTGGTTTTAGATATTCATTGCCCTCTTAATATGGACCCTCTGCAGTCAACAAGAGATAAATTTTATTTATGTAACGATAAATAAAATTATATTTTGTTAAAACACCTCTTTTCCACTAGCTTTTTTAAGACCACAGAAGAGCACATAATGCAAAAACTTACTTGATATCAGTTATCAATCTTCTGTTAAGTCCTATAAAATCAAAAGGTCAAACGACTATAAGCACAGTAGTACGCATGGCAAGCAAAACCTGCCATATGAGTGCAAAACCAATCTTTTGCAACCTTCCAAATGGATAATTTGCCCAGTATCTATTTTGATCATAAGCCTGGAACGGTGACAGCTTATTTCCATTTTATTTATCCAGTTACTGCAGCATAAATAAACTAGTAAGAATAATTGTATTTTATATTTAATTAAACCCTTGAAAATCAGAAGACATTAAGTTGGCTCAGAAAATGATGTTTTCATCCTGTTCAATCTAAAACTATTTAAAAGTTTCTTGCAAAACACTCCGTTTCGTTTTCAAGCATTTGAAGAAGAGGCCGTGTATGCATAGTGCAAGAAGAAATTTTCTAATCTCTTCTATATCTCTAGGTATAATGTGTATTATGGATAAATTAAAAAACAATTAAAATTGGCATGGGATGGGTAGTTTGAAAATAACATTATTTCTGATTTACACATTTACTGAACAAAATACATGCATGGCAAACTGACTTTTTTAAACTGGAAAATGTTATGGAAAAATAATGAGGCAACAGAAATAAACACAAGCTTTTCATTGCTGAGTTTTCTGTAACTGGCTAATTTAACTTAAGGGCAATTTTAAGACCAAAACAGAGAACTATTGTATTATAATATAAAGATTCCCCCAGTTGCAAACAATAGTGTTTTTCTTATTAGTATCTGAAGAGTTGACACTGACCCTGAAGCTCTCAATGTTAGTAGGATTCTGTTAGTAGTAGCAGGTGCAAACATATGGGTTTGCCAGTAACAACTCACAATTTCTGCATAGTTGAGTCTTCGAAACTGAGCAAATTTGCTCTCAAAATCTTGCCAGCGCTTGCTGAGCTGTATCAGGGTTGGCTCCACTGCTTTTGCAGCCCCATCCTTAGACAAGCGTTCAGCCTGCCTGTGCACCGCATTCAGATCTTCCTTCTTCTTCTCCAATTCTCCATCAATCTCCTAGTGAGCAAAACCAATACAGGGCCCAGGACAGTTAGCTAACTAGATCAATCAACTTAAAATTAGCAAAAAAATTCTGTCAGAAATTCCACTTCAATTTTATTGTTGCAATTAAAATGTACAGCTATTTGTTATCTCACAGTTAAACAAAGCAAAAATAACTGAGATTGAGGAACCCCCTTGGAGATGGGCTGTAGAAAAACTAACAACTAGTATACACTGAAAACTAGTTAGCAAAGGCCAACAGTTTCCACTTCCTGATTCTTGCTACATTGTGATGGGCAATTGGAGATTTTTTTTTTTTTATTATTACTATTTTTTTTTAATCAGTAAGGCTCAGCATATTCAGGACAAACAGTGTTCGGACAGTTTACAAATATGTTATTTGAATCCTTAACATATTACTTAACTCCTGTTTTACTTTGTGGGAAACTCAACAGAGAATGAAGCAAAGAAAGACGATGCAAAATAAACTAGGAAAACCTTTGACAACATGTAAATAAATCTATAGAGTTTGACAGTGATATGTGAATATGTTCTGATGAAAATGAATGTGCTAACATGAGATAGAGGTCATCCATATATCGGTAAGTCATTTGTTCATCTGGAACAAAGATACATAAAATCAATTACAATTTTTACTAAAAAACATTTGATGCTTCTTAATACATTGCACACTCCATATCAATAAAAAATTTATTTACTGTTTCAAATAATTTATATAACAATCCATATAACAAACAAATACAAGATATAGCACAACAAAGAAATGTTAATTTGAATACAAATTGTTATTGTTTGCTTTATAATAAATCAGAAATAAAGTACTGAACTGATATTTCTCTACATCTATTGGAATATTTGTTGTATTTCCATCTTTTAAATTAAGAAAGTATCACTCAAAAAGATCTACCATTCATTGTCATCTCAAAACAACATTACCTTTAGCTTCTGCTCATCTTTGTGGTCTGGTAGACTGGCTAACTTTTTCTCAATGTCATCCAGCCATGTCATTAGGTCATCAGCCTGTCTCTTGTACTGATACCACTGATGAGATATCTCTAAAGCCTTTTTTCTTCTTTGAGACCTCAAGTCCTGTTCACAGTGCAGACATTATTAGAATGTCAATTAAAGGCTTATAAAATATGAATTGGCATGTGTGCACACTGAAGGGAAAAATGAAAATTAGGCCACTATTTTTTAATTAAATGTTGATATTTAAATCAAGTATGTAAGTACTTGAAAACAGAGTATTTTCATCAGTTCAACATATTATTTTTATCTGTTAAAGGTAGCTGAATAAGCCAGAGACAGTCACCAATGTTTAGAGAAGTTAAGACTCTTACATAAATATCAATATTCTTATACACTTCTCAGAATACTTACTGGACAGATGGAAACACAGCCCACCTGTTATCTAGCTATAAGTGGGATTTCTTGTTTTGTGGTCTCCTGTGAAATTCTAGCCTGCATGCAAATTCTGTAGCTATTCAAAAGAAAATCATTTCAATGCAGAAATGTATGTAATACCAGGTTGCCTTTTTCTAAAGTAAAGACCATTTACACACCAAACGTCTTGTGTTCATGACTCAGCTTTATAAAAGTGTGAAAACTTCTCCTAACAGGATATTCAAAAATGTTGTTTTCTTGTATTATTAAATATATTCTACTTGAATTTGCTTTAACTGTTTAGCTTCTCTCATGAAGAATTCAGAAAATATTTTCACTGCTATAACTTCTTATTAAGAAGTAACTTGAAACAAATTACTTACATATTTTAGATAAAAAGTACTTGGAATAATTTGCTACAACCATTCTTGAATTTTATTTGACAAAGCTGAATGCCTTAAATGAGCCACCCAAAAGAAAGTCAATTGCTCTATTCCATAAAAACAGACAGTAGGGATCTGGTCAACAGACTATCTGTAAAGTTTTCTTGTTTCTCCTTAGAAGAAATTATGTAGTCCAAGACAAACTTAATAGATTTCTTTTAAATGTGGAGATATATATAGACAAACTTAATAGATTTCTTTTAAATGTGGATATATATATATATATATATATTCCTGCTATTCTTTTACGGAATTCACAGAGATCTGCAAAACCATAAAAATTAAAATGAAATCCACAGGAAACAAAAGATGCTGCTTGAAAATAAGTGATAATAAGTGTAACAATGCCGTGCTCCTGGAAACAAGAACTACATGAAAAATTTCAAGAGAAAGAAAAATTATTCCTGCCAGAAAGATGTAAAATTCTGCTACAGTAGCCAGAGCCTATGCCTCCAGGTAAGTGAAAAAGGTGACCTTCCATCTACGAAATTCTTCCTTTCCTCACTTTTATTTTTCCCTGGGAGGATGACACTCCCAATTACATCTCCCAGCTTGTCCAAATAGGATTAACTGTAGATGTTTCTAGGTACAGTATCATATGGTTATACCTCCTTCCATCTTTGAAATAACCCAGAATTTAGATACATTATTTTGGTTTTCAGCCTCTTAGCTGCCAGGTCTATTGATATTACCATCTACCCTATCACTATCTTAAAGAGGCTGGAGCTACTTTTCCACCTGAAAGAGGACAACATAATTTTTTTTTCCCCCTAATGAATTAAAACAACTTATTCGTTGCAACAAGTATGTTCTAAAACTGAAAATCTAAGTTCATGAGGTCTGATTGTAGCTAAGGTCTTGACTGCTGTTGCAGAAACACAAAACATGCATAACGTTAAAAAAAAAAAAAAAAAGGATTATCATTGCAGTCCAACTGGCAATCCCGGGTTGTAACACTAAAGACAAAACAGCACTTGTTAAACTAGATATTTAAAATGTCTTTCCAAGGCATCAAGAGAAGTGTAGAGGCAAATATATGTTTATAGCTGAATAATTTCAAATGACTTATCTCTAAATAGTAATGAGGATCCATTTAACTTAACAGAGCATTGTTGAAATGAAACAAAAAACAGTTTTAGTTGCATATGCTTATAATTGTAGCTCTTATACCTTGAGAGCATTATGTTTAGTCTGCAACAGCTGTTGTTTTATCTTTATTTCCTCCCGTTTTCTCTCATCTGTGATTCTTTTTTGAAGTGTGTCACCCCTTTGCAGCAATTCTTTCACTGTGCTCTCATCGTCTTCACTCTGATTTAAAAAAACAAATAACAACAAAAAACAGGTAAAATGGGCATTTAATCTAACTATTACATAAGTACTAGGAGATCTGGACATATAAACATGCACTTCCTCTGATAAAGTAAACATCTAAAAGATACTTGTAGTTCTACACTGAAGGTCCAATAACTTTTACTTATTTTCTATACATGTATGCACTTGAGAGGTACAAGTAAGCAGCATTTGAACACCTACACGTTTGACATTAGATCTTACAGAGCATCTAGGATAACATGCTGAAAACATTCAAACCAAAGAGGTTAAGTATTTTTGACTTTAAAGCAGAAAGAATAGATACATGTAAAATACTCTACATAATTGACAGTAGTCACTGAAATTACCAGTATGCTAGAGGACCATGTGATTCCTAAGCATTTCATACAATAGCATCATCACAATTCAAAACACCTATTCTGTCATTGAATACGCACTATGCATTTTTTACACAGAAACTGAGTCTATACCACAGATTTGGAGACAGTTATCTCTTGAACTATACTAAACATTCCTTGTAAAGAAACAGAACAAAATATGCTGAAGCAGTGGAACATTACCCTACCATTCACTTAGAATTTATCTCTACAGTGAATACTACCTCAAACTTCTTATGTTTTTCCTGAAAAAAAAATATATATACGGTAATGTATACAAAATATATAAAAATCTTTATATGTAAAAATATGTATTTATATATAATATATAAAATTTTTTATATAGAAAGATTTCCTTTCAGCATTGATATGAAATAACTATCTTTGAAGAATTCCCTTAACGGAAAAATAATACTGATTTTTTATATTGCTTGTAAATAAATTCACATTTGTTCTTGCTGAGGATCCATAAAGTGATGATTCATCCTAAAGAAGAATTTCTGTCAATGGCCATGCAAGAAATGTCATTCCTCTGAAAATCACTCTGGAGAGAACACATGACAGTGGCAACAGTAGCAAAGCACAACAGCATTTTACTCATCTTTTTTTTTGTGTGATTTTTTTTTGGAATATTCACACATGGTGTTACTACTCACAACTAGCAATCGTAAGTAATAAAACTTGCAACATACACAAATATTATTCACAATAGATGGTATGATCAGATCTGCTAAGAACTAATCTGCACATGTTCCATTTCTTTCAGTGACCATTACCTAGCCTTTGTCTTCATTGAATTACTTCTTTTACTATATTGCCCAATTAGATAAAGCATTCTGAGTTTGATTGGTCTGTATACTGCTACGGAGATTTTGATATTCATTCCCTGATCTGTAAGACTGTCCTGTACAGGGCATTGCAGGTAACATTTCTGCTGTGCTTAGTGTTTTCAAAAAACATTTGGAAAATGTTTTCCTTATAAATTCAACTGTAAACTTATCAATAAAACTTGTAACTAATAAACTAACTTGGAATCTTTGAATTTATAATATTAACACAATAAAATTTTGTCCAAGTCATATCACAAGATCTTAATATAAATATGGAAGTTTCTCATTTTCACCCATGTCTTTTTCATCTCCCTGCCTACTTCACTCAGACTTCCATTTCAACCAAATTACCATATCTTTATTGAAGTCCTCCTCTTTCAAATTCACCCCCTGCTGAATTTCAACCTCCAGTGGTTCAAGCAATTTTTGTATATCGAAGTCAAATTGCTCCAATTCCTTCAAAGGAATGAAGGGCTAAAATGGGAAAAATACAGAGATTATTTAAATTGCATATTTAATAGCTTTGTTAGAAACATAAAGCAGAAGAGACATCTGTTCCACCCCATACAACTACAGCAACAGTAATTTTTTAATCTTGTGGAAAATCATCTATACCATACAACTCAAACTACCCACATAAATAAAGATCAGTTTTCAATGATAGTCTAGATTTTTCATATAAGAAAATACAAGAATTCTGTGGTGAGTGAATATTTTTTTAAAATTTGATATTCTCACATCTGTGTGTAAGAATAGGTTCAGATAAGCAGTGTAACACAAAAATTTGTCTAAAAAATTAAATGTTGACACTAGGCTAAATCTGATTTGTCAGAAATTATACAGCAACAAGCAATCCATTCAGATGAATAACCACCTCCTACTGCCAATTGAGAACAATTTCATGATAATTTGTTTCAGTGTTTTAAAATCATTGTTCTGTCAAAAAGAATAGCAAAAATGCCAGGTTAATTATACAGCATCCATCTCAAAACAAAAGACAGCTAATCTTTGCATAAGATTATGCTATGTGACTTCCTAAACAAACAAACAAGAAAACAAAACCTTCACTAAAAGCACTTGTTTCAAAAAAGCCTCAACAAAAATTGAGGTAAAAAAAAAATCTCAACCAAATAAAATAGACACAATTCCTCCAAAATGAATCACAATATAAATTAGGGTGGTTTACTTTAGCACTCAGTTTTAAACTCTAAAAATGATCCACTTATACACCATCCTTTATCTACCTGCTACCTGAGTGCCTGTGGATAGTTTCATGTATAATATGCAACATATTTATTAGGTGCATTGCAAAGGATCAACAGAAAAAATCTTTCTTCTTTCAACAATTTAAATGCAAGAACAAGAAATAATTTATTGAAGATTCTGGCACAAAATTTAGATTTAAAAGGTAAGTAATGCTTTATGATCTAGGAACTCTCAGATGTACAACTGTCTACTTTTAATCACTTTTCTTTTACTACTTCCACTAGTACTATTGGCATTTACTACAGAGCATAAGTTTGTAATCAAGATGGTAACAATCAAAATTATTCAGTAAAACAAGAGAGACTAGACATCATCTAGAGTCAGAAGATCTGTAAAATATTTTCAGTTGTTTTACAGATAAGGTGGAAGTCTTAGGGCAAAAATACCTTAATTGAATCTTATTGATCATTTTAATGCCAAAGATTTTGCACACTTATGCACATTAATGGAAATATAATAATGTATGATATTTGTCATAAATATAATCATACTGTGCTCACAAATTTTCATCAAGAAGCTCAGAACTATACTCAGCAACTACTTCAACTGAGGTAGAAATAATAGCAAACTACTCAGTAATTTCTTCTCAAATGCTCTGAAGGATGTCTTCAAAAGTACTTAAATCTCAATAAAAGAGAAATCAACTAATAAAACTAGAATATAAAATTACTAATCTCTGAGAGATGCTAAAAACAAAACAAAACAAAATGATAATGGGAGGAAAAAGGCTAATTGAAATTCCAGTAATTTAATTAAATTAAAAAAAAAAACACTTAAAAATGTTAAATCTCAGTACACGATGATCTACTTATCTCTTCATTTTATTAATTCAGGACACAGCAATTATGCACTACAGTTTATTGACTTTACACGCCATTTCTTATTTACTTCACTATTATACTGATAATTGTTAGTATTTGAAAACATTTTCAGTATTTGACTGAAAATAGATTACGAGCTTGCTACCCTCTTTAATTGATTTTTTTCAATGTCATTGCAGAGTGAATAATTTTACCTAAGTATGAATAAACAACAAACAAACAAACAAACAAAAGTGTAATATCACCACTACTAATTTTTCATCCCATAAAGCTGAAATTGTGACTAAGGGAAGTAGGACCCTACTTCCATACAGGTGGACAAACCAAGCCACAAGGCCATCGCTAGTGGGCAAACCAGCAATTCAGTCCTTTGTACAAATGAATACAGCAAGACAGTAGCATAGCCAAGAATACAAACAAGCCTTTGCATCTCTATCTTTTGCAATACCTAATACTATAAATAATCTTTGTCAATCATACCCTAGCTGTCCATTCTCCAAGGCCCTGGAGAATGTCCCCTACATTCTAATCTACAGTTAAAATGATATGCTGTAGCGACTACTTTCATTTTACTAAGCAGAGTATAAAGCTTAGGGAGATGCTGTCATTCCAGCTCATTTTGCCTATACAATCATAACTACTGAGTGAGAAGGTCGACACGTTGAAGACATTTGTAGGCTACATTCTAAAGATACTTTTTCTGGACACGCATCTTTTTCCCCTTCTTTTAGTGAGCCTAGAGTGTACAATGCAAACAGTTAATGAATGATAAATCATCTACAGGCAGTCCCACCATTCCCTAAAACAAGCAATAGTTTCACATCACCTTATCAAAGGACACATCAACCCTAGATGCTTACAGAATTATGGAAGAACACTGCAAAAGCCAGAAGGAAATCCATACTGCAGATAGCAGATGTTCACAATAGAAATGTTTCACAACAGAGTTTGTGCCAAGATGTCCTCCTCTGTCTACAGTTTTTACTTCTGTACTAGGCAAATGAGAAAGACACTGGAACTGCTGAAATACTACTGATGGCTGACGGGAAAAAATAAAATAAATTATCAACTTCCAAGGCTTCACAGGAAAAAGGTACCACAACACAGTCTGGGAATCCTTTAAAGTTTGGGGGACTTCACTAATTCCTGAACCAAAATGACAGGCCTTCTTGAAGGAAAGTTCTCTGCAGATAACAGGAGCAAGAGACGTGTAAGGCCCAGGTAATCAGTGACAGTTTTTACCTTAACAAAGGTCACTTTATTGAAGTGTTAATGATTCACCGACTTCCAGACATTGTTTTCTCCCAATGTGGACAAAGAAAAAGTTATAAAAATCTAGGCATTTCTATGTAATAACATTAAGAGTGATTTCAGACATTCAAATAAAGATGACGACTAAAGGTAGTTGTCAATTAGTCAAGCAATTAGCATTGCTTTACTAATACAAGAGTACTACTAAGTATTACTTTCCCCATGGAGAATTCAGTGAACATTTGTACTACATAAACAAGTTAAAATTACAGAAGCAATTATATATAGTACATTTTCAAATGCAATTGTACTGTGTCTGTCTGGGAAGGAGTTAACTTCTGTCATAGCAGCCCATACGATGCTGTGTTTTGGATTTGTGGCTAGCCCACTTTTGATTAACACACTCGTGTTTTGGCTATTGCTAAACAGGGCTTGCACAGCATTTTTCTGTTCCCACTCTCAGATGAGGAGGCTGAGGATTGGAAAAGAAGCTGGGAGGGTGGACAGCTGGGACAGCTGACTTGATTTGGCCAAAGGGATATTCCATATCATATAATGTCATGCTCAGCAAAAAAAAAACAAACCAAACCAAACCAGATCACAAGGGAGACGAACAAGAAGTGGGGTACAACCTCCAAGGCAGCCACTGATCAGAGACTGGCTGTGTCAGTCTGTCTGGGGGAGGTGAGTGATCATCTTTGTGTCACATGCTCTTTTCCCCTCTTTTCTTAATCTATTAAATTGTATCCTGCAAGTTTTATTTCTTCCTTTCTTTCAGTTTTCCTATTCTTATCCTGTCCTGCTGAGGGAGTGAGGACTGAGCAAGCTGCTATGTGGGTGCTCAGGTGCTGGCCGGTGCCTACCCCTCACAATAATCTATGTGGAGGGTAGAATCCACATAGATTAGAATCTATGAATCTTAGAATGTTAAAACAATGAAGAAAAGGTAGTGTGCCTTTTGAAAAAGATAGGTTGTTTATTGCCATTCAGTAAAATCTAATAAAACAAACACTGGATTGGTCAAAACAAGCACTGGCAATAACTCTGTTCTCAATCAAAGAAGCTACTCGCTACCCTGAATAGCAAAATGTTTAGAAATAAGCCAGTTAAAATTAGCTAGCAAAGATGAAATAATACTGTCAGACAATTGTTAGAACTTGCTCATATTATGAAACAAAGAATCTTTTCACCTCTCAGCCAAAAGTATCTCAGATTTAAACAATCCAGCTGTTTATTTTTCTGTATGTGTTATGAGAGAAAACTTGATCTTCATGAATGATGAATATTTTTTGAGAAAACAGTATCTAATATCAAAGTAAGGCATATACTACTTCTCAAACTGAGAGATTATAAAAAGTGGTCTGATGTATTCACACATCGTCCTTTGTGCAATCCTTGCATTTAAGATCAATGACTTGTTAATGTAATGTTGTCAGCTACATGCTGCTACTCAATTTAACAGTTTGCTAGTGTACAATTCAGTAACATTTTGAAGAACAGAAAACCCAAACTGTACCCTTGACTTTAAAGTTTTCAAGCAAACATTGACATAACTCGTATTACTTAATAATTTCTTTCATTAAGCTTTTTCATAGAACATACTCTTTTCTGTTCCACAAAGGAAACCTAAATCAACTCAAACATGCACAAAGAATGTGCTGGTTACACATGACATTGAGCCCTATGCAAGCCCAAAGCAGTAGATGAAAACTATGTCCCCTTGCTTATGCTTTTTTAAGGCTTATTTCCTGCTCTGCCACTGATCTTTTGGTGCATTGATTTCCAGTGCTATTACACTAGCCAAGCAAATACTTAAGATGAGGATCCATGCACTCCCACTATTCTATGTATCAACCTGCCCGCTTTAATCTGCCAAACAGCCCTCTGCAATAAAGGTAACGTAAACAATGGAGAAAGGAGGTAGTTTATGTCCTCCCTCATTCTGTATCAGAATAACAACTCGGCTAAAAATGCCCTAATCCTTACTGAATTCAGGTTCAGTAAAGTACTCAAACAAATTGTAGAGGTGCCTGGCTGAAGTATAGTTGATGTTTGCATATGCATACATCCACATATATATATAAATATATATATATATATCTCTAATCTTGTTGAGTCACAGCCTCACAGAAAAAAAAAAAGTGTGCATTTAATGAAAATTAGCTGCCCAAAATGAATGTATATCAAAACAGGCTACCCATACGACTTTGAAAAGATTAAGAATCTTATTAATTCCTAGATGATACTCATTTTTGTAAGTTAGTGAGGTAACCATTGTTACATGTTTATATAAAATCAGTGAACAGTTCTGATTGTGTAATAATGGAAAAAGTCCCTCAATACAACACAAACAAACACAAACAAGCAAACAAACAAACAAAAAACCCACCTTTGACATTTAAAAAAATATGTCTATTCCTAGGATTTTCATTTTTTCCTTTAAAAGCTTAGCTTTTGGAGAAACTGCAGCCCACTAAGTAGTCTTAGCTGCACACCTTATATAGATACCATTTTGTATGCATCTCCATATTGAAGCAAGTCTTCCTACCTTTCCACTCTTAATTCTTTGTGATATAGCCGCAAATCGCTGGTTGAGCTCTGATAGTTTAGGCTCTATTACTTTCCTGCAGTGATCTCCACGGTTTGTCATCAAGTCTACTGCCTGGTCACGCACAGAGTCCACCTTTGGATGCATATCATTCAGCTCAGCCTTTAAGCGCTACAGTCCGTGAGCAAGAGACAGGGCTTGAAGTTAGTAATAAATGCAAAGAGAGAGAAAGAGAGAGAGAGAGAGTGTGCAAAGGAATAGGGAGCAAAACCACAAAGCAAATTCAGATAATTATGCATGAGCGTGCAAATACAGTATAAATACATTAGATAACATTCTCACATACATCCCTTCAAATTTATAGCAGGAATGTATCTACATATCTGTTTTAAGATCTTCTAATGGAAAATAATGGTGAACATTATTTCTAGACTGGTTCTTATCTGCCATAATACAATCCTCAGCATATCTGAGGGTACACTCAATTATTTTAGGTCCCTAAAGGTAAGAAGAGCTGCTAATTGTGTTAAGACACTGGAACAGGTTGTGCAGAGAAGCTGTGGATGTCCCATCCCTGAAAGTCTTCCAGGTCAGGTTGGATGGGGCTTTGGGCAACCTGGTCTGGTGGGACGTGTCCCTGCCCATGGCAGGGGGGGTTGGAACCAGGTGATCTTTAAGGTCCCTTCCAACCGAAACCATTCTGTGATTCTATGATTGTAATTCACACATTATAGAACTCAATGTAATAGTTTTTGCTTTCATTACTGTTCATACTCATAGTGGAGGTTGGGAAAAATGACAAGATAAACACCAGTGTGATTTTTTTTTCTATAAACCTATCACAAATTGAAAAAAGAAAAAAGAAAAAAGAAAAAAGAAAAAAGAAAAAAAAGAAAAAAGAAAAAAAAAGAAAAAAGAAAAAAACCACAATACTTCTTCTGCAATAATAATTTTAACAGTTGATCAGTATGGGCAGCCATAAAGAGATAGCTAGAGTAGATAGTTTCACTGAGAGTTTCCCTGTGAAATGCCTTTGTGCAATACAAGTATATAACTGCATTGATGGCAAAGATAATTGTGCTTTGTACCTTGAGGTGGCAAAATTGTTCAACCTGCTACTAACGTCTGTCCTGTAATTCTTCTGAGATCAATGAGCCATTGATTTATGCTCTGCGTAAGTGCTAGTTGGAAACTATGACTGCCTTGGAATTTGTAAAGATTTTCTTTAGTAAATGGTATCATTATGTTAGTGTCAGCAATACAATTCTGATTTTGATTTGCAAACTGTTTCTCAGGTAATACGTAATGACCATGGAGTTCAAGAGAAGGTAAAATTTCACACTGATTTTGGAAGCAAAAAAAAATCCATATAGGTCACAACTTGAAGCTGTTTAACAAAGAAATTGTTTTAAATAAGATACTTTAACAGTCACAATTACCTTACAAGTCAATTTTTCATCAGTTGTTTAAATGATGCAACTGGCCAAATAAAATCTCCTGATCAATACACTAACCCATTGTTACACAGTTTGTTCACCGTATGATAATATTGTTTGTGTTGTTGGTGGGCATCAATGCAAGCAGCATTTAGAGGATTATAACAGTCATATGACAGAGATATCAAATGCAGATACCATAGATATGAGAAAAGAATCACAGAAAAAAAACATAAAGAAACTAAATATGAAAACACAGAAAAACGGCTTGTGTTTAACCAGTTCTGCAGAAGAATTATCTTCCAGCAAACATAGGTTTAATAAGATGCTGTTCTACACACCATGAAGTCCTCAAGACATAATAACATCCGATTTCATTTCTGCAGGGATTTAACTTTTGATATGCGGTGCAAGTTTATTAAGTTATCTACATGCTGCCAGAGGGCAGCTTTATCACAGAGAAAAGAATGTTAATCAATTTGTGATACCTTTCAAAATATGCTAGTTCTGACGTATTTCTTTTTAGAATAAAATTAATGCTTTCCAGAAAATCGCATTTTTTTACCTTAAGAATTTCCTCTTTTTGCTGGGGCTTTTGCTTATCAGATTCATCCAACAGTATTTCAGCACGATACATCCAAGTCGTGACATTAGCTACTTTCTGATCAAAAGCCTCCATGAGCTTTTGATATTCCTGTATGTGAAAAAGGTAAATATTGCATACAAAAAAGTCATCAGAACTGAAATAATAGCCATAAGTATGCCAACTGTGGCAAACATGCATACATTATGAAACTACGATTATTTTATATAATAGCTGCTTGTTTTGTGAAGGACAGAATCTATTTTATGTGTTTGCTCTCACTTTATATGTATTATTTCCTTGAAAAGACATTCTAGGAGAGACAGAAGCTTCCAAAGAGACAGGCAGGATGGTGATACAGTCACAGCAAGAAACAGGCATCTGCAGCTCGGTGCGACTGCTGAGAGGAACAGGAAGCTTATAGCCAGGCCTACTGAAGGTTAAAAGAAATTTCCCCCAAAACAGGTACAGAACTCTTTCCTGAGAGCCACTGAAGTCAATTGAAACTAAGTTTGAAACAAAGATGCACTTGCAAAATCACAATCAAGAAAGTTTAGTTTGTGTATAAAAATTTTATTTACATTTCAATGAACTTCACTGCTTTCCAACTCTACTTTTTAAAAAGCTATTGTAGTTTATATTCTGATATATATATATATATATATTTAGGCTTGAAAACCTTTTGTCTTTTTTGGTGAGAACACTAGAATGAGTTCTATGCATATCCAACTCAAAATTACAGATGAACTATATCCCTGTGCAGTACATGTTTACCACATACCCAAGATCAAAGATTTTGCTATCACTGTCATTTGGCCATCATATGTACATACACGTATTTTACACTGTTCTAACATCAGTAAAAGACTAACTCCCTCTCTTATACCTTTTTTTTTTTTTTAATCCTGGGTTCTAGTAAATATTAACAAAAGAATTCAAAGCAGAGAAAGAGCGAAAGTGATACATATCTATACCAGTCTATAAACTCCATTACATGTTTCTTATAATCAGTTCTACATTGAAGCTGAGCTCCTACATCATTCTGAATCAAATGCTTAAGTCTTCCAGATAGAGCAGACATCAGCAGATGCTTGCACTTATATGCTGCCTGCAGACAAAGAAGCCCTGTAGTGATGCTACATATCCATCACAGAAGCATTTTCAGAGCCACTTGGTCTCTAGTTAAGTTCTGAGACATCAAACTCTGAAAAGCCAAGTCTTGATAAAGGCTACTGTACTCCTGTAACCACTTCAGTTTCTCTGGGTTGAAACTGCATTCTCATTCTGTCAGGAATAGGAACAGCATAAATTTTCCAAAGCATTCTGCCACCTGTATAGTTAACAACCTTCCTTGTGTAAGGGTTCAAGCCATCATCTGTTCATGACAGAATCACTTTAAAGGAAGGATTCAGTTTTATGACTACCAGTAGTTCTACGCTGCTGGGGCTCCTGAGCCTGTATTAAATGTGGTTTAGGGATTTAGTTTGGACACGGCTTAATCTGGTCCCCTTAACATATCCCCACCAAAATATGCACCAAAAAAATGCCCAAAGGAGGCTCATGGAGTTCTGAAGGACTAAATCATTGGTTTTGAGCACCTTAGGTATATATTGAGCAGGGCTTCTAATTCACTTGCCTCTGAAATTAATCTAGTTCAACCACACCACACCTACTCTGTGGACCAAAACAACATGCAAATGGAGACTTACTTCCAAACTGTAATATTGCTGCAAACAGAAATGCTAATGTAGCCAAACACAGCCATAGTTGTTGGTATCAATACCAAGACTTATTTTAACTGATTTGATTACTTCTTTTATTCTATTCATATTCAAGGAGTCTAGGTCCTTGGTAAAAACAAACAAACAAACAAAAAAAACCATATTTTATTCATCAGGAGAGAAAAAAAAAATACAGTCCAGGAACCACTCAGGAAGACAAGAATGGGAAGTGCTAACAAACAAGACTTCACAGAACTCGCTCTCTCTGTAAACAGTCTGATCTTAACTATACGCAACATACTAAAAAAACCAACCTGATTGTCTTTGTATCAGTATATTAGATAAGCATACTCTATGGCACCAGAAAAAGCAATCGTATGAGGATGATCATTTACAACCAAGCACCAATATTACCCACGTGGGCACAAGCGCATTTTTCTTACCAGTAACAGGTTGAACCATTCCTCAGTACGTGAAGTTACTGCTATCCAATTACTGTTCAGGAGACTGAGTTTATCTTCCACTAGACTTTCTTTTCCTTTCAGCACTGTCTTCAAATTTTCTCCTAAATCACCAATGCTCTTAAGATTGCCTTGGCGTTTCTCAATCTCCTTTCGCGTTGCCTACAGTAAGCAGAATAAAACAATAAAAAATCAGAAAATTAAAAATTCTCCACACCAAGAAGATCAGACAGCCTGTAAGCTCATACTAGAAAACACTCTTTTGCTTCCTATAACTAGGGAAAGCGTTCTGTGAAGAGTAAGTAAAAAGTAAATTGCTTTAACTCTGATAAAATTGTAAGTGTTCTTCATATTATCATAATAATTTTTGGTAATAGCTTCATTTTAAAAATTGTGACTTAGCTCTCATTCCATTTCTCAAAATACAGTTTTAATACTTATTTTAAAAAAAAAAAAGAATCTATATTTTGCAATATTTATCTTGAGATATTTCGTTTGCATTTAATAAAATGACATAGCTATGAAATAGCTTACGTAATAAATGGGACAATAACAAAGCATTATGATAACATCTCAAGACTTCCAGAACTCCGCTGAAACTAGTCTTATGAAATATTTTAATATTCCTTTCATATTTGTCAGTGCAATCTTTTTTCAGCAGAAACCATGTTCTCCTGTGCTAATAGGTTTCTCGTTTCCTAGCTGTAGAAATGCATCCTTTCATTCCACTTACCTGGCATTTCACTAAGTGAACTAAAATATTAAAATATTATCCACAGACCCTCAAAGCTGGAATGACTAAAATATACATGCAGTGCTACAAGATCATATGACCTCATATATTTCATAGCACCTCCCTCCTTACACTGTTATCATACTTTATGTCAACAGATTTAACTGGTATGTAAGGTCACACAATTTACTCATCATTCATGTCTTAATATGTGTTGCAACATGCAAAAGGTCCAACAAAAGAAGTAAAGACCATCATATTTAGACAACACCTAAAAAGGCATGAATTTAATACTAAGCACTGATGGCATGCTGCAGAGCGTGACAATCTCTTTGAATACTCAAGGAGAGGGACAAAGTCCTTATATATAGTATCAGATATAACCAGTGTCTGGAGAAAAATTCCTCTGAGCTCCTAGTCACCTGATCGCAGTGGTGCAGCCGTATGTGATCTCTGTTTATAAAACTCCAACTGGAAATGAAGTGGTCCAAACTGAACACAAACCAAAGTTGAGAGAAAAGAAAGAATGACTGGTCTCCAGAGATACTGATTTATCTTTGGTAACTTGAACACACTAAAAGAAGAACCACTTCTAAACAAACTGCAGCCACAATTCTTCCATCTTAGGATCAATAGTGTTACTGTAGAACTGTCAATGTAGAACTACTTTATCCCCTTAATGCTATCACACCCCTCACAGTCACACATCAGCATGATTTTGTTAATGATGTGTTGCTGGGGAAAGTAAAGTTTTCAGCTTGCAATAAAGACATTATAGAAATTGCTCTCTTAGGTACAATAGCATCTTAATAGTATATCCAATTTACTTGGCATATGTTAAGTTTAAAACAACTTCTTGTGTCCTATGCTTCACAGAATTAATGATTTAATTTTGTAATTTTATTTCACAGAAAAGATTTTATGCTTGCATTTCAAGTAAGTATGAGAAATTTCTCACATTCTACCAATTTGCTCAAATACAGAGGACTTGTAATAGCAGAACTGAGAGATGATTGAGATTATTAACAAACCACAAACTACAAAATTATATAACCTGAAATAGAGATTTTTTTTCAACAGATTCATGTCAGAATGAAGGAAAAACAACCTGCCATTTTCCAGTACAATGTCATTGGTTTCACAATGGATTAAAAATATGATTAATAATAATAATAATAATAATTTACCTATAACTCACGACAGAAATTTCCGATCAGTTTTATCACCTTATCTGAACAATTCTCTGCCATTTGGAAAAGAATCTGAAGCACATTTACTATAAGTTGTGATTTCCTTTATATTTACATATACAAAAATTCAGATCTGTCTTGGGCTGTACACATCAATATTAAGCCTAACTAGAAATACAAACAGAAGGATCAGATAATTAAATGTCTGTTAAATAAAGCTTCCATCCAAAAGCTGGGCGTATGTTTTGTGATCTCTTAGAAAAAGGTCTGAGGTAATGGAACTCATCCAACGGACATCATCCCAGGCACTGTTCCTTTCACAGTAAAGAAATAAGATAAACCAAAGACCAGGTGCACCTCTGGGTAATGTGAAAATTATCACTCCTGTGTATTATTAGAAAGTAGAGTAATAAATAACCAATGACATAAGTAAGCAACAACACTTTTCCCACCTTTTTAAAAAAAATACACAGAGACCATCAACACAACATCAAAGTGAAAAAGCCATCTTCCGATTACTTCAAATCTCAATTATTCAGAGTTCTTACATATGAAATCCTGGACCCACTGAATTCAGTTGAAAAACTAGCAGGGTTGTAAAGACAGGAGGAATTCCACAGTGCATTATCAGGTAGGACCTTCCCTGTAGGATATAATGCATTACATCCCAGGTAAACTAACATTTATTTATTTTTTTTTCAGATCTTCTAAATAACATACATAATATCTTCTTTGATAACATTTTTATTTTTTAAATTTGACCTTTCTTCATCCAGTGACAGTCTACTTACATTTTATTCATTGCGATATAACAGATAGCATTGGACCCATAGCTCAGAGTGTTTCTGAGCAGTAGTTCATAACAGTAAGACTGCTGTGTATCAAATTAAACTGCTATTTTTTTTATTTTTTTTTTCAGGCAAACCAGAATTGTAGCTAAGTAACAAGGATGATGTTTTATTTTTATTTTATTTTATTATTTGTAGTTTAGGTACATAGATTTAAAAATTCAAAATCAGCAAAGGAGAGAAGTTACATATGCCTCCACAAAACCTGTATATTGTGAATTACGTGAAAGTAATGTTAATAATTCAAATGTCTCTAAAAGAAATGGTGGGATTAAAGAATTAATCAGAAACTGACATTATGGCCTTCTCAATAGCTGATTATATACATTTATTTGTTTATTCACAGCACATCTTTTATTTTTTATTACATTCTGGCCACTGACTATGAATCAGTTGGTACAATTTTCAGGTCATTTTATTTCACTTATTTTACTGACAGGAAATATGTTGTTAAATATGTTAGCTAATATAATTCTGCGTACTTCAAGCTAACTTCATACTCACTGGTATTATACTCTCTAGCTGAAATATAACATTAAAGTACTAGAAGAATTATACTGCTGATAGCAGGGAGCGATAGAGAATTTTTTCTGGTAATACCACCTGCCTTTTCCTTTTGGAGAATATGGTTTCCTGGCAATCTAATCTTATCAGGCCAGCTCCTGATTAAAAGACAAATAAACCCCACAATGATTAACGTCTTCCATGATAAATATGTTCACTAACTCAGTCTTCTAATTATAAATGGATTTTTAATATAGAATATTTAATGACTATTTTGCTACTCGTATGTCATTTTTCTTATCTATTATAACAGAACTGAATTCAAGTGGAAAGATTTAGCTTGTCTCTACTGAGTAAAAAGACACAACTCACAGTCTTCGGTATTTTGCTCATCTCATTTCACATAACTCAGCCAACAAGTTTTTGTTCTGTCCTTAGAAAAATTCTAGATGTGCACAAATAACACATTTCCCTTCATGTAAAGATCGTTGCTTTTCATTAATGTCATTTCCTGCTCCACTTGGACACTCCTTTTTACTTCCAGGTGTTTATTACTTGAAGACAATGTTCTCACAGATGATTTTGTTCTTCTAACCTCTATAATTATCTTTGAACTCCCCTGACTTCCATTCACTTTTAAAAACTCTTGGGTACTGAAAAGGGATTAGAAATAAGTGCATTAATAAATATAACTGTTTCCTTGTTCTGTAAGGAAAAAAGATTATGATCTCTCTGCTTAGGTAGACTGACTGCTGCACACATCCAATTTTCAGTTCATTCACACTGCTGAGTTCTCCCCCCCCCCCCCCCCCATTTTCCATGTTAGTTTTTCTGCATACTTTCCTCACAATGGCAATCTGCTGGGTCTAATTCATCTCCTGGTGCATTTCATTAGATTGGTTACTGTCTTCAGCAGCCTACTTATTCAGGAAGCACAAAGCCCAAAGCTGTGACATTAATCAGATACTGTGCAGACCTGCTTCTGGGGACTGAATTATTGACGTACTTTTTTTTATGATGCTACATTGAAATCAACATAGAAGTATCAGTGGCGTACTTGTGAAGTCCTCAAAATGATTTTAAAGTGTCCAAGGTAACATGAAACATTTCCTGCCCTTTAGTGGGAGCAGATTATTTTGGGAAAAAATATAATCATATCACATAATATCTGCACATATTATATTTGGAATGATAAGTTCTGCCACTGACACTATTTGTTGGATTGTTCAAAATTAAAAGTGTGCTCTTATTTATGTGAATATTGGCTTGGACTTCCTAAGGAAAATCAATCCTGATAAAGGAATTATGAATACATGCAGTAAATACATAGTTCAAGAAGAGGCAGCCATTTTCATTCAAAGTTGTTTATTCTTATTGTAGTGATCAGCTGACTGAAGCAGAAGAGCTGAGGTACTACATAAGGTCAGTCTTATATTAAGGGTTTGCACTGGAGTTGAAGCCAAAATTTGCTTGTTACCAGGGTGTTTTTTTTTTGCAACCCTTTATGTATCATTTCCTCATGAGAATTCATAATACTGTAGCATTAAGAATAGTAAGTAGAGCAGTTCACCTGCTTGATACATTTTTCATGTTAATATTTCTCATTTTAATTAGCTTTTGTTAACTTTTTTTTTGATTGTTATAAGGTAAAAATATGTTGTACTTGTCGTAGCAAAAGGGCGACATAACAAGGACTTCCCACTGTGTAACTGTGCTAATCATCAGACTAAGTTCTAATTATGCTATTTCTGAAGCATTAAGGTTCACATCTAACAATTAAATGATATCAAAGACAAATCTTTCTATTTAACCTGCTGTGAAGCTATACATGTCTGAATTAACTTTCCTGAAAAAGCACATAGGAACATACAGTTTATATTTCTGTTTTGGTAGATATGTACTGTGTAGTTTAGCAACACCAAAGATTGTTTTTACTTTCTTTACCAGGTAAATGGACTGAGTCATGGACTAACTAGCAGGTTAGTTTGGAGGCATGACAAACCTCTATCATCTAATATAATATCTCTTAAATATCTGACGTCCTATATTATGTGTGATAAGATCACAATATTGATCAAAAGTGATGAGAGGAACTGTGTAATATTTTACAGTGAAGGCAGCAAGTGAAAATGAGAAAATATCATGCAAGAATGGGGTATCTTAGGGATCAAGGTTTTTGTTCCAAAGTCAAAGTAGTAATAGTCAAAGAAGTAACTGTAATATAGTAAAACCTGATCTTTACATATGCTCGGACATTACTTTTAAAACACTGTCATTCTTAGGGACTGATGACAAAAGAAAAGACTCCGTATCTCACAAAAGACTTGTAGTTTTTTGTTTGTTTGTTTTGTTAGTTTTTTGTTTGTTTTCTTGTTACTTGTTTCATAAATTATCAGTGTTTTTCAAGGCTGAAGGCATCTTATCAAAGGGTTAGTGAAAGCTTGAAAGGGGCAGTTAAAAACAAAACAAAAAACCCACACATATTCCAAAAAATACAGGAAACTAGAAGCCAATTGTACACCAGTGCCTGAAACCGCTACAGCCTTTCAAAGAATTTATAAAGTTGCCTGCACATTATTCAGGACCATACCCAGAGAGTATGGTGAAACTGGTAAGATGTTTGAAGAATTTTTCCTATTAATCAAAGCTGAAGTGTGTGTGGTTTTTTTTTTTTTTTCACAAATAAACAATAATGTTTACAGTTTTTTGTTGTCTTGTTTTGAAATTATATAGGAGCACTTACTCAGAATGCTGCTGACTGCACATAATTATTTGGAAGTTTAAAGCTTTGGATAATGATGAGCACGGTTTCCTAAAAAACACAGATTTTGGTATGTGTATATAATGATGGTGTGGTTTGCTTATATTCTGAGTTAGAATGGATTTTCCTTACATATGCAGAATATAAACTAGATTAGCTTCTGTTGAATGATACTGTGCTAAGTCTTTATAACACATAGAGATACACACTTTGATGTACAACTCTTACATTCCTTTGTGATTTTTACCTAATTGTGGTATACATAGCAATTTTGAGGAAAGTTTCGTTTTAGGATTTGAATTTTAACCTAAACTAAGAGTTTGAAGTGAGGTACCATGGGAAGGAAGAAGCTCCCAGACTGAAAACGAATGAGCTACAAAACAAACAAGGTAAGGGAACAAATATTCTACCTCCTGGCTGCTATCTGACCACATGGAATATACACCCTTCTGACATCCTTAAGCTTTCATGTATTGGAGCTGTTTTACTGTTTAATACTATTCTAACCATGACTAGAATGGGATGAAAGAGAAGGCATCTCTATTTACATAGATACTGGATGGATAATTAATAGTACTCTCTGAAAAATGAAATTCTTATCTTTAAATTCATCTGTGAAGATTATTGCAGTATGAAGGTGAATTGTGCTATGGATACATATATATATACACCTCCATAGTATGTATATGTAAAGAGATTAATATGATTAAAACTTTTTGAGCATTAATGTTATTGAAAGATAATGTCTTAACAGTTACAAAGTTCTGGTAATTAAAATGCTAGAATTTGTATTCTCTTTATTGAGCTTTCTTTAATATGCATAAACTGAGATATATAAAGGTACACTGTGTGTTGCAATGTTACCTTGCCCCAGGCAATTTCAGCATCCAAATTGCTAGGCATCCCCTGCACAGATGATCTCTTTGTCAATTCCGCATCTGTCGCTGCAAGCCATTCTGTCAGAGCATTAATTTCTTTTCGTAGCTTCCGGGACAATTTCAAGCATTTCTCTAACTCTTGCTTTTTTTCTGTAACCTGCGGAAATAAAACATGTGTTTCTTAGCTCTTCAGTCTAACTGGTTTGATGATTCTTATAGTATATTCTAAGTGCCACTTACATATAAAAGCTTAACTTGAAATTTTACAAGCCAAGTTGCACTTTTAATATATTTGTCTTTCTTTAGTTCTCAGTATCTACAATTTTGCTGCTAGAATGCAAGTACCTATAACAAAAACATGTGCATAAAGAGGCTAGTTTGAACTAGCAGAAGACCCCTGCAAATCCCCTCCTCTCTTTTGAAGTCATGCATAGCAAACTAATTTAGAACAGATGAATTAACAGGCTTTCCCTGAGACACAGCATAAATATCAAAATCCTTCAAGGAGTATATTTTCATACAGATGGCTATATAGTCATATTGAATACTCAACATTTTCTATCTGTGTAACTACACCGTATAGAAGAAAAAAGACTCTCTGCCAAACAAACCCTCAAATCTTCAAGCACAAAAGTCACTGAATGATGTCAAACTAAGGCAACACAGTTAAACTTAAGTTTTGAACTTCTCAGAATACTTTTTTGTTGTCTGAATAACAGTCTTTAAATGTAGTATTTTTGCATAGGATTTTTTTTTCTTCTTTTTCAAAGCAAACAAAAAATCAGCAGACACATCCATCATTTGTAAATCCTTTCTATGGTTTAATAACACCTATCTGGGTTACTGTGGAACATACACTACATTCTTTAGTGTGTTGTTTATTAAAGCTCTCTCACACACCTCCCACCACCTTTTAAAAAATGTCTGCAACTTTAGTATGATGCTCCCAGAGCAGAATCAGACTCACACCCATCCTGCAATAGGAACATTTGTAGTTTGGACAGATTTTGCTTTCTTTCCTAGAGAACAGGAAAACCAAGGTGTCCAGGAAAACCGTGTCCCCATGCAAATCTGTTTGACATTGACTAAAGATTATGCACCTCTGTTCCAAATAAATCAACAACAAAAAGATAAAACGTACATTTTCCTAGAGAGCTGCACAAGCATTTACTCTGAGTAGGCTGTATTACAGACTTTTTAAAGGAAGTTTAGTCTGTAGACTGTAAACCCAAGTTTCTTTCCCGCAGTCCACAATCCTCCATCATAGCCCTCTCTCTACTTCTTCCTCCTCCTCATCTCCTGTCTGTTTTGTCACTTCTAGTTTCCTTAGAGCACCAACCCATGCTCACATTTGCCTGTAACCTATCACCGAGCTCAAGTCCTGTGAAATTGATTCTGGAGCTTTTACTTGGGAGTCTTCACCACAGACTTATTTGCAGCACCTTTATGTTTTTCTTTAGACTTTCCAACCTTTATGGCCTACCTAAGTCATATACTCCACCACTACCTTACAATCTTCCAGCTACCCATGTTCACGACTTCACCCTCACAGCTTCTCAGTTAGGATTTTCATATGCTGAACATTCTGGATGAGAAGTAATATGGACAATATATGTGCTATTTTTAAAGTTCTTTTAAACCTATTACCGGTGCCCGGAAGGAAGGCCGAGTATTTGTCTTGACTGTCCTGTAAGGTATTTTGGTTAACATTCTGCGGGATGGGAGGAACACAATCTTCCCTACAAGCCCCTGAGCATGTTCAGGAAGAGAGGTAAGTTTCTGAATATTTATTAGAGCAGGCAGAAGACTAAGTGAAGGGGTCTCACATAGGAACTTACACCACAATGGGCATTAGGAGATTGGTAATTAAAAAATATGAATTAATAAATTATGTTCCACTGAAATTAAAACAAAATGCTGATCAATGAAGGTGGATTGAAAGAGTGCAGTAGGTCACAAACATTTAAAAGAAATAACCTTGCATGTCAATTAATAATTGAGATTGTAGCCACTGATTTTTATTTATGTATTTTTAAATTGCAGTCTTTGTATTTCTCCCTTAAAACAATAAAATCATTAATAAAAGCAAATTTATCTTGAATAAATACAAGCATATAATAACCGGAACTTCTATTTTGGTTGCTTACCACCGCCCATATCAAGACCCTGTTTTTGCTTAATTTTGTACACTGTGATTAATTTTCCCTACATGTTGACAGTAAGACTATTTCTGTTGTTCATGAAATTAGGATTTTTTTTTTTTGGGGGGGGGGGGGCTGCAGGGGGACACTTTCAAATTTTTCCCCATCTTTATACTAGATCTTCTCCAAGAGTACAACCACTGGCAGCAAGTACCATTGTCTACAGTAGTATCAGGTATCCAAAACCAGTATCAGTGTATTCTAAAACTATGATGGCTTTTGAAAAAATATTTGTATGGCTCTATACATCTCTAAACTCTGTATATACTGTCAATAATATTATACTATTCCCATGCACACCGTGTATATCTGGAGGTTACAAATTTGTCAGTTCCTGCTTATACTTTAAACGTAAAGATGTATTTCTAAAGACAAATAGGAAACAGTGCCACCTTAAGGCCTTCTGTTTCAGACAGTGATATCAAACATACTATCTCCATAAGTTTACTCTATATTTTAAAACTATTTAAGCTATGTTAATGGTTTACTTGCAAGAATCTTTGTCTGTAATAATAAAAATACAATGAAAAAAAATAGATATTTAAGGCAAAAAGAAAGGTATTTCACATCCAAATACAGCCAAAGTTGAAGAGTCAAATTCCTGTGCAGCGCTGGGCTTGTGAGGAATCACTCTAGCATGCATTGCCCTTAGGAGAACACCGAGAACATTATTACTGTCACTTTGTTTTAGAGAGTCTAGCCCCCTCTTCTGCTGAATTATCATAAAGTGATTTGTGAGCATGCTACAGACCCTACATCATAGCTACTCACAACTAGCACACTACCTAAGCTGTACCTATTTGTGTGTATATGCATACATGTGTTTCTGTAAAAGAGAGAATAATGAATTCACAAATGAGTGAACGCAAGCACAGGCATGGAATACTTACATTAAATGCAACCACTATCACGAGACATTTAACCACATTTTGTTTTCTTGTAATTTCATTTCAAAACTATTTACACTGAGGCCACCACTAAAGTTTCGAAATTATTCATCATGTTCTCAAAGCGTATTTGTCTAAAAACAAAGGGCAAAATTTCTGGACAGACAAAACTCATTTCTAGACCAAAAAGGGGTTTAAAATCTGATACTACCTAATCAATTAGGTTTATTGATAGGAATAGATATCCAAATGTGTATATGCTAAAAACAAAAGAAGCAAATTAAAAAACAAACAACGACAACAACAACTCCTCTTCTTAAGGGGAAGTACTTCTAGGTTCAGGATCTCAAGTATTGATATAAAAAAAAATAGCAAAACTCCAGTAGGTGTTGTACAAAATTAGTAGAAATTACTGTAATTTTTCTGTCCACTTGAGAGAACAACACTTCAGCATGTTTGAATTACTGAATGATACCTCTCACACACTCTTAAGAATGTGCTTATTAAGCATTGTTTTAAACATAGGGGACCTCCTGAAACACTATATATGAAATCACACAAGTGAGTCTACACTTGAACATGTGTTTTCCCTAAGGCTACTCATTTCAGTCCTGAGATACTATTAGTTATAACTACTTTTTTTTTCTTTTTTTTTTTTGTCCTTCAAAAGAAAGGCTATGGTTCTCCAGACTCAGTGCAATCAATTAGGACTCAAAATGGCTAAGTGATTATTCTAGTTCTCTAATTTTGGGCATTTGCGACCCTCTAAAACCATCAAATACCATTATATGTGAAAGCAAATGGGAAAAATTAAATCTAGGACAACAAAAGTAAAAATAACACTACAGATTTTTGAGAGACATTAATTTTCAATATTGCTCACTTCAGATAACTAATGGCTTCCTAATGGCACATTTTTATCCCTTCATTAAGTGAGAGGTTTCCTCAAATAATGGCACTTGTCTAGCTGCAGCTACATTCAATACAATGTAGGAACAAATGCTACAGTCCTTTCTAAAATAATGGAGAAAACAAATACATTATATAATCTCCAATGATAGCTATCCACACCTTAATGAAACAGACTTTTCAGTTTTATTTACGCTCAAAAGCTTGATGTCTTTTAATACCTTTATTTTCTAGTAAGACAGAGAACTGTTTTAATTCAGGTTCCCAAACTTGTTTTATGCTATTGTAGTCAGTGGGGCTCAATAATCATCATGTGCTTAAAACACATACTGACTCATTAATCATTTATAGTTTCCCAAAATTAATATATATATATATTTTTTTTTCATTAGAAGTGTATAAATTTTAACAATAAACAGACAACCATATCTGAATTTCAGTCTTCACACAGGCACTTGCTGCACCAAATTTACTCTAATCTTACAGTTTTTATAAGTTCTCTGGATAGTTCTAATAATGAGGGCAAGAGGAGGAAAACAGACTAAGGACAGCTGTTAATTAAATTATTTGCATGAAGTTTTCTTTAGGACAACGCCACAGCTCCTCTTCAGAGCTCAACAATCCTTGTAGGGGATTGCACTTCAGTAGCAGACAACACATTCCATAGATAACGCAGACCCAGAATAAAAAGCCTTTAGGAAATGATGCAATTTTTATAATTTTTAGTCATAGTCTTGTTGATACTGGTTAGTAGTCTGACTTTCCTATTGTCTGTTTAGGTGACTTTTAGGGAAAATTTGAGTGAACAAAAACATTATCCTGTTAGAAAGCATAGCAGCATCTTACTATATGTGAGTTGATACAGAAATAGATGACGTAGAAATAAAAATTTTACACAATGAAAGACAATGCTTGGGAAATAAATAGAGATTGGTTCTATGAGGTTAGTTACATATAACTAATTTATCATTGGCATAAGGTAAAAAACTGCCACAATTTGGGAACTATTTGTCGTTGTTTTTTCATTTGTTTGTTTTTTAGTTTTCTGCAGGTGAAGCTGAAGTAAGAGAATATTGGTAATGTATTCATGTACTCCTCCTAATTATACGCTAATACACACTAAGTGGTCAAACTGAGCACTGTACAAATGTCAGAATTTTTTAAAAAAACAAGTTTCCTAAACAATTATATTCCAAGGCAATACAGTTCTCATGACAGAGCTCAAAGGATGATCACTGTTGCTCAACATGAAGAAATGTAATGATCCCTATGGAACAGAGGATGACAAATGACTAATTTCTAAAAAAGAAAGCTTGCTCATATCTGATATCTGATATGTTAAACAATGGGACAGTTATTCCATATACTCATAAAAATATTCTATGTGATTTATATATTAGGATATAGCAAACAGCTAAGTCAGGGTTTTCCATGAGATTTAAACCAGGGAATAGTTATGACAAGAACTGAGCATAGTTGTAGTTAAAGTCAGGAGTGCAGATGAAGCAAAGCAGAGTGGTACACAAATGCCTCCTGTGGAAAGTTGCAATAGCAAGAACTTATGGTCAATTTCTGGAAAACAGCAAATAGAAGCAAAATACTTAAAGATATGTACAACCAGAGGCAGAAGAAAATGAAAATTAGAATTCTCTTTTATCAAGTAGCTCATTGGGAAAAAAGAAGGGAGGGAGGGAGGGAGGGAGGGAGGGAGGGAGGGAGGGAGGGAGGAAGGAAGGAAGGAAGGAAGGAAGGAAGGAAAAAAGTTATCAATTCACAAAAAGTATTTTTCTGACCTGAAGTGTTTTGAAACTAGTGACTGTTTGAGGCATTAAAAGGAAACAACACCTACCTCTGCCCTCCTCCACCCAAACCAACAAACTACTAGAAGAAAAAAAAAAAGTAAAAAGACTTGGGAAGTAGAATTTTAAACTTTAATGAAGCAATTTTGTATTTTTCTAGAAGTTTTCTTTTTTCTCAGCACAACTGAATAGCCATTCTGATGACTGCCTTTGCCTCATTAACTTACCATACCAAGATTATTCTTCAGTTTGCCAGTTAAAAAGAGAGCGTAATTTTGTATTACCAAATACACAGCTTACCTTTGCACCCAATTCATTATATTGCAACTTCAAAGCTGTAAGCCTTTCATCCAGTTCTTTTGGGTTCTCTGTTTGCTGCTTTTGAACAATCTGCCTCCCAGTTTTTATCACTGTTTCCACTTCAGACTTCACCTCACTCAGGCTTTTATATAATTTCTATTCAAATAGAAATATGAAAGAGAAACACCCCCATTAAAAGAAGAAAGACAAAATGATCACAGAAAAGATAAAGCTATTAGAAAGATGCACTAGAATTCTCTGTATTGTTTGCTGCCTAAAAACACCATCATGCATGACTTCGAGCACCTTCCACTCCCCTTTGAAAACTGGGGAGTTGAGAGTGCTCATCAGATACCAGGCATGTGACGTAAAGGTAAAGAAAAACTCACCCTGAGTGTGTATGTAATTAAATAAATAAAAAAATAAAGTGTAATTAAAAGTTTGAGAAAAAAATATCACTTTTTCTAAATCAGAAATCAAATGAATAGATTCAGAACAGCCTATCATTACCATCATTTTCAGACACGTCAGCAAATGTAAGAGTAGAAATGTTATAGAAAATACATGCCATCAGTCATTGTTATATGACAAAGGTAATTTTCAAACTGATTTAGATAATGCAGTATTTAAAACAACAACAAACATTTTCTGTCAACTTGTACAGCTCGTTGAATGTATTTAAATTATATAAATAGCAAGTAAAGTCACTTAAAAATCTAACAGTTTTTTGTATTACTAAATCAAGAGACTGGTAGGGTAGAGGTTTTTCCCTACATTTATCAAGTGTAATTCTGTTAGCAAACTTAAATAATTAAAAAATCTACAGGAAGAAAGTATCATCAGCTAAACATGACTTGGTATCTCAAGCAATTTACCAGCCACATAAATGCCCAAATTAACATTCACGTAAATAGAACAGAAGTTGAATTTATTATTCTATTTAATCTAAGATTAAATTTTGGTCTAAAAAGGAAATTCCACTCAACTTAGCAGTGGGAAGAGACTCCACAGAAATGCAGAATATATATTATCACAGAGGTATATAAAGAACGGGAAACATAAACCTTCTAGGAAACTATTTTTGAGATGTTCCATTTACATGGCAAAGCCTAGGTAGCAGGGGGGCTTCAAGGGTGACTTCTGTGAGCAGGACCCAAAAGCTGTCCCCTGTTAGACAAGAGACAGCTCCAGTTAGCTCTAAAAGCAACCCGCTGGTGGCCAGAGCTGAGTGAGAAGCAGCCCTGCAGCCCCCCAAGTGAGTGCAGCAGGAGGGCAGGAGGTGCTCCAGGCACAGAGGAAAAGTTCCCCAAAAGTTCTCCTGCGGCCTTTGGAGAGGCCCCTGGTGGAGCAGGCTGTCCCCCTGCAGCCCATGGGTCCCACACGGAGCAGATCTCCACGCTGCAGCCCGTGGAGGAGCCCACGTGGAGCAGGTGGATGTGGCCTGGAGGAGGCTGCGGCCCATGGAGAGCCCCCGCAGGAGCAGGCCCCGGGCCGGAGCTGCAGCCCGTGGAGAGGAGCCCACGCAGGAGCAGGGGGTCTGGGGGGAGCTGCCGCCCACCCTGGGGGACCCGTGCTGGAGCAGTTTGCTCCTGGGGGATGGATGGACCCCGTGGTACGGAGCCGTGTGGGAGCAGTGCTGGAAGAGCTGCTGCCTGTGGGCAGCCCCCGCAGGCTCAGTTCGGGAAGGACGGCATCCCGTGGGAGGGACCCCATGTGGAGCAGGGGCAGAGTGACCGTGAGGGAGCGGCGGAGACGAAGAGTCAGGGACTGACCCCAGCCACCATTCCCCGTTCCCCTGTGCTGCTCGAGGGGAGGAGGTGGATGGGGAGAAGGTGTTTTTGGTTTGCTTTTAGTTTCTCACTGCTCTACCTTGCTGGTAATAGGTAATAGATTTTATTAATCTCCCTATGCTGAGTCTGTTTTACCTGTAACAATAACTCTTGAGTGATCTCCCTGTCCTTATCTCAACCCTTGAGCCCTTTTTCATCATATTTTCTCACTCTCTTCCTTTGAGGAGGGAGAGTGAGAGAACGGTTGTGGTGGAGCTTGGCTGCCCATCCATGTGATACCACCACAGATGCCTAGCTTAATTCTGTGTTCTGGCATTTTGCTATCATGTGCTGCAAAATAAATACACTGTCCTGTACACTTTGACAGAACTGCAGAATAAATTACACTATGCTTTTTTTTTCAGATGTAATTTTTTGAGTTTCTCTTTTATCAGTGGTATCTCTCACAACGCAAAATCTGTGTCTAGTATACCTGGACAGTAAAGACATTTTTTCCAAGCACATTTTCTCCATAATCTGAATTACCAAGATGACTCTCAACATGATTATTATTTCATTTACTTAAAGGCAGTATGTATATAGACCAACTACTCTCTAGGTACCCCATATAAAAGATACACTCTTCATCACTGAAAACATGCCAACAAATTAGGAAGCTGTTGTGTGATAGACACTGGTCACATCTGATCGGATAATATGAGTAGATTTTTAAAACAAATATCATGAGATTCCTTGTAGAGAATAATGATCTAAAAACATATTCCTACAACATGATAGCTATGGGGCTACAAAAGCTAGCTACTGAGTGAAACTAAGCACAGGGATTCTAATTACCACGTAATTCTGATAAAAATATGAATTTAAGGGTAACTACATTAAAAAAAAAAAAGTAAAATAATAGAATCAACTTGTTCCACACTTATTTTTTAATTCTTACATTTAGGTCTGAAAGAAGTTAAGGGAAAAAAAACTGTCTTCAGGCATGCCAAAGTGCCAGAAAACAAACAAAACAAAAACTAAAACAAAAACAGCTGAAGACAAGCATCTGATTGCCCTGATATTTGCTGTTAAAATCTCCATTTTACTGTTATCAAAACTGTGTTCATCTTTATCTCTACTTCTTGTCAACAATAAGGGGGTACAGGATTACAAGGGTATTAAAGTGATGCATACAGGTTTTTCCTCGTATTCTTTAGGACATATTCAGGTCTCTTTTGTACCATAAAAAAGTCACAGCATGACATCTCATGAAAGCTGCAATGGTTTTGCTTTATGTTTTGAGTTTCCTGGCTAGAAAACCAGGCATTGCATGCATCGCAACCCCATATATTACAGCGTTCCATGACGTTAGCACACAGTGGAAAATAGATCCCATCCATGAAAATAAACTCATATGCAAGATGGGAAGGGAGGATTAGAAAGAATTCTTGACTTATATTCTCATACAGTGGAAGTCACAGAATCACAGAATGTTAGGGATTGGAAGGGACCCTGAAAGATCATCTAGTCCAATCCTCCTCCTGGAGCAGGAACAAGATACTGCCATACCCTCTGCAAGGAGGAGGAGAGGCCCACAGCCCGCTCACTCCTACACTCCCTCTGGGTTGCTTGCATACAACCAGGCGTTCTTCCAGAATACCCTGCTATAATTTAACTATAAATGCACCCTGGAGTATATAGCCCTAAATTTCTTTGGTTGGGGCATATAATCAGGGCATAGCTGAGATTGGAACCTGTATACAGAGGTCACGTTTTTTCCTGAGGCAAGGTACTACTCATTCAGTCAGCTCGAAAATACCCCGTGACTGAATAAATTCTGAAAGTCCATGCCCATTGTTTGAAAGTACACTGAAATTAGAGTATTTTATTTTTTTAAATTTTGTGATTAACTGATACTTTGTTTCTCATCCTGAATTCCAGATAACATTCTGTCATCTTTAGCTTTCTCCATATAGATTCATATTTTCAAGATTTTTCATTAAGTTTCCTACGTTTCTTTGTCATGATGGAAGAAGACAACACCATATAAAAAGGAAAAGTAATTTACTTTAAGACTGCTAGAGAAATATCACCATGCTATTTTAGCTTGGCAAGCTCTGAAATCGAACAGTTTTAAACATATAAATGTTCTTCTAACCTCATTTACAAACAAGGGAAATTGGACAAGGAGGATAAATCCCTTCTCTCTGTCTTCTCTCTCTCCCTCCTAACCATACCCCCCCCCCCCAATCAAGGGTTAACTAAAAAGGTTCCAAACACTTTCATCGCATAACTTTCCTCTTAAATCTTTCTCAGATTTTCTAATTCCTCTCACAGGCATATTAAAATCATAGCTGAAAATACTATACATTCTAAGGACTGAACAGACAGGAAAGAGAGTATTTTTATATGTATTTTTATATATTCACCATGCAATGATCCAACTGTGATTGTACTACTTCCTGCTCAACACTGTTCAACTCCAACTTGGGCACCTGCAGTTTCACTTCATCTAAAATTCTTTTACATTCTTGTAGACGTTGTTCAAAATTGGCTGGCTTTTGAAACAAGCGAAACTTCACAGAGACATCCTGCAGCTTTTTCTGAAAAGTAAACAGGGATGAATATTAAATGTCAAATGAAATCAACATTGAAGACAAGCCTTAGATCCATTTCAGCATGCTTAGAAAGCATTATCAATCAGCACAGTTCCTCATTTAAACATTTGAAATCTTTTTTTGGTAAAATACCAGCAGCAGAGAATCTTGGTCTGTATGGGAAGAAAAAGATCATCCAGGGCACTGGAAGCAGTAGAGACAGGGACAAAAGAGCCTGTGTAATGGACTGAAGAAAGGGAAAGTTTTCATATTATCCAGTATGCATAATGTTGGGGATGGGAAGAAAATGGAGGTTTAGAGGCTTGAACATACTACAAAGAGTTCTAGAGTGGATGGTCATCAGCTCTCTACCATGTTGCTGCTTCTTGGTATTAGGAGTGAATATTTTATTCCCTTAAACAAACTCAAATAAAATTGCTGGGCTGTAAGTAGGTCTAACTCAAAAACTTAATCTATAAAATTGATTTATATTTCAATTAAAAAAAAAAGAAAAAAGAAAAAAGAACACCACCATAACTTAGAGGAAGAAGAAACTGATCTGAAGGCAAAAAAAAAAAAAAATATGAAAAGCATGGCTCCTAATTTCACAATTTTCACAATTTGTTATCTTTGCCAATTAATTATATTGCTTATTCACATGATCCCTACCTTAGGGGGAGGGAAAGTAATTAGAAATAAAGCAAATAAAGGGCATTTTAATTATCTACAGGAATAAGAACTCATTTCTCTTTAGAAGTATAGAGCAAACTACTAGTAGGGTAAGTTTTTCTACTGTTTGAAAAATAGAACATCACTAAGAAATGGATAACTAATTAAATAGGAACTCAGCATTTGCAAACTCAGTTTTGATATTTTTTCTTCAAATCTTGGACACTTTATATCAATACACTGTTTTCTGTACTATACAAACTTCAGAAGAACTATAATAAGGAACAGAATTGGACTATACATAAAAACATATGGCATTATTTAATTTTTATTTTTTTTATTTTTTTTGAAACAAGAAATCATGCTTACCACGTTTATTAGAATTCTATGAAAGAGCCAGAAATCATATTCTAATATGAGTAGAAAACAATGCTAGGTACCACAGAAACCTTAATCATAGAATCACAGAATGGTTTCAGTTGAAAGTGACCTTAAAGATCACCTAGTTCCAACCCCACTGTGATGGGCCAGGGACACATTCCACCAAACCAGGTTGCCCAAAGCCCCATCCAACCTGACCTGGAAGACTTTCAGGGATGGGACATCCATAACTTATCTGAGAAACCTGTTCCAGTGCCTCAGCACCCTCTGAGTAAATAATGTTTCCCAAATATCTAATCTAAACCTACACTCTTTTAGCTTAAAACTGTTACCCCTTGTCCTATCACTACACTCCCTGACAAAGAGTCCCTCTCCAGCTTTCTTATAGGCCCCCTTTTAGGTACTGGAAGGACTTAGATTTCTAACATTTCTTTCTGACAACATTCCTTGTTAAACTCTCTTAATGAAGTTGAGATCCAATGGGGTAAGGAAGGAAGTAGTTCCATGGATAAATAAGTAAACAAATGCATAGGAATAGGAAACATAATTGGAATAAATGATATCGCTTTTTTCTTCAGTGTGTTTGCCTACACTAAATTCATAATTAGTTTTTCTTCTTCTTGTGATACTTCAACTTGATGAAGATCAAGTCATGGGGGAAGCTTGCAATGGCCTATCATCTGTTACAATTTGTGTTGGTCAATACGTTAAAAATGACATAGAAAAGAGAGAGAATGGTGATACTAATGGTAGAGAAAATGAAAGTCATCTATGAGGAGTCACTGAAAGATTGCAGAGTACTGCAGGTCTATAGGAGAAAAACAGAGAAATAGTGTTTAATCCTGCCAAAATTAAGTAATGAACATCATAAAAACAAACTAAAAAAAAAAAAAAACAAAAAAACAAAAAAAAACAAACAACAACAAAAAAAAAAAACCACTAACAAACTAAGCTTTATATACAAGTGGGATTTAAATTATCTAACAGAACTCTCACTGGAGTTATAAGAGATACATATAATAGTTACATCATATACTTACATATCTCTCACAGTTAAGAAAATATCAGGCCAACACTTAAAAGCAGCCAAATAAACAAATTGGTTATTTGGAACATAAGGAACAAAAGAGAAAATACACGTCACTGTATAAAAGTCACTGTATAAGGCTACATTAGTGCTCAAACACTGTGCAGTTTTGATCCCCTCATCTTAAAAACAAACTGTAAAAATAGAAAATGTGTAAAGAAGAATGACGGGGCAATCAAAGCTATATATCTCAAGGTCTGAGTATTATCTAAACATACTAGTCAGTCTGGAAAAGAGACAACTAAGGGTGAGTAAAATTAGCAGCATGCAAAAAGTTGAATAGCAAATGACATCTGTTTCTCAAAATCCATGAAGAAGGTGACACCAAATTAAACTTCTTACAGGAAATACAAGATGAACAAAAGGAAGACTTCAATGTGTAGCATTCAGTTAAATTGTGTTCAATGAACTTGTGGATTCTAGCAGTTTACAAAAATTCATAAAGCCATTAGATATGTGTTTTTAAATACCTCTGACCCAGAAGACTGTCAGCTGCAAATCAGTGAGGAAGTATCACTAAATGTTCTTGTTACTTATCACTGACTTCTGGCTACTGCTGATGACATGGTATTGTACTAAACAGATCTTTGGTCAGAAGTAACATGAGAATTCTTTAAATGCGTATAAAATGTAGTTAGCCAAGTTTATTTCATACCAACAGCTGAACTGATGGCAGTGCTCAAACTTTATAGTCAGGTAATCTTGGCTGGCCTGTATAAAGGAAGAGCACAGAAACAACTGAGGGGAGAAAAGGAAAGACCACAACTAACTCAGTATCATTCATTGCTTCTTTTGAGAAAAATAACTTAGCTAGAAGCACAAGATTTGTATTTTATTCAAAACTGAAACTACATGTAATTAAATATTTTTGGAGATTTTCCATTCGTTTATATTTTACTATCTTCAATAATGTTAAAATATCACTTCTGATATAGTGGTTTTTTGTTTGTTTTTACTATGACACACCATGCTTACCTTAAAAGACAGATGAAAGTCATAAAGAAACAAGAATGTCATTTGTCTGCTGTGTGATTTCTTTCCACAAAGGTATTGGTATCAAATTTTCAAAAATAGCACATCCTCAGACAAGATTCCTCTTCTGCGTAACAATTCTAGCCTGGTAGGACGGACTAACTAGGTATTAAATCACGATGGCAGAAATAATTTATTATTTTGCTAATTCTACCTTTTCCACTTAACCTCGAAAATAAGAATTCTCAACCTACGATACTCCAAAAGTCCGAATGAATTTGGTCACTGAACAGCTGTTTCAGAGTTTGACTGCAGTTTCAGAATTTCACTGCAGCTACTTCTTTTCATAATTGTTTATTTTCTGCCTAGACAGTTGAACTAATATTATAATGAATATTTAAGACAAATAAGCATTGCTTAACGAAAAAGAAAAATGCTTTTGTTATTTATTTAAAAGTGAGTATGCTCTTCAGGAAAAAAATAAGTAAAGATAGATATTATGAAATCTGGGAAAGAATTCAAGGGAGCTCACTGGCCTAAAATCAAATATAAGTATTTGGATCTGAGGTTCTAGCTTTCAGCCTCTTGGGGCATACTTCCATTATGCATGCACCAAGTGTGATCAACATCCATGTAAATTTGCTAGTGTTTGTTCATATGTTAGCTAGTGTAAGTGAAACAGATTTTCAAAATGATCCCACCAATTTGTCAAAACTCAAACTGATGTATCTGGTCATCTAGAGAAGCCTTTAGAAGGAAAAAAAAATAAAAATATATATCTGCACAAAGACAGATTAAGAAAAACAAAATACATGCAAAAAGGGTAGTGCTCCTTTGCATGCTGTTGAATTTACAAACATTTAGATACAAAGTCATCTGATGCCTACACTTCACTTTTGAAATACTGGCAACATGGTAGCTGCCATGGAGACCATCAGGAGGTGAGTTGGTGTGAAGGAAGACAGGAACATAAGGAAACACAAGTATTCTCAAAAAAAGAAAGCTAGTCCTGTAGATGAAACATTGAAAGTAACTTTTTCATTTTGAATTAAATAACTTTTAAAAGGGCATTCATTTTATTCATAATAAAAAATAAAACTGAAGCTAAGATACCTAGAAACATTTGACAGAGATGAAGAAAAATATGGTCTTGTTTACTGTGAATATCATAACCAAACTCTTCATCTTTCCCCATGAACCATGGCATTACTAATAATAATGGTAACAACAGTTTGTTTTGCAGTCTGGAGAACTTTGGCCAGAAATGAAAGAAACAAAACAGTTAAGAACCCATCACGGATTAATCAGTAAAAATGTGTATTTTTCTTAAATGTTAATTAAATCTCCTTCAGACAGAGCTCTCTACATCTATTAAGCTAGGTGAAATACTGCATTAGTTAACACTTTAAATCTGTGACTGCAATGCACTGCTCAGCTTAGACTTTGTTATTTTTCTTCCACCACTCCCACTTACACTGTGAACTGTAAATGAAGATATATGAAATATAGGACAAAGACATATTTAAAATCTGGTTCATCACAATTTTAAATGCAGTTCTGCCAATCTTTCAAAAACAGTATCTTTAACTCTAAATGTTTTCATTTACCTCAAAGGGTATATCAAAAAGCCCCTGCAGCAACTGCAGGACGTTCAAAACAACCTTTAATCAGCATCCGTACAAGTTGGTTATGCCAGCTATGTCTATTCTAAAACCGTTGCCAACTAGTTATTCAGGTTGTAATAGAAAAATGGGCAGAATTGTATACTTTATTCTTTCTAATTTCCTTATTAGAAAGCAACAGCTAAAACATAAGATATAGCTTAAGAATATTTCACACTATAGTAACAGTATTACTAAGGCTGTTTGTTTGCATGACTGAAGAAAAAATGGAGGAAATAAAATTTGCATACCTGCGCCACATCGATTTGAGATAAAACTCTTTTGGCAGCACCTTTGCCCTGGTTTCGTTTCTTCATTTCTTCCAAACTAATCTCATGGCTTGTTAATTCAGATTGTATTTTCTATTGAAGAACAAAGACTATAATCAGAAGTGTTTCAAGAAAATGTTAATCTTGTTAATATTATTTGGAATAGTTGACTTTGAAGTTTATTAAAAGTAGTATGATGCATACTGGATCACTAGAGGAAATTATTCAAAGAATTACTTGTTCACTGTCCCGTAAATTATTCAGTCTAGTTTCTTCTGATCATAATGAAACCTTCTTCTCCTTCCCAAGCATATAGCTCTCTGACATGACAATAATTATATAATATTGCTAAGAGAATTGTGATTAAACTGCATGCAAAAAATAAATATTTCTTTCTTCTGAAGGAAAGCAACTATTTTCATTGGGAAGAAAAGCAAGAATTAATCATAGAAAAGAAAAACACAAATAGAAAAGTGATTTGCTTCACTATTTTTGTATTTTGTTTATCATTTTCACAACATCAGCAGGTGAGTTGAGCGAAGTCTGATCAAAGTATCCTGTATGTACATAGCAAGTATTTTAATATCTACTTGTCATGGTGATTCACTGAATGGACAGTAATATTTAGAGCAAACTACAGAATTTAAAAAAAATATGATATTTGATTTGAGAAAGCATGGAAGGTCAATTGAAAGGACAATGCAATACATGGCAAAAAGGTTTATTTAATAGTTTATTTTGTAATATTTATTTTCTCCTTGTCTAAGTTTAAAATATTGCCCTTGAGGTATATTAGAATTGTAACAGGATTCTCGGATGTGTTTGAGTAGCAAATGGACCAAATTTTTGGTGGTGCTTGCTCTTGGTGGACTTGCTCTTGGTGATGCTCTTGAAGCCAAATCATTTCTTGATGTCTTGGAAGTCAGAACTATATATACAAGGAAGAAGTCTAAACGCTACTAAAATACACTACATCACATCCAATATTTCAAATGTTTTTCTTCTGCACCTCATCAATTAACTTTGGTGTATTTTCCAGTTTACTTTATTCAACCTCACAGTGACTCCGGAAAAGCATATAATTGAATGATTCTTATCTGAATAGGTCAGAACAGCACAGTACAGGTAAGTAGTAGTGTTTATGAAACTAGGTATTGTGGGACACTGCATGAAAATTGATCTTTTTTTTTTTTTTTAATTGCTCTGCAGGTGAGAGATGAAGCATAACCTACTCTGACACCAAAATATGAAATTAGGGAGGAAAAAGACATTACAGGAAAGCTTGAAAGAAAATGAGTAAGGGTTATAGCATGTAAAGATTTTCTGTATTCGCCACTGCTATTTGCAGTCTCAACAGAAAGATTAAATCAGTCCTGACTACAAGACAATTCATAACACCTGCCTATGATGCCCCTGTTCATCCAATTCTAACATGATTGTTTTGACTTTTTTTCACTCGCTTTGACTCGTGAATTTATTACATGTATTTCTTCCAAATGTCCACATGAAAACACTTATTTATTTTCATTTCTATTATTCCCACCTCTGTTTTCCTCAGTGGTTCCTGTCTGTTTTGTCTTTTAGTAAAGACTAAAATCTTTGCAGCGTGAACTGCCTTCATTTCTAGAACATCACAACACAATGTAGTATATGTATATATAAATAACACTGTAATTAAATTATCATGTCCTACAGGTTAAGGATGCTCATTTTCTATCTTTGACTGGCATTTTTTTTCAGACAGTTTATGATTTCACAAAACATACATATGTATGTGTGTGTGTATATATATGTAAATATAATTAGTTTTACATATATATATATATATATATATGACCAAATGAACAGATTGTGCCTATTGCCATAAAGACCGCTTTTAGAACAAAAAGATTTCAGTCTCCAGGGCATGGAATACTTTTTTTCCTTGCATTACTAGTCTTAATTTTAGAAAGATGAACAGTGAAATGCAGAGTATTGATATATTGACAAAAAAAAAAAGCAGAAATTGGCACTATAGCTAGTTGAAAACCCTTCCTATCTTCAATCAGAAAAAGGAAAGACAGAAGAACCAACATAATTGTTTGTCTCATTTTAAAACTGAGAGAATGTGGTACAAATCTAAGTGCAATCTTATGCATCTAGAACAGCATTTGGAAAAAAGCTAGTAGGGCATAAAAGCAAACTCTGTAATAACACTTGCAACAGAAAGCTTGATTATATATCATTTCCTGCTACCTGCTACCATAATTAGAAAATCAGTCATGATATATACAAAAACAAAGAAATGTCAGTCAGGAATAATCAGCAAAATTATAACAATGGAAAGTAATCTGGAAAAAAACAAAAAAATACAAAAACAAAAGCAACAACAAAGACATAAACCACAAAATACACACATCTCTGGTATTTAGTTAAAAAGCAAGCAATTTATTTATAATCAAAGGATAAAAATACAAAAATGTAAGAGTATATCTTGAATCAATATTGTAGAACAATGGCTGCAAAGATTAGGTGGGGTCTAATATGCAAACAGATTTTCATATGAGTAGTGTTGAAAAGACTACACTATGAAAACAGCTTAAAGTTCAGTTGATCTAGTATCAGCAAGTTGCAAAAAAGTTTGAAAGACATTCAGTAAAATATTAAAACACTGGGGAAACTGCTTTCTCATGGCACAGATATTACCTTCTACCCCAGAACTGCAGGAAACCTCTTGTCTGTTTTGTCTGCTCCTTACAAAAGAAGGAAACTCTGTCGGCTCCGTTATTTCGGGAATGGATTAAGGATCAAGTATTATACTGCATGCTATCCTCCAAAATGTCTTTATTTTACGTTGCCTGACCTCATTGTTAGATATTTCATACTAGTTGCCAGAAATTGATAATGCAGGGAGGACTTGCAAGTCAATATTGACTATGCTGGCAAGATCAGCAAATTAGTAAGTTCTCAAAAGAACTTACTAAAAAATGCATATTAACTAGCTCCTTTTTGACCTTCTACGTACAGCTGAAAAAATAATTCTCAAAATTTCCAGCACAGGAAAAGTAGATACAAATACCTTCTACATTAGACATTTTATGAGGTAGATAACCATGTAGTCTTTGTCTCAAAATGTTAGTCTGAAGACAATGATGCATGGCATTATTCTTGTCAAGTAATACACCACATAACTGAGCAACTCTGCCATTATAGTATCATATTAACTTTCGTTTGAACATACCACAATGATATTTTAATAATGGATTAGTAACTATCATTACTTAGAAAATAGTAAGGCGTGTAGTGCTTATCACTACTGAACTGGATTCAAGGAGCTTGTTGAAAAGACAAAGTATGGTACTTTTTCTTTTACTCTCCAGAATGAATTTTAGGTATGTCTGCAGGGAGAA